>NW_026110762.1:346504-693008 GCF_024679095.1 Eriocheir sinensis
TTTTATATGTATTTTGCATATCTATTTCAATACAAATTTACCTTATTGTATGTGCATTTTGTATATTTATTTTAATACAAATTCAAATATTTTATGTGTCTTGGTATAAATATTTTAGAAAAATGCGTTATTTTATGGGTATTTTGCATCTTAATTTTCATACAAATTTACATTATTTTATTAATATTCTGTGTATTTATTTTGATACGATTTTATATTATTCTATTTGTGTTTTGTATATATTCTTTTATACATATTTACATTATTTAATGTGTATTTTTTTATATATTTTATACAAATTTACGTTATTTTAAGTGTATTTGTTTATATATTTTCATTCAAATTTACATTATTTTATGTGTATTTTGTAAATGTATTTCAATACAAATTTACCTAATTTTATGTGTATTTTGTATATTTATTTTCATACAAATTAAAATTATTTTTGTGAATTTTTGTATATAGTTTTATACAAATTTAGGTGATTTTATGTATATTGTATATCTATTTTCATACAAATACACATTCTTTTATTTTGTTTATTTACTTTGACATGAGTTTACATTATTTAATGTGTTATATATATATATATATATATATATATATATATATATATATATATATATATATATATATATATATATATATATATATATATATATATATATATATATATATATATATATATATATATATATATATATATATATATATATATATATATATATATATATATATATATATATATATATATATATATATATATATATATATTTCTATAGAAATCTACGTTGATTTATGAGTATTCGTATATAGATTTTGAAATAAATTTACACTGTTTTATGTGTATTTTGCATATTTTTTCAATACAAATTTACCTTATTGTATATGCATTTTGTATATTAATTTTAATACAAATTTAATTATGCTATGTGTATTTTTGTATATGTATTTTTATAAAAATATGCTTTATTTTATGGGTATTTTGCATTTTATTTTCATACAAATTTACATTATTTTATTTATATTCTGTTTTTTTTTTTAAACAATTTTACATTATTCTATGTGTATTTTGTATATCTATTTTTATACGTATTTACTTAATTTTATGTGTATTTTGTATATATATTTTTATAGAAATCTACGTTATTTTATGTGTATTCGTATATATATTTTGAAACAAATTTACATTGTTTTATATGTATTTTTGCATATCTCTTTCAATACAAATTTACCTTATTGTATGTGCATTTTGTATATTTATTTCAATACAAATTTAAATATTTTATGTGTATTTTGGTATATATATTTTTATAAGAAATGCGCTATTTGATGGGAATTTTGCATCTTTATTTTCATACAAATTTACATTATTTTATTAATATTCGGTGTATTTATTTTGATACGATTTCACATTATTCTATTTTTTTTTTGTATATATTTTTTTTATAAATATTTACATTATTTAATGTGTATCTTGCATCTTTTATCGTAATTTTGTTTATTTATTTTTATACGAATTTACATTATTTTAGGTGTATTTGATATGTATATTTTATACTTATTTATATCATTTTATTTGTGTTTTGAATATATATTTTCATAGAAATTTACTCTATTTTATGGGTATTCGTATATATATTTTGATACAAATTTAAATTATTTATGTTTATTTTGCATATCTATTTCAATACAAATTTACCATATTGTATGTGTATTTTGTATATTTATTTTAATACAAATTTAATTATTTTATGTGTATTTTTGTAAAAATATGCGTTATTATTTGGGTATTTTGCATCTTTATTTTCATACAAATTTACATTATTTTATTGATATTCTGTTTATTTATTTTGATACGATTTTACATTATTCTATGTGTATTTTGTATATATATTTTTATACACATTTACATTATTTAATGTATATTTTGTATATATATTTTATATAAATTTACGCTATTTTATGTGTATTTGTTTATATATTTTCATACAAATTTACAATATTTTATGTGTAATTTGTATATGTATTTCAATACAGATTTGCCTAATTTTATGTGTATTTTGCATGTCTATTTTCAAACAAATTTAAATTATTTTTATGTATTTTTATATATTTTAATACAAATTTTAGTTATTTTATTTGTATTTTGTATTTATATTTTCCTACAAATATACATTCTTTTAGTGGAATTTTGTTCATTTATTTTCATAAGAATTTACATAATTTTATGTGTATTTTGTATATATTTTTCTACGTATTTACATTATTTGATGTGTATTTTTTATATACATTTTCATAAAAATTTACGTTATTTTATTGTGTGTATTCGTATATGATTTGATACAAATTTACATTATTTTATGTTTATTTTGCATATCTATTTCAATATAGATTTACCTTATTGTATGTGTATTTTGTATATTTATTTTAATACAAATTTAATTATTTTATGTGTACTTTGTATACATTTTCTTATACGTATTTACTTCATTTAATGTGTATTTTGTATATATATTTTTATAGTAATCTACGTTATTTTATGTGTATTGGTATATATATTTTGAAGCAAATTTACATTGTTTTATATGTATTTAGCATATCTATTTCAATATAAATGTACCTTATTGTATGTGCATTTTGTATATTTATTGTAATACAAATTTTAAAATTTTATTATTTTGGTATATATATTTTTATAAAAAGAGTTTTATATAAATTTTAAATATTTTATGTGTATTTTGTATATCTATTTTCATACAAATACACATTTTTTATTGATATTTTGTTTATTTATTTTGACGCGAATTCACATTATTTAATGTGTATTGTATATATATATTTTTATACGTATTTACGTCATTTCATGTGTATTTTGTATATATATTTCTATAGAAATATACATTATTTTATGTGTATTCGTATATATATTTTGAAACAAATATACATTGTTTTATGTGCATTTTGCATATTTTTTCAATATAAATTTACCTTATTGTACGTGCATTTTGTATATTAATTTTAATACAAATTTAATTATTCTATGTGTATTTTTGTATGTATTTTCATAAAAAAATGCTTTATTTTATGGGTATTTTGCATCTTTATTTTCATACAAATTTACATTATTTTATTGATATTCTGTGTATTTATTTTGATACGATTTTACATTATTCTATGTATATTTTGTATATATATTTCATACAAATGAACGTTATTTTATGTGAATTTGTTTTCATTTCATACAAATTTACATTATTTTATGTGTATTTTGTACATGTATTTAAATACAAATTTAACTAATTATATGTGTATTATGTATATCTATTTTCATACAAATTGAAATTAATTTTGTGTATTTTAGTATATTTTTATTCAAATTTTCGTAATTTTATGTGAATTTTGTATATATATTTTCCTACAAATATACGTTCTTTTATCGGAATTTTGTTTATTTTTTTTGATACGAGTTTTCATTATTTTAGGTGTATTTGATATATATATGTTTATACTTATTTACATAATTTTATATGTATTTTGAATATATATTTTCATAGAAATTTACTCTATTTTATGTGTATTCGTATATATATTTTGATACAAATTTACATTATTTATGTGTATTTCGCATATCTATTTCAATACAAATTTTCTTTATTGTATGTGCCTTTTGTATATTTATTTTGATGCAAATTTAATTATTTTATGTGTATTTTTGTATATATTTTTAAACAAATATGCGTTATTATATGGGTATTTTGCATCTTTATTTTCATACAAATTTACATTATTTTATTGATTGTCTGTTTATTTATTTTGATACGATTTTACGTTATTCTGTGTATTTTGTATATATATTTTTAGACATATTTACATTATTTAATGTATATTTTGTACATATATTTTATGGAAATTTACGTTATCTTATGTGTATTTGTTTATATATTTTCATACAAATTTACATTATTTTATGTGTATTTTGTATATGTATTTCAATAAAATTTGCCTAATTTCATTTGTATTTTGCATATCTATTTTCAAACAAATTTAAATTATTTTTGTGTATTTTGTATTATTTTATACAAATTTTTTTATTTATTTGTATTTTGTATATATATTTTCCTACATATACATTCTTTTAGAGGAAATTTTGTTTATTTATTTTGATACAATTTATATTATTTTATGTGTATTTTGTATATATATTTTCTATGTATTTACATTATTTTATGTGTATTTTGTATATATATTTTCATAAAATTTACGTAATTTTAGTGTGTGTATTCGTATATATTTTTATAAAAATTTTAATTATTTTATGTGTTTTATGCATATCTATTTCAATAAAATCTACCTTATTGTATGTGTATTTTGTATATTTATTTTAATACAAATTTAATTATTTTATGTATTTTGTATATATATTTTTTTATATAAGATATTTTATGGGTAATTTGCATCTTTAATTATATAAATTTTTACATTACGTACATATCTTTTATACGTATTTACATTATTTAATGTGTATTTTGTTTATATATTTTATACAAATTTACGTTATTATATGTGTATTTGAATATATTTTGATACAAATTTACATTATTTTATGTATTTTCTATATTTATTTCAATTCGCATTTAGCTTATTTTATGTGTCTTTTGTATATCTATTTTCATACAAATTTAATTATTTTTGTTTATTTTGTATATAGTTTTATACAATTTTACGTTATTTATGTGTATTTTGTATATTTATATTTATACAAGTAAACATTCTTTTATTGTCATTTAGTTTATTTATTTTGATACGAACTTATATTATTTTATGTGTATTTTGTATACATTTTCTTATACGTATTTACTTCATTTTATGTGTATTTTGTATATATATTTTATAGAAATCTACGTTATTTTATGTGTATTCGAATGTATATTTTGAAACAAATTTACATTGTTTTATATGTATTTTGCATATCTATTTCAATACAAATTTACCTTATTGTATGTGCATTTTGTATATTAATTGTAATACAAATTTAAATATGTTATGTGCATTTTGGTATATACATTTTCATAAAAAATGCGTTGTTTTATGGGTATTTTGCATCTTTATTTTCATACAAATTTACATTATTTTATTAATATTCTATGTATTTATTTTGATACTATTTTACATTATTCTATTTGTGTTTTGTATATATTTTTTTATACATATTTACATTATTTAATGTGTATTTTCTATATATATTTCATACAAATTTTCGTTATTTTAAGTGTATTTGTTTATATATTTTTATTCAAATTTACATTTTTTATGTGTATTTTGTATATGTATTTCAATAGAAATTTACCTAATTTCATGTGTATTTTGAATATATATTTTATACAAATTTAAATTATTTTATTCAAATTTACAATATTTTATGTGTATTTTGTATATCTATTTTCATACAAATACACATTCTTTTATTGATATTTTGTTTATTTATTTTGATGCGAATTTACATTATTTAATGTGTATTGTGTATATATTTTTATACGTATTTACGTCATTTCATGTATTTTGTATATATATTTCTATAGAAATATACGTTATTTTATGTGTATTCGTATATATTTTGAAACAAATATACATTGTTTTATGTGCATTTTGCATATTTTTCAATACAAATTTACCTTATTGTACGTGCATTTTGTTTATTAATTTTAATACAAATTTAGCTATTCTATGTGTATTTTGTATATGTATTTTTATAAAATATGCTTTATTTTATGGGTATTTTGCATCTTTATTTTCATACAAAATTACATTATTTTATTGATATTCTGTGTATTTATTTTGATACGATTTTACATTATTCTATGTATATTTTGTATATCTATTTTATACCAATGTACGTTATTTTATGTGAATTTAATTTCATTTCATACAAATTTACATTATTTTATGTGAATTTTGTACATGTATTTAAATACAAATTTAATTAATTATGTGTATTTTGTATATCTATTTTCATACAAATTGAAATTAATTTTGTGTATTTTTGTATATATTTTTATTCAAATTTTCGTAATTTTATGTGTATTTTGTATATTTATTTTCCTACAAATATACGTTCTTTTATCGGAATTTTATTTATTTATTTTGATACGAATTTTCATTTTTTTTAGGTGTATTTGATATATATATTTTTATACTTATTTACATAATTTTATATGTATTTTGAATATATATTTTCATAGAAATCTACTCTATATGTATATGTATAGAAAATACACATGAAATAATCTAAATTCGTATCGAAATAAATGAACAAAATACCGATAAAATAATGTAATTTTGAATGAAAATATATATAGAAAATACACATAAAATAACGTAAATACAAATAAATATATACACATAAAATGATTTGAATTTGAATGAAAATAGATATAAAAAAACTTAAAATAAGGCAAATTTATAATGAAATATATATACAAAATACACATAAAATAATGTAGATTTGTTTCAAAATATATATACGAATACACATAAAATAACGTAGATTTCTATAGAAATATATATACAAAATATACATGAAATGTTGTAAATACGTATAAAAATATATATACTAAATACACATTAAATAATGTAAATTCGTGTCAAAATAAATATTTAAAATATCAATAAAAGAATGTGTATTTGTATGAAAATACATATACAAAATACACATAAAATAACGTAAATTTGTATAAAACTATATATAAAAATACACAAAATAAGTTAAATTTGTATGAAAATAAATATACAAAATACATAAAATTAGGTAAATTTGTTAAGAAATACATACAAAATACATAAAATAATGTAAATTTGAATGAAAATATAGAAACAAATACACTTAAATTAACATAAATTTTTATAAAATATATATAAAAAATACTCATTAAATAATGTAAATATGTATATAATATATATATACAAAACACAAATAGAATAATGTAAAATCGTATTAAAATAAATACACAGAATGCAAATAAAATAATGTAAATTTGTATGAAATTAAAGATGCAAAATACCATAAAATAACGCATTTTTATAAATATACAAAATAGACATGAAAGGATGTAAATACGTATAAAAATATATATACAAAAGACACATTAAATAATGTAAATTATGTCAAAATAAATAAACAAAATGTCAATAAAAGAATGTATTTGTATGAAAATAAATATACAAAATACACATAAGATAACATAAATTTGTATAAAACTATATACAAAATACACAAAAATAATTTAAATTTGTATGAAAATAAATATACAAAATACACATAAAGTTAGGTAAATTTGTATTGAAATACATATATAAAATACACATAAAATACTGTAAATTTGAATGAAAATACATAAACAAATACACTTAAAATAACGTAAATTTGTATAAAAAAATATATACAAAACACAAATAGAATAATGTAAAATCGTATCAAAATAAATACACAGAATATTAATAAAATAATGTAGATTTGTATGAAAATAAAGAAGCAAAATACCCATAAAATAACGCATTTTTTAAATATATATACAAAATACACATAAAAAATTTATTTGTATTAAAATAAATATACAAAATACACATACAATAAGGTAAATCTGTATTGAAATAGATATGCAAAATACATATAAAACAATGTAAATTTGTTTCAAAATATATAAACGAATACACATAAAATAACGTAGATTTGTATAAAAATATATATACAAAATACACGTAAAATGAAGTAAATACGTATAAAAAAATGTATACAAAATACACATAAAATAACGTAAATTCGTATCAAAATAAATAAACAAAATACCAATAAAAGAATGTGTATTTTTATAAATATAAATATACAAAATATACTTAAAATAACGTAAATTTGTATAAAACTATATACAAAAATACACAGAATAACTAATTTTGTATGAAAATAGATATACAAAATACAGATAAAATAAGCTAAATTTGAATTGAAATGTATATACAAATACATAAAATTATGTAAATTTGTATCAAAATATTTATACGAATACATATAATAAAGTTAATTTGTTTAAAAATATATAAACAAAATACACATTAAGTAATGTAAATACGTATAAAAAAAATGGACAAAATACACATATAATAATGTAATTCGTATCAAACTAAATAAACAAAATAGCAATAAAATAATGTAAATTTGTATGAGAAAACATATACAAATACATATAAAATAACGCTAATTTCTATAAAAATATATGTCCAAAAATGAACGTAAAATAAATTAACTTTGGATAAAATATATATACAAAACACACATTAAATAATGTAAATGCGTACATAAAATAACCTAAATTTGTATAAAACTATATACAAAAATACACAAAAATAATTTAAATTTGTATGAAAAGAAATATACAAAATACACATAAAATTAGGTTAATTTTATTGAAATACATATACAAAATACACATAAAATAATGTAAATTTGAAAGAAAATATATAAACAAAAACACATATAATAACGTAAATTTGTATGAAATATATATACAAAATACACATTAAATAATGTAAATATGTATAAAAAAATATATACAAAACACAAATAGAATAATGTAAAATCGTATCAAAATATATACACAGAATATTAATAAAATAATGTAAATTTGTATGAAAATTAAGATGCAAAATACCTATAAAATAACGCATTTTTTATAAAATTATTGATACCAAAATACACATAAAATATTTGAATTTGTATCAAAATAAATATACAAAATGCACATACAATAAGGTAAATTTGTATTGAAATAGAAATTCAAAATACATATAAAATAATGTAAATTTGTTTCAAAATATATATATAAAAATACATATACAAAATAACCATAAAATTAAGTACATACGTATAAAAAAATGTATACAAAATACACATAAAATAATGTAAATTAGTATAAATATAAATAAACAATATAGCAATAAAAGAATGTGTATTTGTATAAATATAAATATACAAAATGCACATAAAATAACGTAAATTTATATAAAACTATATACATAAAATAACGCAAATTTCTATAAAAATATATGTACAAAAATGAACATAAAATAAATTTGCATAAAAATATATATACAAAACACACATTAGATAATGTAAATGAGTATAAAAATATGTATACAAAATACCTATGAAATAATCTAAATTCGTATCGAATTAAATTAAGAAAATACCAATATAATAATGTAATTTTGGATGAAAATATATATACAAAATACACATAAAATAACCTAAATACAAATATACACATAAAATAATTTAAAATTGAATGAAATAAATATACAAAATAAACATAAAATAAGGTAAATTTGTAATGAAATATATGAAAAAATACACATAAAATAATGTAAATTTGTATAAAAATATATAAAGAAATACACATAAAATAATGTAAATATGGATAAAATATATATACAAAATAAACCTTAAATAATGTAAATATGTATAAAAAATATATACAAAATACACATAGAATAATGTTAAATCGTATCAAAATAAATAAAGAGAATATCAATAAAATAATGTAAATTTGTATGAAAATAAAGCTGCAAAATATCCATATAATAACGCATATTTGCATAAAAATATATATACAAAAATACATATAAAATAATTAAATTTGTATCAAAATAAATATACACAATGCACGTACAATAAAGAAAATTTGTATTGAAATAGATATGCAAAATACACATCAATAATGTAAATTTGTATCAAAATATATATACGAATACTCATAAAATAGAGTAAATTTCTATGAAAATATACATACAAAATAGATATACAAAATACACATATAACTAGTTAAATTTGTATTTAAATACATGTACAAAAAACACATAAAATAATGTAGATTTGTATGAAATGAAAACAAATACATTTTATATAAAATATATATACAAAATACACATAGAATAATGTAAAATCATACCAAATAAATACACAGAATATCAATAAAATAATGTAAATTTGTATGAAAATAAAGATGCAAAATACCCTTAAAATAAAGCATATTTTTATAAAAATACATACACAAAAATACACATAGATTAATCAAATTTGTATTAAAATTAATATACAAAATGCACATATAATAATGTAAATTTGTATTGAAAAAATATGCAAAATACACATAAAACAATGTAAATTTGTTTCAAAATATATATACGAATACTCATAAAATAACGTAGATTTCTATAGAAATATATATATACAAAATACACTTGAAATAATGTAAATACGTATAAAAATATATACAAAATGCATAGTAAATAATGTTCAGTCGTGTCAAAATAAATAAAAAAATATCATGAAAAGAATGTGTATTTGTATGAAAATAGATATACAAAATACACATAAAATAACCTAAATTTGTATAAAACTATATACAAAAATAAACAAAAATAATTTAAACTTGTATGAAAATAAATATACAAAAAACATAAAATTAGGTAAATTCGTATTGAAATACATATACAAAATACACAAAATAATGTGAATTTGAATAAAAATATATAAACATATAGACTTAAAATAACGTAAATTTGTATCAAATATATATACAAAAACACATTAAATAATGTAAATGTGTATAAAAAAAAATATATACAAAACACAAATAGAATAATGTAAAATCGTATCAAAATAAATATACAGAATATTAATAAAATAATGTAAATTTGTATGAAAATTAAGATGCAAAATACCCATAAAACAACGCATTTTTTTTTTAAAAATATATATACGAAAACGTTATTTTATGTGTATTTTGTATATCTATTTTCAAACAAATTTAAATTATTTTTGTGTATTTTGTATATATTTTTACAAATTTTAGTTATTTTATTTGTTTTTGTATATATTTTCTTACAAATATACATTCTTTTATTGGAGTTTTGTGTATTTAATTTTTACGAATTTACATTATTTTATGTGTATTTTGTATATTTTTCTACGTATTTAAACTATTTTATGTGTATTTTATATATATATTTTCATAAAAGTTTACGTTATTTTATTGTGTGTTTTCGTATATATTTTGAAACAAATTTTATACAAATTCATGTTATTTTATGTGTATTTGTATATATATTTTCATACAAATTTATATTATTTTATGTGTATTCTTACATATATTTTATTACAAATTTACCTTATTTTATGTTTATTTTGTATATTTATTTCATTCAATTTTAAATTATTTAATGTGTATATTTGTATTTAGGTTATTTTATGTGTTTTCTATATATTTTCATCCAAATTTATTTTATTGTTATTTTCTTAATTTAACTCGATCGACGAATTTAAATTATTTCATAGGTATTTTGTAAACATATTATTATACTCATATACAAAAACTAATGTGTGTTTTGTAAATATTTTTATGCAAACTAATTTTATGTGCATTTTGTACATATATTTTATAGAAACTTAAAACGTTATTTTATGTGTATTTTGTATATGTTTTCTCATACAAATTTACATTATTTAATTAGTTTTTTTTTTTTTTTTTTTTATACGAATGACTTGATTATTTGTGTATTTTGTAAATATTTTTTTATACGTATTTACATTACTTAATGTGTATTTTGTTTATATATTTTTATAAAAATTTAAGTTATTATATGTATTTTGTTAAAAGTATTTTGAAACAAATTTAGCTTATTTTATGTGTATTTTGTATATCTATTTTCATGCAAATTTAATTATTTTGTGTATTTTTGTATATAGTTTTATACAAATTTACGTTATTTTATGTGCATTTTGTATATTTATATTTATACAAATACACATTCTCTTATTGGTATTTTGTTTATTTATATTTATACGAATTTACATTATTTTATGTGTATTTTGTTTACATTTTTGATTCGTATTTACTTAATTTTATTTCTATTTTGTATATATATATTTATAGAAATCTACGTTTTTTTATGTGTATTCGTATATATATTTTGAAACAAATTTACATTGTTTTATATGTTTTTTGCATATCTATATCAATACAAATTTAACTTATTGTATGTGCATTTTGTATATTTATTTTAATACAAATTCAAATATTTTATGTGTATTTTGGTATATATAATTTTTTAAAAAATGCTTTATTTTTTAGGTATTTTGCATCTTAGTTTTCATACAAATGTACATTATTTTATTAATATTCTGTGTATATATTTTGATACGATTTTATATTATACTATTTGTGTTTTGTATATATTTTTTTATACATATTTTCATTATTTAATGTGTTTTTATATATATTTATACAAATTATCGTCATTTTAAGTGTATTTGTTTATATAATTTCATTCAAATTTACATTATTTTAAGTGTATTTTGTATATGTATTTCAATACAAATTTACTAATTTATGTGTATTTTGTATATTTATTTTCATACAAATTTAAATTATTTTTGTTTTTTGTATATACATATAGAGTAAATTTCTATGAAAATATATATTCAAAATACATATAAAATTATGTAAATAAGTATAAAATATATATATCAAATACACCTGAAAAATGAAAACTCGTATCAAAATAAATAAACAAAATTCCGATAAAAGAACGTATATTTGTAGGAAAATAAATATACAAAATACACATAAAATTACGAAAATTTGAATAAAATATATACAAAAAACAAAAAAATAAATTTCAATTTGTATGAAAATAGATATACAAAATACACATATAATTAGTTAAATTTGTATTTAAATACATGTACAAAATACACATAAAATAATGTAAATTTGTATAAAATGAAAACAAATTCACATAAAATAACGAACATTTGAATAAAATAGATACACAAAATATTCATAGAATATTGTAAAATCGTATCAAAATAAATACACAGAATATCAATAAAATAATGTTATTTTGTATGAAAATAAAGATGCAAAATACCCATAAAATAAGACATTTTTTTTTTTAAATACATATACAAAAATACACAAAGAATAATTAAAATTGTATTAAAATTAATATACAAAATGCACGTACAATAAGGTAAATTTGTATTGAAAAATATACAAAATGCACATAAAACAATGTATATTTGTTTCAAAATATATATACGAATACATAAAATAACGTATATTTCTATAGAAATATATAAAAAATACACTTGAAATGACGTAAATACGTATAAAAATATATATACACAATACACATTAAATAATGTAAACTCGTATCAAAATAAATAAACAAAATATAAATAATAGAATGTGTATTTGTATGAAAATAGATATACAAAATACACATAACATATTGTAAATTTGTATAAAACTCTATTAAAAAAATACACAAAAATAATTTAAATTTGTATAAAAATATATATACAAAATATACATAAAACTAGTTAAATTTCTATTGAAATACATATACAAAATACACATAAAATAATGTAAATTTGAATGAAAATATATAAACAAATACACTTAAAATAACGTAAATTTGTAGGAAATATATATAGAAAATACACATTAAATAATGTAAATATGTATAAAAAAAATATATACAAAACACAAATAGAATAATGTAAAATAGTATCAAAATAAATACACAGAATATTAATAAAATAATGTAAATTTGTATGAAAATAAAGATGCAAAATACCCATAAAACAACGCATTTTTTATGAAAATATATATACCAAAATACACATAAAATACTTAAATTTGTATTACAATAAATATACAAAATGCACATACAATAATGTAAATTTGTATTGAAATAGATATGCAAAATACACATAAAACAATGTAAATTTGTTTCAAAATATATATACGAATACACATAAAATAACGTAGATTTCTATAAAAATATATATACAAAATACACATAAAATGAAGTAAATACGTATAAGAAAATGTATACAAAATACACATAAAATAATGTAAATTCGTATCAAAACAAATAAACTAAATGCCAATAAAAGAATGTTTACTTGTTTAAATATAAATATACAAAATACACATAAAATAACGTAAAATTGTATAAAACTATATACAGAAATAAACAAAAATAATTAAATTTGTATGAAAATAGATATACAAAAGACACATAAAATAAGCTAAATTTGAATTGAAATATATATAGAAAATACATAAAATAATGTAAATTTGTATCAAAATATATATTCAAATACACATATATTAAAATTAATATACAAAATGCGTATATAATAAGGTAAATTTGTATTGAAAAAATATGCAACATACACGTTTACTCATACAAATTTATGTTATTTTATTGGTATTTTGTTTATTTATTTTGATACGAATTACATGATGATATGTGTATTTTGTACATATTTTTTATACGTATTTACATAATTTAATGTGTATTTTGTTTATATATTTTCATACAAATTTACGTTATTATATGTGTATTTGTATAAATATTTTGATACAAATTTACTTTATTTCATGTATTTTGTATATATATTTCAATTCAAATTTAGCTTATTTTGTGTGTATTTTGTATATATTTTCATACAAATTTAATTACTTCTGTGTATTTTTGTATATAGTTTTATATAAATTTACGTTATTTTATGTGTATTTTGTATATTTATATTTATACAAATACACATTCTTTTATTGGTATTTTGTTTATTTATTTTGATACGAATTTACATTATTTTATGTGTTTTTTGTATACATTTTAGTATACGTATTTACTTCATTTTATGTGTATTTTGTATATATATTTTTATAGAAATCTACGTTATTTTATGTGTATTCGTATATATATTTTGAAACAAATTTACATTGTTTTACATGTATTTTGCATATCTATTTCAATACAAATTTACCTTATTGTATGTGTTTTTTGTATATTTATTTTAATACAAATTTTATTTTTTGATGTGTATTCTGGTATATATATTTTTATAAATAAAAAAAATGCGTTAATTTATGGGTATTTTGCTTCTTTATTTTCATACAAATTTACATTATTTTATTAATATTCTGTGTATTTATTTTGATACGATACGTTATTTTAAGTGTATTTGTTTATGTATTTTCATTCAAATTTACATTATTTTATGTGTATTTTGTGTATGTATTTCAATACAAATTTACCTAATTTTATGTGTATTTTGTATATTTATTTTCATACAAATTTAAAATATTTTTGTGTATTTTTGTATATAGTTTGATACAAATTTAGGTTATTTTATGTGTATTTTGTATATCTATTTTCATACAAATACACATTCTTTTATTGAAATTTTGTTTATTTATTTTGACGCGAATTTTATGTGAATTTGTTTTCATTTCATACAAATTTACATTATTTTATGTGTATTTTGTACATGTATTTAAATACAATTTTAACTAATTATATGTGTATTTTGTACATCTATTTTCACACAAAATTGAAATTTATTTTTTTGTTTTTTTGTATATATTTTTATTCAAATTTTCGTAATCTTATAAAAATATATATACCAAAATACACATAAAATATTTACATTTGCATTGAAATAAATATACAAAATGCACATACAATAAGGTAAATTTGTATTGAAAGAGATATGCAAAAATACATATAAAACAATGTAAATTTGTTTCAAAATATATATACGAATACAAATAAAAAAACGTAGATTTCTTTAAAAATATATATACTAAATAAACAAAATTAAGTAAATACGTATAAAAAAATGTATACAAAATACACATGAAATAATGTAAATTCGAATTAAAATAAATAAACTAAATAATAATAAAAGAATGTGTATTTGGATAAATATAAATATACAAAATACACATACAAAATAAACATAAAATAAGGTAGATTTATAAAAAAAATATATGTACAAAATACACATAAAATAATGTAAATTTATATAAAATATATATACAAATACACATAAAATACCATGAATTTGTATAAAAATATATATTCAAAATAAATATTAAATAATGTAAAAGCGTATAAAAATATATATACAAAGTACATATAAAATAATGTAAATTCGTATCAATATAAATCAACAAAACACCAATAAAATAATATATATTTGAATGAAAATAAATTTACAAAATACACATAACATAACTAAAATTTGTATTAAAATATATACAAAAATACATAGAAATAATTTGAGTTAGTATGAAAATAGATATACAAAATACACATAAAACTAGGTAAACTAGGTATATACAAAATACCCATAAAATATTGTAAATTTGTGTCAAAATATATAAACAAATACACATAAAATAACGTAAATTTGTATGAAAACTATATACAAAATACACATAGAATAATGTCAATTCGTATCAAAATGAATGAGCAGAATATCATAAAATAATGTAAATTTGTATGAAAATAAAGATGCAAAATACCCAAAAAATAAAGCATATGTTTATAAAAATACAGATACAAAAATACACATCGAATAATTAAATTTGTATTAAAATTAATATACAAAATGCGTATATAATAAGGTAAATTTGAATTGAAAAAATATGCAACATACACGTTTACTCAAACAAATTTATATTATTTTTTTGGTATTTTGTTTATTTATTTTGATACGAATTACATGATTATATGTATTTTGTACATATTTTTAAACATAAAATAACGTAAATTTGTATGAAAAATATATACAAAATACACATAGAATAATGTCAATTCGTATCAAAATGAATGAGCAGAATATCAATAAAATAATGTAAATTTGTATGAAAATAAAGATGCAAAATACCCAAAAAATAAAGCATATGTTTATAAAATACAGATACAAAATACACATCGAATAATCATATTTGTATTAAAATTAATATACAAAATGCGTATATAATAAGGTAAATTTGTATTGAAAAAATATGCAACATACACGTTTACTCATACAAATTTATATTATTTTTTTGGTATTTTGTTTATTTATTTTGATACGAATTACATGTGTTTCAATACAAATTTACCTAATTTTATGTGTATTTTGTATATTTATTTTCATACAAATTTAAAATATTTTTGTGTTTTTTTGTACATAGTTTGATACAAATTTAGATTATTTTATGTGTATTTTGTATATCTATTTTCATACAAATACACATTCTTTTACTGAGATTTTGTTTATTTATTTTGACTCGAATTTAAATTATTTAATTAGTATTTTGTATATATATTTTTATACGTATTTACATCATTTCATGTGTATTTTGTATAGTTTTAAATAAATTTATATTATTTAATGTGTATTTTGTATATATATATTTATACAAATACACATTCTTTTATTGGTATTTTGTTTATTTGTTTTGATACTAATTTACATTATTTTATGTGTATTTTGTATACATTTTTTATACGTATTTACATAATTTTATGTGTATTTTGTATATATATTTTTATAGAAATCTACCTTATTTCATGTGTATTCGTATATATATTTTGAAACAAATTTACATTGTTTATATGTATTTTGCATATCTTTTTTTGTGTATTCTGTATTTATTTTTGTTATACATAGAATAATGTAAAATCGTATCAAAATAGGTACACAGAATTTCAATAAAATAATTTAAATTTGAATGAAAATAAAGATGCAAAATACCCATAAGATAAAGCATATTTTTTCTTAAAAATACATATACAAAAATACACATAGAATAATTAAATTTGTATTAAAATTAATATACAAAATGCACACATACAATAAGGTAAATATGTATTGAAAAAAAAAACGCAAAATACAAATAAAACAGTGTAAATTTGTTTCAAAATATATATACGAATACACATAAAATAACGTAGATTTCTATAGAAATATATATACAAAATACATTTTATGTATTGTATGTATTGAGATATTTTATGTATTGAAAGAGATATTCAAAAATACATATAAAACAATGTAAATCTGTTTCAAAATATATATACGAACACACATAAAATAAAGTAGATTTCTATAGAAATATATATACAAAATACATATGAAATTATGTAAATACGTATAAAAATATATATACAAAATACATATCAAATAATGTAAATTCGTGTCAAAATAAATAAACAAAATATCATGAAAAGAATGTGTATTTGTATGAAAATAGATAATAGATAATAAATTTGTATAAAATATATATGCAAGATACACATTAAATAATGTAAATATGTATAAAAAAGTATATACAAAAAACAAATAGAATAATGTAAAATCGTATCAAAATAAATACACCGAATATTAATTAAATAATGTAAATTTGTATGAAAATAAAGATGCAAAATTACCATAAAATAGCGCATTTCTTATAAAAATATATATACCAAAATACACATAAAACTTTTAAATTTGTATTGAAATAAATATACAAAATGCATATACAATAAGGTAAATTTATATTGAAAGAGATATGCAAAAATACATATAAAACAATGTAAATTTGTTTCAAAATATATATACGAATTCAAATAAAAAAACGTAGATTTCTACAAAAATATATATACAAAACACACATAAAATTAAGTAAATACGTATAAAAAAATGTATTCAAAATACACATAAAATAATGTAAATTCGAATTAAAATAAATAAAAAAAATACCAATAAAAGAATGTGTATTTGGATAAATATAAATATACAAAATACACATACAAAATAAACATAAAATAAGGTAGATTTGTAATAAAATATATGTACAAAATACACATACAATAATGTAAATTTATATGAAAATATATATACAAATACACATAAAATACCATGAATTTGTATAAAAAATTATATTCAAAATAAATATTAAATAATGTAAGAGCGTATAAAAATATATATACAAAGTACATATAAAATGAAAATTAAGATGCAAAATACCTATAAAATAACGCATTTTTTTTAAATTATTGATACCAAAATACACATAAAATATTTGAACTTGTATTAAAATAAATATACTAAATGCACATACAATAAGGTAAATTTGTATTGAAATAGATATGGAAAATACATATAAAATAATGTAAATTTGTTTCAAAATATATATACGAATACACATAAAATAACGTAGATTTCTATAAAAATACATATACAAAATACACATAAAATTAAGTAAATACGTATAAAAAAATGTATACAAAATACACATAAAATAATGTAAATTCGTATAAATGTAAATAAACAATATACCAATAAAAGAATGTGTATTTGTATAAATATAAATATACAAAATGCACATAAAATAACGTAAATTTATATAAAATATATACATAAAATAACGCAAATTTCTATAAAAATGAACATTAGATAAATTTGCATAAAAATATATATACAAAACACACATTAGATAATGTAAATGAGTATAAAAATATGTATACAAAATACCTATGAAATAATCTAAATTCGTATCGAATTAAATTAAGAAAATACCAATATAATAATGTAATTTTGGATGAAAATATATATACAAAATACATATAAAATAATGTAGATTTGTTTCAAAATATATATACGAATACACATAAAATAACGTAGATTTCTATAGAAATATATATACAAAATACACATGAAATATTGTAAATACGTATAAAAATATATATACAAAATACACATTAAATAATGTAAAAATTGTCAAAATAAATAATTAAAATATCAATAAAAGAATGTGTATTTGTATGAAAATACATATACAAAATACACATAAAATAACGTAAATTTGTATAAAACTATATATAAAAATACACAAACATAAGTTAAATTTGTATGAAAATATATATACAAAATACACATAAAATTAGGTAAATTTGTAAAGAAATACATATACAAAATACACATAAAATAATGTAAATTTGAATGAAAATATATAAACAAATACACTTAAATTAATATAAATTTGTATAAAATATATAAAAAATACTCATTAAATAATGTAAATATGTATAAAAAATATATATACAAAACACAAATAGAATAATGTAAAATCGTATTAGAATAAATACACAGAATGTAAATAAAATAATGTAAATTTGTATGAAAATAAAGATGCAAAATACCCATAAAATAACGCATTTTTTATAAATATACAAAATACACATGAAAGGATGTAAATACGTATAAAAATATATATACAAAATACACATTAAATAATGTAAATTCGCGTCAAAATAAATAAACAAAATGTCAATAAAAGAATGTGTATTTGTATGAAAATAAATATACAAAATACACATAAGATAACATAAATTTGTATAAAACTATATACAAAAATAAACAAAAATAATTTAAACTTGTATGAAAATAAATATACAAAAAAATATATACAAAACACAAATAGAATAATGTAAAATCGTATCAAAATAAATACACAGAATATTAATAAAATAATGTAAATTTGTATGAAAATAAAGAAGCAAAATACCCATAAAATATATATACAAAAATACACATAAAAAAATTTATTTGTATTAAAATAAATATACAAAATACACATACAATAAGGTAAATCTGTATTGAAATAGATATGCAAAATACATATAAAACAATGTAAATTTGTTTCAAAATATATATACGAATACATAAAATAACGTAGATTTGTATAAAATATATATACAAAATACACGTAAAATGAAGTAAATACGTATAAAAAATGTATACAAAATACACATAAAATAATGTAAATTGTATCAAAATAAATAAAAAAAATAATAATAAAAGAATGTGTATTTGTATAAATATAAATATACAAAATACACATAAAATAACGTAAATTTGTATAAAACTATATACAAAAATACACAGAAGTAATTAAATTCGTATGAAAATAGATATACAAAATACAGATAAAATAAGCTAAATTTGAATTGAAATGTATATACAAAATACATAAAATAATGTAAATTTGTATCAAAATATTTATAAAAATACATATAATAACGTAAATTTGTTTAAAAATATATAAACAAAATACACATTAAGTAATGTAAGTACGTATAAAAAATATGTACAAAATACACATATAATCATGTAATTCGTATCAAACAAAATAAACAAAATAGCAATAAAATAATGTAAATTTGTATGAGAAAACATATACAAATACATATAAAATAACGCTAATTTCTATAAAAATATGTCCCAAAATAAACGTAAAATAAATTAACTTTGGATAAAAATATATATACAAAACACACATTAAATAATGTAAATGCGTACATAAAATAACCTAAATTTATAAAACTATATACAAAAATACACAAAAATAATTTAAATTTTATGAAAAGAAATATACAAAATACACATATAATTAGGTTAATTTCTATTGAAATACATATACAAAATACACATAAAATAATGTAAATTTGAAAGAAAATATATAAACAAATACACATATAATAACGTAAATTTGTATGAAATATATATACAAAATACACATTAAATAATGTAAATATGTATAAAAAAATATATACAAAACACAAATAGAATAATGTAAAATCGTATCAAAATATATACACAGAATATTAATAAAATAATGTAAATTTGTATGAAAATTAAGATGCAAAATACCTATAAAATAACGCATTTTTTATAAAATTATTGATACTAAAATACACATAAAATATTTGAATTTGAATCAAAATAAATATACAAAAAGCACATACAATAATGTAAATTTGTTTCAAAATATATATGCGAATACACATAAAATAACGTAGATTTCTATAAAAATACATATACAAAATACACATAAAATTAAGTAAATACGTATAAAAAAATGTATACAAAATACATAAAATAATGTAAATTCGTATAAATATAAATAAACAATATAGCAATAAAAGAATGTGTATTTGTATAAATATAAATATACAAAATGCACATAAAATAACGTTAATTTATATAAAACTATATACATAAAATAACGCAAATTTCTATAAAAATATATGTACAAAAATGAACATAAAATAAATTTGCATAAAAATATATATACAAAACACACATTAGATAATGTAAATGAGTATAAAAATATGTATACAAAATACCTATGAAATAACCTAAACTTGTATCGAATTAAATTAAGAAAATACCAATATAATAATGTAATTTTGGATGAAAATATATATACAAAATGAACATAAAATAACCTAAATACAAATACAAATATACACATAAAATAATTTAAAATTGAATGAAATAAATATACAAAATAAACATAAAATAAGGTAAATTTGTAATGAAATATATGAAAAAATACACATAAGATAATATAAATTTGTATGAAAATATATATACAAATACACATTAAATAACATGAATTTGTATAAAATTTGTATCAAAATATATACTTATACACACAATAAAATAACGTAATTTTTTTATGAAAATGTATATACAAAATACACATAAAATAATGAAAATTTGTATAAATATATAAACAAATACACATAAAATAATGTAAATTTGGATAAAATATATATACAAAATAAACTCTTAAATAATGTATATATGTAAAAAATATATAAAAATACACATAGAATAATGTTAAATCGTATCAAAATAAATAAAGAGAATATCAATAAAATAATGTAAATTTGTATGAAAATAAAGCTGCAAAATATCCATATAATAACGCATATTTGCATAAAATATATATACAAAAACATATAAAATAATTAAATTTGTATTAAAATAAATATACAAAATGCACGTACAATTAAGAAAATTTGTATTGAAATAGATATGCAAAATACACATCAATAATGTAAATTTGTATCAAAATATATATACGAATACTCATAAAATAGAGAAAATTTCTATGAAAATATACATACAAAATAGATATACAAAATACATATAACTACTTAAATTTGTATTTAAATACATGTACAAAAAACACATAAAATAATGTAGATTTGTATGAAATGAAAACAAATACATTTTATATAAAATATATATACAAAATACACATAGAATAATGTAAAATCATACCAAATAAATACACAGAATATCAATAAAATAATGTAAATTTGTATGAAAATAAAGATGCAAAATACCCATAAAATAAAGCATATTTTTATAAAAATACATACACAAAAATACACATAGATTAATCAAATTTGTATTAAAATTAATATACAAAATGCACATATAATAATGTAAATTTGTATTGAAAAAATATGCAAAATACACTTAAAACAATGTAAATTTGTTTCAAAATATATATACGAATACACATAAAATAACGTAGATTTCTATAGAAATATATATACAAAATACACTTGAAATAATGTAAATACGTATAAAAATATATATACAAAATACACATTAAATAATGTTAATTCGTGTCAAATAAATAAAAAAAATATCATGAAAAGAATGTGTATTTGTATGAAAATAGATATACAAAATACACATAAAATAACCTAAATTTGTATAAAACTATATACAAAAATAAACAAAAATAATTTAAACTTGTATTAAAATAAATATAAAAAAAACATAAAATTAGGTAAATTTGTATTGAAATACATATACAAAATACACATAAAATAATGTAAATTTGAATGAAAATATATAAACATATAGACTTAAAATAACGTAAATTTGTATCAAATATATATACAAAAAACACTTTAAATAATGTAAATATGTATAAAAAAATATATACAAAACACAAATAAAATAATGTAAAATCGTATCAAAATAAATACAGAAAATATTAATAGAATAATGTAAATTTGTATGAAAATTAAGATTCAAAATACCCATGTCATGTGTATTCGTATATATATTTTGAAACAAATTTACATTGTTTATATGTATTTTGCATATCTATTTTTGTGTATTCTGTATTTATTTTTGTTATACATAGAATAATGTAAAATCGTATCAAAATAAGTACACAGAATATCAATAAAATAATTTAAATTTGTATGAAAACAAAGATGCAAAATACCCATAAGATAAAGCATATTTTTTTTTAAATACATATACAAAAATACACATAGAATAATTAAATTTGTATTAACATTAATATACAAAATGCACACATACAATAAGGTAAATTTGTATTGAAAAAAAACGCAAAATACAAATAAAACATTGTAAATTTGTTTCAAAATATATATACGAATACACATAAAATAACGTAGATTTCTATAGAAATATATATACAAAATACACATGAAATTATGTAAATACGTATAAAAATATATATATAAAATACAAATTAAGTAATGTAAATTCGTGTCAAAATAAATAAACAAAATATCATGAAAAGAATGTGTATTTGTATGAAAATAAATAATAGATAATAAATTTGTATGAAATATATATGCAAGATATACATTAAATAATGTAAATTTGTATAAAAAAAATATACAAAAAACAAATAGAATAATGTAAGATCGTATCAAAATAAATACACCGAATATTAATAAAATAATGTAAATTTGTATGAAAATAAAGATGCAAAATTCCCATCAAATAGCGCATTTCTTATAAAAATATATATACCAAAACTCATAAAATATTTAAATTTGTATTGAAATAAATGTAGAAAATGCACATACAATAAGGTAAACTTCTATTGAAAGAGATATGCAAAAATACATATAAAACAAAGTAAATTTGTTTCAAAATATATATACGAATACACATAAAATAACGTAGATCTCTATAAAAATATATATACAAAATACACATAAAATTAGGTAAATACGTATAAAAAAATGTAAACAAAATACACATAAAATAATATAAATTCGAAACAAAATAAATAAACAAAATACCAATAAATGAATAAATGTACAAAATACACATACAAAATAAACATAAAATAAGGTAAATTTGTAATGAAATATATGTACAAAATACACATAAAATAATGTAAATTTATATGAAAATATATACAAATACACATAAAATACCATGAATTTGTATAAAATTATATATTCAAAATAAATATTAAATAATGTAAATGCGTATAAAAATATATATAAAAAGTACATATAAAATAATGTAAATTCGTATCAATATAAATCAACAAAATACCAATAAAATAATATATATTTGATTGAAAATAGATTTACAAAATACACATAACATAACTAAAATTTGTATTGAAATATATACAAAAATACATAAAAATAATTTGAGTTTGTATGAAAATAGATATTCAAAATACATAAAACTAGGTAAATTTCTTTTGAAATATATATACAAAATACCCATAAAATATTGTAAATTTGTGTCAGAATATATAAACAAAAAAAAACATAAAATAACGTAAATTTGTTTGAAAAATATATACAAAATACACATAGAATAATGTCAAATCGTATCAAAATGAATGAGCAGAATATCAATAAAATAACGTAAATTTGTATGAAAATAAAAATGCAAAATACCCATAAAATAAAGCATATTTTTATAAAAATACATATACAAAAATACACATAGAATAATTAAATTTGTATTAAAATTAATATACAAAATGCATATACAATAAGGTAAATTTGTATTGAAAAAATATGCAAAATACACATAAAAGTGTAAATTTTTTTTAAAAATCGATATACGAATACACATAATATAACGTAGATTTCTATAGAAAGATATATACAAAATACACATGAAATGATGTAAATACGTATAAAAATATATATACAAAATACACATTAAATAATTTAAATTCTCGTCATAATAAATAAACAAAATATCAATAAAAGAATGTGTATTTGTATGAAAATAGATATACAAAATACTCATAAAATAACCTAAGTTTGTATAAAACTATATACAAAAATACACAAAAATAATTTAAATTTGTATGAAAATAAATATACAAAATACACATAAAATTATTTTGTATATCTATTTTATACAAATGTACGTTATTTTATGTGAATTTGTTTTCATTTCATACAAATTTACATTATTTTATGTGTATTTTGTACATGTATTTAAATACAAATTTAACTAATTACATATTTTTATAAAAACATATACAAAAATACACATAGATTAATCAAATTTGTATTAAAATTAATATACAAAATACACATACAATAAGGTAAATTTGTATTGAAAAAATATGCAAAATACACATAAAACAATGTAAATTTGTTTCAAAATATATATACGAATACACATAAAATAATGCAGATTTCTATAGAAATATATACAAAATACACTTGAAATAATGTAAATACGTATAAAAATATATATACAAAATACACATTAAATAATGTTAATTCGTGTCAAAATAAATAAACAAAATATCATGAAAAGAATGTGTATTTGTATGAAAATAGATATACAAAATACACATAAAATAACCTAAATTTGTATAAAACTATAAACAAAAATACACAAAAATAATTTAAACTTGTATGAAAATAAATATACAAAAAACATATAAAATTAGGTAAATTTGTATTGAAATACATATACAAAATACACATAAAATAATGTAAATTTGAATGAAAATATATAAACATATAGACTTAAAATAACGTAAATTTGTATCAAATATATATACAAAAAACACATTAAATAATGTAAATATGTATAAAAAATTTATACAAAACACAAATAAAATAATGTAAAATCGTATCAAAATAAATACAGAAAATGTTAATAAAATAATGTAAATTTGTATGAAAATTAAGATGCAAAATACCCATAAAATAACGCATTTTTTATAAAAATATATATACGAAAAAACATAAAATATTTGATTTTGTATTAAAATAAATAGATATACAAAATACACATAAAATAAGCTAAATTTGAATTGAAATATATATACAAAATACATAAAATAATGTAAATTTGTATCAAAATACCTATTCAAATACACATATAATAACGTAAATTTGTATAAAAATATATAATCAAAATACACATTAAATAATGTAAATACGTATAAAAAAATGTAAAAAATACACATATAATCATGTAATTCGTATCAAAATAAATAGACAAAATACCAATAAAATAATGTAAATTTTTATGAGAAAACATATACAAAATACACATAAATAACGCAAATATCAATAAAAATATATATAATATAATATATTTTTATACATATTTAAAATATTTAATGTATATTTTGTATACATATATTTTATCCAAATTTACGTGATTTTATATGTATTTGTTTATATATTTTCATACAAATTTACATTATTTTATGTGAGTTTTGTATATGTATTTCAATACAAATTTGCCTAACTTTATGTGTATTTTGCATATCTATTTTCAAACAAATTTAAATTATTTTTGTGTATTTTTGTATATATTTTTATACAAATTCTAGTTATTTTATTTGTTTTTTGTATATATATTTTCCTACATATATACATTCTTTTATTGGAATTTTGTGTATTTAATTTTTTACGAATTTACATTATTTTATGTGTATTTTGTATATATATTTTTCTACGTATTTAAACTATTTTATGTGTATTTTATATATACATTTTCATAAAAATTTACGTTATTTTATTCGTATATATTTTGAAACATTTTATACAAATTCATGTTATTTTATGTGTATTTGTATATATATTTTCATACAAATTTATATTATTTTATGTGTATTCTTACATATATTTTATTACAAATTTACCTTATTTTATGTTTATTTTGTATATTTATTTCATTCAATTTTAAATTATTTAATGTGTATATTTGTATTTGTATTTAGGTTATTTTATGTGTGTTTTCTATATATATTTTCATCCAAAATTACATTATTTTATTGTTATTTTCTTAATTTAACTCGATACGAATTTAGATTATTTCATAGGTATTTTGTATACATATTTTTATACTCATTTACATTATCTAATGTGTGTTTTGTATATTTTTTTATGCAAACTAATTTTATGTGCATTTTTGTACATATATTTTTATAGAAACTTAAAACGTTATTTTATGTGTATTTTGTATATGTTTTCTCATACAAATTTACATTATTTAATTAGTTTTTTGTTTATTTATTTTGATACGAATGACTTGATTATTGGTGTATTTTGTAAATATTTTTTATACGTATTTACATTACTTAATGTGTATTTTGTTTATATATTTTTTTTACAAATTTACGTTATTATATGTGTATTTGTTAAAAATATTTTGAAACGAATTTACTTTATTTTATGTATTTTGTATATATATTTCAATTCAAATTTAGCTTATTTTGTGTGTATTTTGTATATCTATTTTCATGCAAATTTAATTACTTCTGTGTATTTTTGTATATAGTTTTATACAAATTTACGTTATTTTATGTGCATTTTGTATATTTATATTGATACAAATACACATTCTCTTATTGGTATTTTTTTATTTATATTTATACGAATTTACATTATTTTATGTGTATTTTGTATACATTTTTGATTCGTATTTACTTAATTTTATTTGTAATTGTATATATATATTTATAGAAATCTACGTTATTTTATGTGTATTCGTATATATATTTTGAAACAAATTTACATTGTTTTATATGTTTTTTGCATATCTATTTCAATAAATTTTTACCTTATTGTATGTGCATTTTGTATATTTATTTTAATACAAATTCAAATATTTTATGTGTATTTTGGTATATATAATTTTATAAAAAATGCGTTATTTTATAGGTATTTTGCATCTTAGTTTTCATACAAATGTACATTATTTTATTAATATTCTGTGTATATATTTTGATACGATTTTATATTATACTATTTGTGTTTTGTATATATTTTTTTATACATATTTTCATTATTTAATGTGTATTTTTTATATATATTTTATACAAATTAACGTCATTTTAAGTGTATTTGTTTATATAATTTCATTCAAATTTACATTATTTTAAGTGTATTTTGTATATGTATTTCAATACAAATTTACCTAATTTTATGTGTATTTTGTATATTTATTTTCATACAAATTTATTTTTGTGTTTTTTTGTATATACATATAGAGTAAATTTCTATGAAAATATATATTCAAAATACATATAAAATTATGTAAATAAGTATAAAAATATATATATCAAATACACCTAAAAAAATGAAAATTCGTATCAAAATAAATAAACAAAATTCCGATAAAAGAACGGATATTTGTAGGAAAATAAATATACAAAATACACATAAAATTACGAAAATTTGAATAAAAATATATACAAAAAAAGAAAAAAATAAATTTAAATTTGTATGAAAATAGATATACAAAATACACATATAATTAGTTAAATTTGTATTTAAATACATGTACAAAATACACATAAAATAATGTAAATTTGTATGAAATGAAAACAAATTCACATAAAATAACGTACATTTGTATAAAATAGATATACAAAATATACATAGAATAATGTAAAATCGTATCAAAATAAATACACAGAATATCAATAAAATAATGTAATTTTGTATGAAAATAAAGATGCAAAATACCCATAAAATAAAGCATATTTTTTTAAAAATACATATACAAGAATACACATAGAATAATTAAATTTGTATTAAAATTAATATACAAAATGCACGTACAATAAGGGAAATTTGTATTGAGAAAATATACAAAATGCACATAAAACAATGTATATTTGTTTCAAAATATATATACGAATACACATAAAATAACGTATATTTCTATAGAAATATATATAAAAAATACACATGAAATGACGTAAATACGTACAAAAATATATACACAATACACATTAAATAATATAAATTCGCATCAAAATAAATAAACAAAATATCAATAAAAGAATGTGTATTTGTATGAAAATAGATATACAAAATACACATAAAATATTGTAAATTTGTATAAAACTCTATTAAAAAATACACAAAATAATTTAAATTTGTATAAATATATATATATACAAAATACACATAAAACTAGTTGAATTTCTATTGAAATACATATACAAAATACACATAAAATAATGTAAATTTGAATGAAAATATATAAACAAATACACTTAAAATAACGTAAATTTGTATGAAATATATATAGAAAATACACATTAAATAATGTAAATATGTATAAAAAAATATATACAAAACACAAATAGAATAATGTAAAATAGTATCAAAATAAATACACAGAATATTAATAAAATAATGTAAATTTGTATGAAAATAAAGACGCAAAATACCCATAAAACAACGCATTTTTTTTTTAAATATATATACCAAAATACACATAAAATATTTAAATTTATATTACAATAAATATACAAAATGCACATACAATAAGGTAAATTTGTATTGACATAGATATGCAAAATACACATAAAACAATGTAAATTTGTTTCAAAATATATATACGAATACACATAAAATAACGTAGATTTCTATAAAAATATATATACAAAATACAAATAAAATGAAGTAAATACGTATAAGAAAATCTATACAAAATACACATAAAATAATGTAAACTCGTATCAAAATAAATAAACTAAATGCCAATAAAAGAATGTTTACTTGTATAAATATAAATATACAAAATACACATAAAATAACGTAAAATTGTATAAAACTATATACAAAAATAAACAAAAATAATTAAATTTGTATGAAAATAGATATACAAAAGACACATAAAATAAGCTAAATTTGAATTGAAATAAATATAGAAAATACATAAAATAATGTAAATTTGTATCAAAATATATATTCAAATACACATATATTAAAATTAATATACAAAATGCGTATATAATAAGGTAAATTTGTATTGAAAAAATATGCAACATACACGTTTACTCATACAAATTTATATTATTTTATTGGTATTTTGTTTATTTATTTTGATACGAATTACATGATTATATGTGTATTTTGTACATATTTTTTATACGTATTTACATTATTTAATGTGTATTTATTTATATATTTTCATACAAATTTACGTTATTATATGTGTATTTGTATAAATATTTTGATACAAATTTACTTTATTTCATGTATTTTGCATATATATTTCAATTCAAATTTAGCTTATTTTGTGTGTATTTTGTATATATTTTCATACAAATTTAATTACTTCTGTGTATTTTTGTATATAGTTTTATATAAATTTACGTTATTTTATGTGTATTTTGTATATTTATATTTATACAAATACACATTCTTTTATTGCTATTTTGTTTATTTATTTTGATACAAATTTACATTATTTTATGTGTATTTTGTATACATTTTTTATACGTATTTACTTCATTTTATGTGTATTTTGTATATATATTTTTATAGAAATCTACGTTATTATATGTGTATTCGTATATATATTTTGAAACAAATTTACATTGTTTTATATGTATTTTGCATATCTATTTCAATATAAATTTACGTTATTGTATGTGTTTTTTGTATATTTATTTTAATACAAATTTAATTTTTTGATGTGTATTTTGGTATATATATTTTTATAAATAAAAAAATGCGTTATTTTATGGGTATTTTGCTTCTTTATTTTCATACAAATTTACATTATTTTATTAATATTCTGTGTATTTATTTTGATACGATTTTACATTATTCTATTTGTATTTTTTATACAAATTTACGTTATTTTAAGTGTATTTGTTTATGTATTTTCATTCAAATTTACATTATTTTATGTGTATTTTGTGTATGTATTTCAATACAAATTTACCTAATTTTATGTGTATTTTGTATATTTATTTTCATACAAATTTAAAATATTTTTGTGTATTTTTGTATATAGTTTGATACAAATTTAGGTTATTTTATGTGTATTTTGTATATCTATTTTCATACAAATACACATTCTTTTATTGATATTTTGTTTATTTATTTTGACGCGAATTTTATGTGAATTTGTTTTCATTTCACACAAATTTACATTATTTTATGTGTATTTTGTACATGTATTTAAATACAAATTTAACTAATTATATGTGTATTTTGTATATCTATTTTCACACAAATTGAAATTTATTTTTTTGTTTTTTGTATATATTTTATTCAAATTTTCGTAATCTTATAAAATATATATACCAAAATACACATAAAATATTTAAATTTGCATTGAAATAAATATACAAAATGCACATACAATAAGGTAAATTTGTATTGAAAGAGATATGCAAAATACATAAAAGAATGTAAATTTGTTTCAAAATATATATACGAATACAAATAAAAAACGTAGATTTCTATAAAAATATATATACAAAATACATAAAATTAAGTAAATACGTATAAAAATGTATACAAAATACACATAAAATAATGTAAATCGAATTAAAATAAATAAACAAAATACCAATAAAAGAATGTGTATTTGGATAAATATAAATATACAAAATACACATACAAAATAAACATAAAATAAGGTAGATTTGTAAAAAATATATGTACAAAATACACATAAAATAATGTAAATTTATATAAAATATATATACAAATACACATAAATACCATGAATTTGTATAAAATATATATTCAAAATAAATATTAAATAATGTAAAAGCGTATAAAATATATATACAAATACAGATACAAAATATACATCGAATAATTAAATTTGTATTAAAATTAATATACAAAATGCGTATATAATAAGGTAAATTTGTATTGAAAAATATGCAACATACACGTTTACTCATACAAATTCATATTATTTTATTGGTATTTTGTTTATTTATTTTGATACGAATTACATGATTACATGTGTATTTTGTACATATTTTTATACGTATTTACATTATTTAATGTGTATTTTGTTTATATATTTTTTTTAGAAATTTACGTTATTATATGTTTATTTGTATAAATATTTTGATACAAATTTACTTTATTTCATGTATTTTGTATATATATTTCAATTCAAATTTAGCTTATTTTGTGTGTATTTTGTATATATTTTCATACAAATTTAATTACTTCTGTGTATATTTGTATATAGTTTTATATAAATTTACGTTATTTTATGTGTATTTTGTATATTTATATTTATACAAATACACATTCTTATAATGGTATTTTTTTTATTAATTTTGATACAAAATTACATTATTTTATGTGTTTTTTGTATACATTTTTTTATACGTATTTACTTAATTTCATGTGTATTTTGTATATATATTTTTATAGAAATCTACGTTATTTTATGTGTATTCGTATATATATTTTGAAACAAATTTACATTGTTTTATATGTATTTTGCATATCTATTTCAATACCTTATTGTATGTGGTTTTTGTATATTTATTTTAATACAAATTTAATTTTTTGATGTGTATTTTGGTATATATATTTTTATAAATAAAAAAATGCGTTATTTTATGGGTATTTTGCTTCTTTATTTTCATACAAATTTATATTATTTTATTAATATTCTGTGTATTTATTTTGATACGATTTTTCATTATTCTATTTGTGTTTTGTACATATTTTTTTTATACAAATTTACGTTATTTTAAGTGTATTTGTTTATGTATTTTCATTCAAATTTACATTATTTTATGTGTATTTGTGTATGTATTTCAATACAAATTTACCTAATTTTATGTGTATTTTGTATATTTATTTTCATACAAATTTAAAATATTTTTGTGTATTTTTGTATATAGTTTGATACAAATTTAGGTTATTTTATGTGTATTTTGTATATCTATTTTCATACAAATACACATTCTTTTATTGATATTTTGTTTATTTATTTTGACGCGAATTTTATGTGAATTTGTTTTCATTTCATACAAATTTACATTATTTTATGTGTATTTTGTATTTAAATACAAATTTAACTAATTATATGTGTATTTTGTATATATATTTTCATACAAATTGAAATTTAATTTGTTTGTTTTTTTGTATATATTTTTATTCAAATTTTCGTAATATAAAAATATATATACCAAAATACACATAAAAAATTTATATTTGCATTGAAATAAATATACAAAATGCACATAAAATAAGGTAAAAGAGATATGCAAAAATACATATAAAACAATGTAAATTTGTTTCAAAATATATATACGCATACAAATAAAAAAACGTAGATTTCTATAAAAATATATGTACAAAATACACTTAAAATTAAGTGAATACGTATAAAAAAATATATACAAAATACACATAAAATAATGTAAATTCGAATTAAAATAAATAAACAAAATACCAATAAAAGAATGTGTATTTGGATAAATATAAATATACAAAATACACATACAAAGTAAACATAAAATAAGGTAGATTTGTAAAAAAATATATGTAGAAAATACACATAAAATAAAGTAAATTTATATAAAAATATATATACAAATACACATAAAATACCATGAATTTGTATAAAAATATATATTCAAAATAAATATTAAATAATGTAAAAGCGTATAAAAATATACATACAAAGTACATATAAAATAATGTAAATTCGTATCAATATAAATCAACAAAACACCAATAAAATAATATATATTTGAATGAAAATAAATTTACAAAATACACATAACATAACTAAAATTTGTATTTAAATATATACAAAAATACATAGAAATAATTTGAGTTTGTATGAAAATAGATATACAAAATACACATAAAACTAGGTAAATTTCTTTTGAAATGTATATACAAAATACCCATAAAATATTGTAAATTTGTGTCAAAATATATAACCAAATACACATAAAATAACGTAAATTTGTATGAAAAATATATACAAAATATACATAGAATAATGTCAATTCGTATCAAAATGAATGAGCAGAATATCAATAAAATAATGTAAATTTGTATGAAAATAAAGATGCAAAATACCCCAAAAATATAGCATATGTTTATAAAAATACAGATACAAAAATACACATCGAATAATTAAATTTGTATTAAAATTAATACACAAAATGCGTATATAATAAGGTAAATTTGTATTGAAAAAATATGCAAAATACACGTTTACTCATACAAATTTATATTATTTTTTTGGTATTTTGTTTATTTATTTTGATACGAATTACATGATTATATGTGTATTTTGTACATATTTTTAAACATAAAATAACGTAAATTTGTATGAAAAATATATACAAAATACACATAATATAATGTCAATTCGTACCAAAATGAATGAGCAGAATATCAAAAAAATAATGTAAATTTGTATGAAAATAAAGATGCAAAATACCCAAAAAATAAAGCATATGTTTATAAAAATACAGATACAAAAATACACATCGAATAATTAAATTTGTATTAAAATTAATATACAAAATGCGTATATAATAAGGTAAATTTGTATTGAAAAAATATGGAACATACACGTTTACTCATACAAATTTATATTATTTCATCGGTATTTTGTTTATTTATTTTGATACGAATTACATGATTATATGTGTATTTTGTACATATTTTTTATACGTATTTACATTATTTAATGTGTATTTTGTTTATATATTTTCATACAAATTTACGTTATTATATGTGTATTTGTATAAATATTTTGATACAAATTTACTTTATTTCATGTATTTTGTATATATATTTCAATTCAAATTTAGCTTATTTCGTGTGTATTTTGTATATATTTTCATACAAATTTAATTATATCTGTGTATTTTTGTATATAGTTTTATATAAATTTACGTTATTTTATGTGTATTTTGTATATTTATATTCATAGAAATACACATTCTTTTATTGGTATTTTGTTTATTTATTTTGATACGAATTTACATTATTTTATGTGTATTTTGTATACATTTTTTTATACGTATTTACTTCATTTTATGTGTATTTTGTATATATATTTTTATAGAAATCTACGTTATTTTATGTGTATTCGTATATATATTTTGAAACAAATTTACAGAAAAAAATATATATACAAAAAACAAATAGAATAATGTAAAATCGTATCAAAATAAATACACCGAATATTAATAAAATAATGTAAATTTGTATGAAAATAAAGATGCAAAATTCCCATCAAATAGCGCATTTCTTATAAAAATATATATACCAAAATACACATAAAATATTTAAATTTGTATTGAAAAAAAATATACAAAATGCACATACAATAAGGTAAACTTCTATTGAAAGAAATATGCAAAAATACATATAAAACAATGTAAATTTGTTTCAAAATATATATACGAATTCACATAAAATAACGTAGATTTCTATAAAAATATATATACAAAATACACATAAAATTAAGTAAATACGTATAAAAATGTAAACAAAATACATAAAATAATGTAAATTGAAACAAAAAATAAACAAAATACCAATAAAAGAATGTATATCTATTTATTTTAATACAAAATCAAATATTTTGTTTTTTCGTATATATATTTTTATAAAAAATGCGTTATTTTATGGGTATTTTGCATCTTAAATTCATACAAATTTACATTATTTTATTAATATCTTCTGTATTTATTTTGATACGATTTTACATTATTTTATTTATGTTTTGTATATATTTTTTTATACATATTTACATTATTTAATGTGTTTTTTGTATATATATTTGATACATATTTACGTTATTTTAAGTTATTTTATGTGTATTTGTTTAAATATTTTGACACAAATTTACAATATTTTATGGGTATTTTGTATATATATTTCAAAAGAAATTTACCTAGTTTTATATGTATTTTGAATATCTATTTTCATACAAACTCAAATTATTTTTATGTATTTTTGTATATATTTCAATACAAATTTTAGTTATGTTATGTGTATTTTGTAAATCTATTTTCATTCAAATATATATTATTTTATTGGTATTTTGTTGATTTATATTGATACGATTTAACATTATTTTATATGTACTTTATATATATATTTTTATACGCATTTACATTATTTAATATTTATTTTGAATATATAATTTTATACAAATTCATTGTATTTTATGTGTATTTGTATATATATTTTCATATAAGTTTACTTTATTTTATGTGTATTTTGTACATATATTTCATTACAAATTTACCTTATTTTATGTTTATTTTGTATGTGTATTTTGTACATTTATATTTATACAAATACACATTCTTTTATTGGTATTTTGTTTATTTATTTTGTTTCGAGTTTATATTATTTTATGTGTATTTTGTTTACATTTTTTTAAACGTATTTACTTAATTTTATGTGTATTTTGTATATATATTTTTTTAGAAATCTACGTTATTTTATGTGTATTCGTATAAATATTTTGAAACAAATTTACATTGTTTTATATGTATTTTTGCATATCTCTTTCAATAGAAGTTTACCTTATTGTATGTGCATTTTCTATATTTATTTCAATACAAATTTAAATATTTTAAGTGTATACATGTACAAAAACTACATAAAATAATGTAGATTTGTATGAAATGAAAACAAATACATTTTATATAAAATATATATACAAAATACACATAGAATAATGTAAAATCATATTAAAATAAATACACAGAATATCAATAAAATAATGTAAATTTGTATGAAAATAAAGATGCAAAAAATACATATACAAAAATACACATAGATTAATCAAATTTGTATTAAAATTAATATACAAAATGCACATACAATAAGGTAAATTTGTATTGAAAAAATATGCAAAATACACATACAACAATGTAAATTTGTTTCAAAATATATATACGAATACACATAAAATAACGCAGATTTCTATAGAAATATATATACAAAATACACCTGAAATAATGTAAATACGTATAAAAATATATATACAAAATACACATTAAATAATGTTAATTCGTGACAAAAAACACATACAAGAAGGTAAATTTGTATTGAAATAGATATGCAAAATATATATAAAACAATGTAAATTTGTTTCAAAATATATATACGAATACACATAAAATAACGTAGATTTCTATAAAAATATAATGTGTTTTGTATATATTTTTTTATACATATTTACATTATTTAATGTGTATTTTTTATATATATTTTATACAAATTTACGTTATTTTAAGTGTATTTGTTTATATATTTATAAATTTGTATTGAAATACATACACAAAATACACATAAAATAATGTAAATTTGAATGAAAATACATAAACAAATACACTTAAAATAACGTATATTTGTATAAAAAAAATATGTACAAAACACAAATAGAATAATGTAAAATCGTATCAAAATAAATACACAGAATATTAATAGAATAATGTAAATTTGTATGAAAATAAAGAAGCAAAATTCCCATAAAATAACTCATTTTTTTTTATTTATAAAAATATATATACCAAAATACACATCAAAAAATTAAATTTGTATTAAAATAAATATACAAAAAACACATACAATAAGGTAAATTTGTATTGAAATAGATATGCAAAATATATATAAAACAATGTAAATTTGTTTCAAAATATATATACGAATACACATAAAATAACGTAGATTTCTATAAAAATATATATACAAAATACACATAAAATGAAATAAATACATATAAAAAAATGTATACAAAATACACATAAAATAATGTAAATTCGTATCAAAATAAATATAAAAAATACCAATAAAAGAATGTGTATTTGTATAAATATATATATACAAAATACACATAAAATAACGTAAATTTATATAAAACTATATACAAAAATACACAGAAGAATTTTAATTTGTATGAAAATAGATATACAAAATAAGGTAAATTCGTTTCAAATTCAATAAACAAAATTCAGATAAAAGAAAGTATATTTGTAGAATAAATAAATATACAAAATACACATAAAATAACGAAAATTTGTTTGAAAATATATAAAAAAATAAACAAAAATAATTTCAATTTGTATGAAAATAAATATACAAAATACACATGTATTTTGTATATCTATTTTCACACAAATTTAATTACTTTTGTGTATTTTACATATAGTTTTATATAAATTTACGTTATTTTATTTTATATATTTATATTATACAATACATTCTTTTATTAGTATTTTGTTTATTTATTTTCATACGAGTTTACATTATTTTATGTGTATTTTGTATACCTTTTTTTATACGTATTTACTTCATTTTATGTGTATTTTGTATATTTATTTTCATAGAAATCTACATTATTTTATGTGTATTCGTATATATATTTTGAAAAAAATTTACATGGTTTTATAAGTATTTTGCATATCTATTTCAATACAAATTTACCTTATTGTATGTGCATTTTGTATATTTATTTTAATACAAATTCAAATATTTCATGTGTGTCTTGGTATAAATATTTTTATAAAAAATGCGTTATTTTATGGGTATTTTGCATCTTAATCTTCATACAAATTTACATTATTTTATTAATATTCTGTGTATTTATTTTGATACGATTTTATATTATTCTATTTGTGTTTTGTATATATTTTTTCATACATATTTACATTATTTAATGTGTATTTTTTATATATATTTTATACAAATTTACGTTATTTTAAGTGTATTTGTTTATATATTTTCATTCAAATTTACATTATTTTATGTGTATTTTGTAAAAGTAATTCAATACAAATTTACCTAATTTTATGTGTATTTTGTATATTTATTTTCATACAAATTAAAATTATTTTTGTGTATTTTTGTATATAGTTTTATACAAATTTAGGTGATAATTTTATGTGTATATTGTATATCTATTTTCATACAAACACATATTCTTTTATTGATATTTTGTTTATTTATTTTGACGCGAATTTACATTATTTAATATGTATTTTATATATATATATATATATATATATATATATATATATATATATATATATATATATATATATATATATATATATATATATATATATATATATATATATATATATATATATATATATATATATATATATATATATATATATATATATATATTTTTTTTTTTACTTGTTTAAATCATTTGATGTGAATTTTGTATATATATATCTATAGAAATCTACGTTGATTTATGAGTATTCGTATATAGATTTTGAAATAAATTTACACTGTTTTATGTGTATTTTGCATATTTTTTCAATACAAATTTACCTTATTGTATATGCATTTTGTATATTAATTTTAATACAAATTTAATTATGCTATGTGTATTTTTGTATGTATTTTTAAAAAAATATGCTTTATTTTATGGGTATTTTGCTTTTTTATTTTCATACAAATTTACATTATTTTATTTATATTCTGTTTATTTTTTTTGAAACATTTTTACATGTATTTTGTATATCTATTTTTATACGTATTTACTTAATTTATGTGTATTTTGTATATATATTTTTATAGAAATCTACGTTATTTTATGTGTATTCGTATATATTTTGAAACAAATTTACATTGTTTTATATGTATTTTTGCATATCTCTTTCAATTCAAGTTTACCTTATTGTATGTGCATTTTGTATATTTACTTCAATAGAAATTTAAATATTTTATGTGCATTTTGGTATATATATTTTCATAAGAAATGCGCTATTTGATGGGAATTTTGCATCTTTATTTTCATACAAATTTACATTATTTTATTAATATTCGGTGTATTTATTTTGATACGATTTCACATTATTCTATTTGTTTTTTGTATATATATTTTTTATACATATTTACATTATTTAATGTGTTTCTTGCATATACATTTCATACAAATTTATTATCTATTATTTATTTTCATACAAATACACATTCTTTTCATGATATTTTGTTTATTTATTTTGAAACGAATTTAATTAGATATGTATTTTGTATATATATTTTTATACGTATTTACTTAATTTCATGTGAATTTTGTATATATATTTCTATAGAAATCTCCGTTATTTCATGTGTATTCGTATATATATTTTGAAACAAATTTACTTTGTTTTATATGTATTTTTGAATATCTCTTTCAATACATATTTACCTTACTGTATATGCATTTTGTATATTTATTTCAATACAAATTTAAATATTTTATGTGTATTTTGGTATATATATTTTTATAAAAAATGCGCTATTTTATGGGAATTTTGTATCTTTCTTTTCATACAAATTTACATTATTTTATTGTTATTCTGTGTATTTATATTGATAGGATTTTACATTATTCTATTTCTTTTTTGTAAATATTTTTTATACACATTTACATTATTTAATGTGTATCTTGCATATATATTTTATAAAAATTTACGTTATTTTAAGTGTATTTGTTTATATATTTTCATTCAAATTTACATTATTCTATGTGTATTTTGTATATGTATTTCAATACAAATTTACCTAATTTTATGTGTAATTTGTATATTTCTTTTCATACAAATTTTAAATATTTTTGTGTATTTTTGTATATAGTTTTATACAAATTTAGGTTATTTTATGAACGCATTTACTTTATTTAATGTTTGTTTTTTATATATATTTTTATGCAAATTTACTTTATTTTATGTGTATTTTTGTACATATATTTTTTTAGAAATTTGCGTTAATTTATGTGTATTTGTATATGTTTTCTCATACAAATTTACATTATTTGATTGCTATTTTGTTTATTTATTTTGATACGAATGAAAATAGATATACAAAATATACATAAAATAAACTAAATTTGTATTGAAATATATATACAAAATACATAAAATAATGTAAATTTGTATCAAAGTATTTTAACAGATGCGCATAAAATAACGTAAATTTGTTTTAAAATATACAAAATACACATTAAATAATGTAAATATGTATAAAAAAATATATACAACACACAAATAGAATAATGTAAAATCGTATTAAAATAAATACACAGAATATTAATAAAACAATGTAAATTTGTATGAAAATAAAGATGCAAATACCCATTAAATAACGCATTTTTTATAAAAATATATATACTAAAATACACTTGAAAAAACTAATTTGTATTAAAATAAATATACAAAATACACATACAATAAGGTAAATCTGTATTGAAATAGATATGGAAAATACATATAAAACAATGTAAATTTGTTTCAAAATATATATACGAATACACATAAAATAACGTAGATTTGTATAAAATATATATACAAAATACATAACATGAAATAAATACGTATAAGAAAATGTATAGAAAATACACGTTAGGTTATGTGTATTTTGTAAATCTATTTTCATTCAAATATATATTATTTTATTGGTATTTTGTTGATTTATATTGATACGAATTTACATTATTTTATATGTACTTTGTATATATTTTTATACATTTACATTATTTAATATTTATTTTGAGTATATAATTTTATACAAATTCATGGTATTTTATGTGTATTTATATATATATATATATATATATATATATATATATATATATATATATATATATATATATATATATATATATATATATATATATATATATATTTTCATATAAATTTACATTAGTTTATGTGTATTTTGTACATATATTTCATTACAAATTTACCTTATTTTATGTTTATTTTGTATGTGTATTTTGTACATTTATATTTATACAAATACACATTCTTTTATTGGTCTTTTGTTTATTTATTGTTTCGAATTTACATTATTTTATATGTATTTTGTTTACATTTTTTTATACGTATTTACTTAATAGTATGTGTATTTTGTATATATATTTTTATAGAAATCTACGTTATTTTATGTGTATTCGTACACATTTTTTAAACAAATTTACATTGTTTTATATGTACAATAAGGTAAATTTGTATTGAAATAGATATGCAAAATACATATAAAGCAATGTAAATTTGTTTCAAAATATGTATACGAATACACATAAAATAACGTAGATTTCTATAAAAATATATATACAAAATACACATAAAATGAAGTAAATACGTATAAAAAATGTATGCAAAATACACATAAAATAATGTAATTTCGTATCAAAATAAATAAACAAAATACAAATAAAAGAATGTGTATTTGTATAAATATAAATATACAAAATACACATAAAATAACGTAAATTTATATAAAACTATATAAAAAATACACAGAAGTAATTAAATTTGTATTAAAATATATACAAAACACACACAAAATAAGCTAAATTTGAATTGAAATATATATACAAAATACATGAAATAAAGTAAATTGGTATCAAAATATTTATACAAATACACATATAATAACGTAAATTTGTATGAAAATATATAAACAAAATACACATTAAATAATTTAAATACGCATAAAAAAATGTGTACAAAATACACATATAATCATGTAATTCGTATCAAAATAAATAAACAAAATACCAATAAAATAATATAAATTTTTATGAGTAAATGTGTATAAATATAAATGTACAAAATACACATACAAAATAAACATAAAATAAGGTAAATTTGTAATGAAATAGATGTACAAAATACACATAAAATAATGTAAATTTATATGAAAATATATATACAAATACACATAAAATACCATGAATTTGTATAAAATTATATATTCAAAATAAATATTAAATAATGTAAATGCGTATAAAAATATATATAAAAAGTACATATAAAATAATGTAAATTCGTATCAATATAAATCAACAAAATACAAATAAAATAATATATATTTGAATGAAAATAGATTTACAAAATTCACATAACATAGCTAAAATTTGTATTGAAATATATACAAAAATACATAACAATAATTTGAGTTTGTATGAAAGTAGATATTAAAAATACACATAAAACTAGGTAAATTTCTTTTGAAATATATACACAAAATACCCATAAAATATTGTAAATTTGTGTCAAAATATATAAACAAATACACATAAAATAATGTCAAATCGTATCAAAATGAATGAGCAGAATATCAATAAAATAACGTAAATTTGTATGAAAATAAAGATGCAAAATACCCATAAAATAAAGCATATTTTTATAAAAATACATATACTAAAATACACATAGGATAATTAAATTTGTATTAAAATTATTATACAAAATGCATATACAATAAGGTAAATTTGTATTGAAAAAATAAGCAAAATACACATAAAAGTGTAAATTTGTTTAAAAATCTATATACGAATACACATAATATAACGTAGATTTCTATAGAAATATATATACAAAATACACATGAAATGATGTAAATACGTATAAAAATATATATACAAAATACACATTAAATAATTTAAATTCTCGTCAAAATAAATAAACAAAATATCAATAAAAGAATGTGTATTTGTTTGAAAATAGATACAAAATACTCATAAAATAACATAAGTTTGTATAAAACTATATACAAAAATACACAAAAATAATTTAAATTTGTATGAAAATAAATATACAAAATACACATAAAATTAGGTAAATTTGTATTGAAATACATATACAAAATACACATAAAATAATGGAAGTTTGAATGAAAATATATAAACATATAAACTTAAAATAACGTAAATTTGTATCAAATATATATACAAAATACTAATTAAGTAATGTAAATATGTATAAAAAAATATATACAAAACACAAATAAAATAATGTAAAATCGTATCAAAATAAATACACAGAATATTAATAAAATAATGTAAATTTGTATGAAAATAAAGATGCAAAATACCCATAAAATAACGCATTTTTTTATAAAAATATATATACCAAAATACACATAAAATATTAAAATTTGTATTAAAATAAATATAAAAAATGCACATACTGTAAGGTAAATTTGTATTGAAATAGATATGAAAAATACATATAAAACAATGTAAATTTGTTGCAAAATATATACGAATACATAAAATAACGTTGATTTCTATAAAATATATACAAAATACACATAAAATGAAGTAAATACGTATAAAAAAAATACAAAATACACCAAAAATCGTATCAAAATAAATAAACAAAATGCTAGTAAAATAAAGTGTATTTGTATAAATATAAATATACAAAATTACATAAATTATCGTAAATTTGTATAAAACTATATACAAAAATACACAGAAGTAATTAAATTTGTATGAAAATATATATACAAAATACAGCTAAAATAAGCTAAATTTGAATTGAAATAAATATAGAAAATACATAAAATAATGTAAATCTGTATCAAAATATTTATACAAATACATATAATAACGTAGATTTGCTTAAAAATATATAAACAAAATTCACATTAAGTAATGTATATACGTATAAAAAATATGTACGTAATGTAAAAAATTATAAAAATAAAAAATTTACCCACCTTATAAAAATATCTATTTAAAAAATAAATACAAAATACACATATAATCATGTAATTTGTGTTAAAATAAATATACAAAATACACATACAATAAAATTTTTTTTTTATTAATATGCAAAAAACATAAAATAATGTAAATTTGTATGAAAATATATACAAATAATGCAAATTTCTATAAAATATATGTACAAAATGCACATAAAATAAAGTAAATTAGCATAAAAATATATATAAAACACACACTAAATAATGTAAATGCGTACATAATAAATAACCTAAATTTGTATAAAACTATATACAAAATACACAAAAATAACAAATTTAAATTTGATACACATTAAATAATGTAAATGTGTATAAAAATATATACAAAAACAAATAGAATAATGTAAAATCGTATCAAAATAAATAAACAGAATATCAATAAAATAATGTAAATTTGTATGAAAATAAAGATGCAAAATTCCCAAATAATAACGCATATTTGTTTGAAAATATATACAAAATACACATAAAATATTTAAATTTGCATCAAAATAAATATACAAAATGCATATACAATAAAGAAAATTTGTATTGAAATAGATATGCGAAATACATATAAATAATGTAAATTTGTATCAAAAATATATATACGAATACACATAAAATAAAATTTCTAGAAAATATATATACAAAATACATATAAAATTATGTAAATAAGTATAAAAAAAAATATATATATATATATATATATATATATATATATATATATATATATATATATATATATATATATATATATATATATATATATATATATATATATATATATATATATATATATATATATATATATATATATATATATATATATATATATATCAAATACACATAAAAAATTAAAATTCTTATAAAAATAAATAAACCGAAAATTAATAAAAGAACGTATATTTGTAGGAAAATAAATATACAAAATACACATAAAATTACGAAAATTTGAATAAAAATATATACTAAAATAAAAAAAAATAATTTCGATTTGTATGAAAATAGACATACATAATACACATATAATTAGTTAAATATGTATTTAAATACATGTACAAAATACACATAAAATAATGTAAATTTGTATGAAATGAAAACAAATTCACATAAAATAACGTACATTTGTATAAAATAGATATACAAAATACATAGAGAATAATGTAAAATCGTATCAAAATAAATCAACAGAAGATCAATAAAATAATGTAAATTTGAATGAAAACAAAGATGCAAAATACCCGTAAATTAATGCATTTTTTATAAAAATATATATACAAAAATACACATAAAATAATTAGATTTGTATTAAAATAAATATACAAAAAGCACGTACAATAAGGTAAATTTATATTGAAAAAATTTGCAAAATGCACATAAAACAATGTATATTTGTTTCAAAATATATATACGAATACACATAAAATAACAAATATTTCTATAGAAATATATATACAAAATACACATGAAATGACGTAAATACGTATAAAAATATATATACACAATACACATTAAATAATGTGAAATCGCGTTAAGATAAATAAACAAAATATCAATTAAAAATGTGTATTTGTATGAAAATAGATATACAAAATACACATAAAATATTTTAAATTTATATAAAACTCTTTTTATTAAAATATATATACCAAAATAATAAAATATTTAAATTTGTCTTACAATAAATATACAAAATGCACATACAATAAGGTAGATTTATATTGAAATATATATGCTAAATACATATAAAACAATGTAAATTTGCTTCAAAATATATATACCAATACACATAAAATAACGATACAAATTTACCTTATTTTATTTTTATTTTGTATATTTATTTCATTGAATTTTAAATTATTTTATGTGTATATTTGTATTTGTATTTAGGTTATTTTATGTGTATTTTGTATATATATTTTCATCCAAAATTACATTATTTTATTGATATTTTCTTAATTTAATTCGATACGAATTTAGATTATTTCATAGGTATTTTGTATACATATTTTTATACTCATTTACATTATCTAAAGTGTGTTTTGAATATATATTTTTATGCAAATTTATTTTATGTTCATTTTTGTACATATATTTTTATAGAAATTTGCGTTATTTTATGTATATAGTTTTACATAAATTTAAGTTATTTTATGTGCATTTTGTATATTTATATTTATACAAATACACATTCTTTTATTGGAATATTGTTTATTTCCATTTATACGAATTTACATTATTTTATGTGTATTTTGTATACATTTTTTTATACGTATTTACTTAATATTATGTGTATTTTGTATATGTATTTTTATAGAAATCTACGTTATTTTATGTGTATTCGTATATATATTTTGAAGCAAATTTATATTATTTTATATGTATTTTGCATATCTATTTCAATACAAATTTACCTTATTGTATGTGCATTTTGTATATTTATTTTAATACAAATTCAAATATTTTATGTGTATTTTGGAATCAATAATTTATAAAAAAACGTAAATTTGTATAAAAAAAATATGTACAAAACACAAATAGAAAAATGTAAAATCGTATCAAAATAAATACACAGAATATTAATAAAATAATGTAAATTTGTGTGAAAATAAAGAAGCAAAATACCCATAGAATAACGCATTTTTTTTATTTATAAAAATATATATACCAAAATACACATCAAAAAATTAAATTTGTATTAAAATAAATATACAAAAAACACATACAATAAGGTAAATACCTATGAAATAGTCTAAATTCGTATCGAATTAAATTAAGAAAATACCAATAAAATAATGAAATTTTGGATGAAAATATATATACAAAATAAACATAGAATAACCTAAATACAAATACAAATATACACATAAAATATTGTATTTTGTATATACATTTCAATTCAAATTTAGCTTATTTTATCTGTATTTTGTTTATCTATTTTCATACGAATTTAATTACTTCTGTGTATTTTTGTATAGTTTTATACAAATTTACGTTATTTTATGTGTATTTTGTATATTTATATTTATACAAATACACATTCTTTTATTGGTATTTTGTTTATTTATTTTGATACGAATTTACATTATTTTATGTGTATTTTGAATACATTTTCTTATACGTATTTACTTCATTTTATGTGTATTTTGTATATATATTTTTAAACAAATCAACGTTATTCTATGTGTATTCGTATATATATTTTGAAACAAATTTACATTGTTTTATATGTATTTTGCATATCTATTTCAATACAGATTTACCTTATTGTATGTGTATTTTGTATATTTATTTTAATACAAATTAATTTTTTCATGTGTATTTTGGTACATACATTTTTATAAAAAATGCGTTATTTAATGGGAATTTTGCATCTTTATTTTCATACAAATTTACATTGTTTTATTAATATTCTGTGTATTTATTTTCTATTTGTGTTTTGTAAATATTTTTTTATACATATTTACATTATTTAATGTGTATTTTGTATATTTTAAAACAAATTTACGTTATTTTATGCGCATCTGTTAAAATATTTTGATACAAATTTACATTATTTTATATATTATGTATATATATTTCAATACAATTTTAGTTTATTTTATGTATATTTTGAATATCTATTTTCATTCGTATCAAAATAAATAAACAAAATAGCAATCAAAGAATGTAAATTTGTATGAGAAAACATATACAAATACACATAAATTAACGCAAATTTCTAAAAAAATATATGTACAAAAATGCACATAAAATAAAGTAAATTTGCATAAAAATATATATACAAAACACACATTAAATAAAGTAAATGCGTACATAAAATAACCTAAATTTGTATAAAACTATATACAAAAATACACAAAAATATTTAAATTTTGTATGAAAAGAAATATACAAAATACACATAAAATTAGGTAAATTTGTATTGAAATACATATACAAAATACACATAGAATAATGTAAATTTGAATGAAAATATATAAACAAATACACTTAAAATAACGTAAATTTGTATGAAATATATATGCAAGATACACATTAAACAATGTAAAAGTATATAAAAAAATATTTACAAAAAATAAATAGAATAATGTAAAATCCTATCAATATAAATACACAGAATATCAATAAAATAATGTAAATTTGTATGAAAAGAAAGAGTCAAAATTCCCATAAAATAGCGCATTTTTTATAAAAATATATATACCAAAATACACATAAAATATTTTAATTTTTATTGAAATAAATATACAAAATGCATATACAGTAAGGTAAATATGTATTGAAAGAGATATTCAAAAATAAATATAAAACAAAGTAAATTTGTTTCAAAATATATATACGAATACACATAAAATAACGTAGATTTCTATAGAAATATATATACAAAATACACATGAAATTATGTAAATACGTATAAAAATATATATACAAAATACATATCTAATTAAATTCGTGACAAAATAAATAAACAAAATATCATGAAAAGAATGTGTATTTGTATGAAAATAAATAATAGATAATAAATTTGAATGAAATATATATGCAAGATACACATTAAATAATGTCAATATTTATAAAAAAATATATATATAAAAAACAAATAGAATAATGTGAAATCGTATCAAAATAAATACACCGAATATTAATAAAATAATGTAAATTTGTATGAAAATAAAGATGCAAAATTCCCATCAAATAGCGCATTTCTTATAAAAATATATATACCAAAATACACATAAAATATTTAAATTTGTATTGAAGTAAATATACAAAATGCACATACAATAAAAGGTAAACTTGTATTGAAGAGATATGCAAAATACATATAAAACAATGTAAATTTGTTTCAAAAATATACGAATACACATAAAATAACGTAGATTTCTATAAATATATATACAAAATACATAAATTAAATAAATACGTATAAAATAGATATGCAAAATACACATAGAATAATGTAAAATGTTTAAAAAAATAAACAGAATATAAATAAAATAATGTAAATTTGTATGAAAATAAAAGCAAAATACCCATAAAATAACGCATTTTTTTATTTATAAAAAATATATACCAAAATACACATCAAAAAATTAAATTTGTATTAAAATAAATATACAAAAAACACATACAATAAGGTAAATTTGTATTGAAAGAGATATGCAAAATACATATAAAACAATGTAAATTTGTTTCAAAATATACAAATATAAAAATTTACACTATTTTATTAATATTCTGTGTATTTATTTTGATACGATTTTACATTATTCTATTTGTGTTTTGTACATATTTTTTTATACAAATTTACGTTATTTTAAGTGTATTTGTTTATGTATTTTCATTCAAATTTACATTATTTTATGTGTATTTTGTGTATGTATTTCAATACAAATTTACCTAATTTTATGTGTATTTTGTATATTTATTTTCATACAAATTTAAAATATTTTTGTGTATTTTTGTATATAGTTTGATACAAATTTAGGTTATTTTATGTGTATTTTGTATATATTTTCATACAAATACACATTCTTTTATTTATATTTTGTTTATTTATTTTGACGCGAATTTACATTATTTAATGTGTATTTTGTATATATATTTTTATACGAATTTACATCATTTCATGTGTATTTTGTATAGTTTTAAACAAATTTATATTATTTAATATGTATTTTGTATATATATATTTATACAAATACACATTCTTTTATTGGTATTTTGTTTATTTATTTTGATACTAATTTACATTATTTTATGTGTATTTTGTATATATTTTTTATACGTATTTACTTAATTTTATGTGTATTTTGTATATATATTTTTATAGAAATCTACCTTATTTCATGTGTATTCGTATATATATTTTAAAACACATTTACATTGTTTATATGTATTTTGCATATCTATTTTTGTGTTTTCTGTATTTATTTTTGTTATACATGGAATAATGTAAAATCGTATCAAAATAAGTACACAGAATATCAATAAAATAATTTAAATTTGTATGAAAATAAAGATGCAAAATACCCATAAGATAAAGCATATTTTTTTTAAAAAATACATATACAAAAATACACATAGAATAATTAAATTTGTATTAAAATTAATATACAAAATGCACACATACAATAAGGTAAATTTGTATTAAAAAAAATACAAATAAAACTGTTAATTTGTTTCAAAATATATATACGAATACACATAAAATAACGTAGATTTCTATAGAAATATATATACAAAATACATATATATATATATATATATATATATATATATATATATATATATATATATATATATATATATATATATATATATATATATATATATATATATATATATATATATATATATATATATATATATATATATCTATATATATATATATATATATATATATATATATATATATATATATATATATATATATAAAATACATATTAAGTAATGTAAATGACAAAATAAATAAACAAAATATCATGAAAAGAATGTGTATTTGTATGAAAATAAATAATAGATAATAAATTTGTATGTAATATATATGCAAGATGCACATTAAATAATGTAAATATGTATTCAAAAAAAAATATATATACAAAAAACAAATAGAATAATGTAAAATCATATCAAAATAAATACACCGAATATTAATAATGTAAATTTGTATGAAAATAAAGATGCAAAATTCCCATCAAACAGCGCATTTCTTATAAAAATATATATACCAAAATACACATAAAATATTTAAATTTGTATTGAAATAAATATACAAAATGCACATACAATAAGGTAAACTTCTGTTGAAAGAGATATGCAAAAATACATATAAAAAATTGTAAATTTGTTTCAAAATATATATACGAATACACATAAAATAACTTAGATTTCTATAAAAATATATATACAAAATACACATAAAATTAGGTAAATACGTATAAAAAAATGTAAACAAAATACACATAAAATAATATAAATTCGAAACAAAATAAATAAACAAAATACCAATAAAAGAATGTGTATTTGTTCTGTGTATTTTTGTATATAGTTTTATACAAATTTACGATATTTTATGTGTATTCGTATATATATTTTGAAACAAATTTACATTGTTTTATGTGTATTTTGCATATCTATTTCAATACAAATTTACCTTACAGTATATGCATTTTTTATATTTATTTTAATACAAATTTTAATATTTTATGTGTATTTTGGCATATATATTTTTATAAAAAATGCGTTATTTTATGGCTATTTTGCATCTTTATTTTGATACAAATTTACATTATTTAATTAATATTCTGTGTATTTATTTTGATACGATTTTACATTATTCTATTTGTGTTTTGTATATATTTTTTTATACATATTTACATTATTTAATTAGTATTTTGTATATATATTTGATTCAAATTTACGTTATTTTAAGTGTATATGTTTATATATTTTCATTCAAATTTCCATTATTTTATGTGTATTTTGTATATGTATTTCAATACAAATTTACCTAATTTTATGTGTATTTTGTATATATATTTTCATACAAATTTAAATTATTTTTTTGTATTTTTGTATATAGTTTTATACAAACTTAGGTTATTTTATGAGTATTTTGTATATCTATTTTCATACAAATACACATTCTTTTATTGATATTTTATTTATTTATTTCGACGATAATTTAAATTATTTAATGTGTATTTTGTATATATATATATTTTTATACGTATTTACATCATTTCATGTGTATTTTGTATATATATTTCTATAGAAATCTACGTTATTTTATGTGTATTCGTATATAGATTTTTAAACAAATTTACGCTTTAATGTGCATTTTGTATATTTTTTCAATACAAATTTACCTTATTGTACGTGCATTTTGTATATTAATTTTAATACAAATTTAATTATTCTATGTGTATTTTTATATATGTATTTTTAAAAAAATATGCTTTATTTTATGGGTATTTTGCATCTTTATTTTCATACAAAATTACATTATTTTATTGATATTCTGTGTATTTATTTTGATACGATTTTACATTATTCTATGTGTATTTTGTATATATTTTTTATTTAATTTTGTTTATTTTATGTGTATTTTGTATATCTATTTATTTTAATACAAAATCAAATATTTTATGTTTTTTCGTATATATATTTTTATTAAAAAAATGCGTTATTTTATGGGTATTTTGCATCTTAATTTTCATACAAATTTACATTATTTTATTAATATTTTCTGTATTTATTTTGATACGATTTTACATTATTTTATTTGTGTTTAGTATATATATTTTTTTATACATATTTACATTATTTAATGTGTTTTTTGTATATATATTTGATACAAATTTACGTTATTTTAAGTCTATATGTTTATATATTTTCATTCAAATTTACATTATTTTATGTGTATTTTGTATATGTATTTCAATACAAATTTACCTAATTTTATATGTTTTTTGTATATTTATTTTCATACAAGTTTAAATTATTTTTGTGTATTTTTGTTTATAGTTTTATACAAATTTAGGTTATTTTATGTGTATTTTGTATATCTATTTTCATACAAATACACATTCTTTTCATGATATTTTGTTTATTTATTTTGACACGAATTAACATTATTAAATATGTATTTTGTATATATATATTTTTATACGTATTTACATTATTTCAAGTGTATTTTGTATATATATTTCTATAGAAATCTGCGTTATTTTATGTGTATTCGTATATATATTTTGAAACAAATTTACATTGTTTTATGTGTATTTTGCATATTTTTTCAATACAAATTTACCTTATTGTATGTGCATTTTTTTTACATTATTTTATTGATATTCTGTGTATTTATTTTAATATGATTTTACATTATTCTATGTGTATTTTGTATATATATTTTATATAAAATGTATTTGTTTTCATTTCATACAAATCTACATTATTTTATGTATTTTTTGTACATGTATACACATAAAATATTTAGATTTGTATTGAAATAAATATACAAAATGCACATACAATAAGTTAAACTTCTATTAAAAGAGATATGCAAAAATACATATAAAACAATGTAAATTTGTTTCAAAATATATATACGAATACACATAAAATAACGTAGATTTCTATAAAAATATATATACAAAATACACATAAAATTAAGTAAATACGTATCAATAAATGTAAACAAAATACACATAAAATAATGTAAACTCGAAACAAAATAAATAAACAAAATACCAATAAAAGAATGTGTATTTGTATAAATATAAATGTACAAAATACACATACAAAATAAACATAAAATAATGTAAATTTGTAATGAAATATATGTACAAAATACACATAAAATAATGTAAATTTATATGAAAATATATATACAAATACACATATAATACCATGAATTTGTATAAAATTATATATTCAAAATAAATATTAAATAATGTAAATGCGTATAAAAATATATATACAAAGTACATATAAAATAATGTAAATTCGTATCAATATAAATCAACAAAATACCAATAAAATAATATATATTTGAATGAAAATAGATTTACAAAATACACATAACATAACTAAAATTTGTATTGAAATATATACAAAAATACATAAAAATAATTTGAGTTTGTATGAAAATAGATATTCAAAATACATATAAAACTAGGTAAATTTATTTTGAAATATATATACAAAATACCCATAAAATATTGTAAATTTGTGTCAAAATATATAAACAAATACACATAAAATTACTTAAAATAACGTAAATATGTATCAAATATATATACAAAAAACATATTAAATAATGTAAATATGTAAAAAAATATATATATACAAAACATAAATAAAATAATGTAAAATCGTATCAAAATAAATACAGAAAATATTAATAAAATAATGTAAATTTGTATGAAAATTAAGATGCAAAATACCCATAAAATAACGCATTTTTTCTAAAAATATATATACGAAAAAACATAAAATATTTAATTTTGTATTAAAATAAATAGATATACATTCTTTTATTGGAATTTTTTTTTTTTTTTTGTTTCGAATTTACATTATTTTTTGTGTATTTTGTTTACATTTTTTTATACGTATTTACTTAATTTTATGTGTATTTTGTATATATATTTTTATAGAAATCTACGTTATTTTATGTGTATTCGTATATATATTTTGAAACAAATTTACATTGTTTTATATGTATTTTTGCATATTTCTTTCAATAGAAGTTTACCTTATTGTATGTGCATTTTGTATATTTATTTCAATACAAATTTTAATATTTTATGTGTATTTTGGTATATATATTTTTATAAAAAATGCGCTATTTGATGGGAATTTTGCATCTTTATTTTCATACAAATTTACATTATTTTATTAATATTCGGTGTATTTATTTTGATACGATTTTACATTATTCTATTTGTTTTTTGTATATATATATATCTTTTATACATATTTACATTATTTAAATGTATCTTGCATATATATTACATACAAATTTATTATCTATTATTTATTTTCATACAAATACACATTCTTTTCATGATATTTTGTTTATTTATTTTGTCACGAATTTACATTACTTAATACGTATTTTATATATATATTTTTATACGTATTTACATAATTTCATGTTCATAATATTTTGTGTATATATTTCTATAGAAATCTACGTTATTTTATGTGTATTCGTATATATATTTTGAAACAAATTTACACTGTTTAATTTGTATTTTGCGGTTTTTTTTCAATACAAATTTACCTTATTGTATGTGTGCATTTTGTATATTAATTTTAACACAAATTTAATTATTCTATGTGTATTTTTGTATATGTTTTTTTTTAAAAAAAATGCTTTATCTTATGGGTATTTTGCATCTTTATTTTCATACAAATTTAAATTATTTTATTGATATTCTGTGTACTTATTTTGATACGATTTTACATTATTATATGTATAACAAAAATAAATACATACACAAAAATAGATATGCAAAATACATATAAACAATATAAATTTGTTTCAAAATATATATACGAATAGACATGAAATAAGGTAGATTTCTATAAAAATATATATACAAAATACACATAAAATTAAGTAAATACGTATAAAAAATGTATACAAAATACACATAAAATAATGTAAATTAGTATCAAAATAAATAAAAAAATACTATATATGTATTTGTATAAATATATATATACAAAATACACATTAAATAATATAAATTTGTTTAAAACTATACAAAATACACATGAAATGATGTAAATATGTATAAATATATATACCAAAATTCACATTAAATAATGTAAATTCGCGTCAGAATAAATAAACAAAATATTAATAAAAGAATGTGTATTTGTATGAAAATAGATATACAAAATACACATAAAATAACCTAAATTTGTATCAAACTATATACAAAAATACACAAAAATATTTTAAATTTGTATGAAAATAAATATACAAAATACACATAAAATTAGGTAAATTTGTATTGAAATACATACACAAAATACACATAAAATAATGTAAATTTGAATGAAAATACATAAACAAATACACTTATAATAACGTAAATTTGTATAAAAAAATAAGTACAAAACACAAATAGAATAATGTAAAATCGTATCAAAATAAATACACAGAATATTAATAAAATAATGTAAATTTGTATGAAAATAAAGAAGCAAAATACCCATAAAATAACGCATTTTTTATTTATAAAAATATATATATACCAAAATACACATCAAAAATTTAATTTGTATTAAAATAAATATACAAAAAACACATACAATAAGGTAAATTTGTATTGAAATAGATATGCAAAATACATATAAAACAATGTAAATTTGTTTCAAAATATATATACGAATACACATATAATAACGTAGATTTCTATAAATATATATACAAAATACACATAAAATGAAGTAAATACGTATAAAAAAATGTATACAGAAAACACATAAAATAATGTAAATTCGTATCAAAATAAATAAACAAAATACCAATAAAAGAATGTGTATTTGTATAAATATAAATATACAAAATACACATAAAATAACGTACATTTATATAAAACTATATACAAAAATACACAGAAGTAATTAAATTTGTATGAAAATATATACAAAATACACTCAAAATAAGCTAAATTTGAATTGAAATATATATACAAAATACATGAAATAAAGTAAATTTGTATCAAAATATTTATACAAATACACATATAATAACGTAAATTTGTATGAAAATATATAAACAAAATACACATTAAATAATGTAAATAAGTATAAAAAAATATGTACAAAATACACATAAAATCATGTAATTCGTAACAAAATAAATAAACAAAATACCAATAAAATAATATAAATTTGTATGAGTAAACGTTTATGTTGCATTTTTTTTCAATTCAAATTTACCTTATTATATACGCATTTTGTATATTAATTTTAATATATGTGTATTTGAATATATATTTTGATACAAATTTACATTATTTTATGTATTTTCTATATTTATTTCAATTCAAATTTAGCTTATTTTATGTGTCTTTTGTATATCTATTTTCATACAAATTTAATTATTTTTGTTTATTTTTGTATATAGTTTTATACAATTTTACGTTATTTTATGTGTATTTTGTATATTTATATTTATACAAGTAAACATTCTTTTATTGGAATTTAGTTTATTTATTTTGATACGAGTTTACATTATTTTATGTATATTTTGTATACATTTTCTTATACGTATTTACTTCATTTTATGTGTATTTTGTATATATATTTTTATAGAAATCTACGTTATTTTATGTGTGTTCGTATATATATTTTGAAACAAATTTACATTGTTTTATGTGTATTTTGCATATCTATTTCAATACAAATTTACCTTATTGTATGTGTATTTTGTATATTTATTGTAATACAAATTTAAATATTTTATGTGTATTTTGGTATATATTTTCATAAAAATGCGTTGTTTTATGGGTATTTATTTTATTTCATACAAATTTACATTATTTTATTAATATTCTGTGTATTTATTTTGATACTATTTTACATTATTCTATTTGTGTTTTGTATATATATTTTTTATACATATTTACATTATTTAATGTGTATTTTCTATATTTATTTCATACAAATTTACGTTATTTTAAGTGTATTTGTATATATATTTTCATTCAAATTTACATTATTTTATGTGTATTTTGTATATGTATTTCAATAGAAATTTAACTAGTTTTATGTGTATTTTGTATATATATATTTTTATACAAATTTAAATTATTTTTGTGTATTTTTTTAAGAGAGTTTTATACATATTTACAATATTTTATGTGTATTTTGTATATCTATTTTCATACAAATACACATTCTTTTATTGAAATTTTGTTTATTTATTTTGATGCGAATTTATATTATTTAATGTGTATTGTGTATATATATTTTTGTACGTATTTACGTCATTTCATGTGTATTTTTTATATATATTTCTATAGAAATATACGTTATTTTACGTGTATTCGTATATATATTTTGAAACAAATATACATTGTTTTATGTGCATTTTGTATATTTTTTCAATACAAATTTCCCTTATTGTAAGTGCATTTTGTATATTAATTTTAATACAAATTTAATTATTCTATGTGTATTCTTGTATATGTCTTTTTAAAAAAATATGCTTTATTTTATGGGTATTTTGCATCTTTATTTTCATACAAAATTACATTATTTTATTGATATTCTGAGTATTTATTTTGATACGATTTTACATTATTCTATGTATATTTTGTATATCTATTTTATACAAATGTACGTTATTTTATGTGAATTTGTTTTCATTTCATACAAATTTACATTATTTTATGTGTATTGTGTACATGTATTTAAATACAAATTTAACTCATTATATGTGTATTTTGTATATCTATTTTCATTTAATTGAAATTTATTTTTTTGTTTTTTTGTATATATTTTTATTCAAATTTTCGTAATTTTATGTGTATTTTGTATATTTATTTTCCTACAAATATACGTTCTTTTATCGGAATTTTGTTTATTTATTTTGATACGAATTTTCATTTTTTTAGGTGTATTTGATATATATATTTTTATACTTATTTACATAATTTTATATGTATTTTGAATATATTTTCATAGAAATTTACTCTATATGTATATACAAAAAAACACAAAAATAATTTAAATTTGTATGAAAATAAATATACAAAATACACATAAAATTAGGTAAATTTGTATTGAAATACATATACAAAATACACTTCAAATAATGTAAATTTGAAGGAAATTATATAAACAAATACACTTAAAATGACGTTAATTTGTATAAAATATATATAAAAAATACGCATTAAATAATGAAAATATGTATAAAAAAATATATACAAAACACAAATAGTATAATATAAAATCGTATCAAAATATATACACAGAATATTAATAAAATAATGTACATTTGTATGAAAACTAAGATGCAAAATACCTATTAAATAACGCATTTTTTATAAAATTATATATACCAAAATACACATAAAATATTTGAATTTGTATTAAAATAAATATACAAAATGCACATACAATAAGGTAAATTTGTATTGAAATAGATATGCAAAAAATATATAAAACAATGTAAATTTGTTTCAAAATATATATACGAATACACATAAAATAACGTAGATTTCTATAAATATATATATACAAAATACAAATAAAATTAAGTAAATACGAATCAAAAATGTATACAAAATACACATAAAATAATGTAAATTCGTATAAATATAAATAAACAAAATACCAATAAGAGAATGTGTATTTGTATAAATATAAATATAGAAAATGCACATAAAATAACGTAAATTTGTATAAAACTATATACAAAAATACACAGAAGTAATTAAATTTGCATGAAAATAGATATACAAAATACACACAAAATAAGCTAAATTTGAATTGAAATATATATACAAAATACATAAAATAAAGTAAATTCGTTTCAAAATATTTTTAACAAATACACATATAATAACGTAAATTTGTAAAAAAAATATATAAACAAAATACACATTAAGTAATGTAAATACGTATAAAAAAATATTTACAAAATACACCAATAATCAAGTCATTCGTATCAAAATAAATAAACAAAACACTAATTAACCCTAGAACGCTAACCATGGGTGTGAGGTACCCGAAGCGAATGACGTCATTGCCATTGTGTATGGTTCCGGTGCTCTGAGGGTACCCACCTCCTCAGTAGCTTCATGTGCCCGCTTGACAGTGTAGGGGAAGGTCACGTTGTCTCGCTCTCTCTGCTCACCTTTGTTGTAGGCCTACATTCGGGTGCGGCATACCCATGGTTGGTGATACAGGGTGTTGTACATGTCCCTATGATATTGTTTACGTACTTTTTTAGTGATCACCTGTGCAGTGGATCACAGGACCTGGGAGGCCATACAAGAAGTTTGGAAGCCATCGGATGATAATTTTTTTTATGAAATTTTTTTTTTGAAATTTTTGAACATTTTTCCTATTTTTAGTAACATTTTTCAGTACCTGATTTTCATACCAAACAATACGTTTTTCAGTTCTTCTTAATGTTAAGTCAAGATACAAAGTTTGAAGTCCCTTCATGTAACTTTATTCCATTAAAACTTTACATTTAATTTTTTTTTTTTTTTTCAAAATCGGGTATGATGTACCCATGGTTAGTAGTGGTGTGACTTTTTCTAAGGTTAGTGTTCTAGGGTTAAATAATGTAAATTTGTATGAGAAAACATATACAAAATACACATAAAATAACGTTTTAAGTTTCTATAAAAATATAAGTACAAAAATGCACATAAAATTAGTTTGCATAAAAAAATATATACAAAACACACATTAGATAATGTAAATGTGTATAAAAATATGTATACAAAATACCTATGAAATAATCTAAATTCGTATCGAGTTAAATTAAGAAAATAACAATAAAATAATGTAATTTTGGATGAAAATATATATAGAAAACACATATAAAATAACCTAAATACAAATACAAATATACACATTAAATAATTTAAAATTGAATGAAATAAATATACAAAATAAACATAAAATAAGGTAAATTTGTAATAAAATATATGTAAGAATACACATAAAATAATATAAATTTGTATGAAAATATATATACAAATACACATAAAATAACATGAATTTGTATAAAAAAATTTCAAAATATATACGAAAACACACAATAAAATAACGTAAATTTTTCTGAAAATGTATATATAAAATACACATAAAATAGTTTAAATACGTAGAAAAATATATATACAAAAAATTAAATACACAAAATTCCAATAAAAGAATGTATATTTGTAGGAAAATATATATACAAAAAACAAATAAAATAACTAAAATTTGTAGAAAAATATATACAAAAATACACAAAAATAATTTAAATTTGTTTGAAAATAGATATGCACAATACACATAAAGTTAGGCAAATATGTATTGAAATACATATACAAAACTCACATAAAATAATGTAAATTTGTATGAAAATATATAAACAAATACATATAAAATCACGTAAATTTGGATAAAATATATATATATACAAAATATACATTAAATATTTTAAATATGTATAAAAATATATTATATTATATATATTTTTATTGATATTTGCGTTATTTATGTGTATTTTGTATATGTTTTCTCATAGAAATTTACATTATTTTATTGGTATTTTAGCTATTTATTTTGATACGAATTACATGATTATTTGTGTATTTTTTACATTTTTTTATACGTATTTACATTATTTAATGTGTATTTTGTTTATATATTTTTATAGAAATTAACGTTATTATATGTGTATTTGTATAGGTATTTTGATACAAATTTACATTATTTTATGTATTTTGTATATATATTTCAATTCAAATTTAGCTTATTTTATGTGTATTTTGAATATCTATTTATCTTAATACAAAATCAAATATTTTATGTTTTTTCGTATATATATTTTTATAAAAAATGCGTTATTTTATGGGTATTTTGCATCTTAATTTTCATACAAATTTACATTATTTTATTAATATTTTCTGTATTTATTTTGATACGATTTTACATTATTTTATTTGTGTTTTGTATATATTTTTTTAAACATATTTACATTATTTAATGTGTTTTTTGTATATATATTTCATACAAATTTACGTTATTTTAAGTCTATATGTTTATATATTTTCATTCAAATTTACATTATTTTATGTGTATTTTGTATATGTATTTCAATACACATTTACCTAATTTTATATGTTTTTGTATATTTATTTTCATAAAAGTTTAAATTATTTTTGTGTATTTTTGTTTATAGTTTTATACAAATTTAGGTTATTTTATGTTTTTTTTTTTTTTTTTTTTTTTTTTTTTACATTGCTGCCTATTGCGCCGGTAGGCTTCTTAGCGGTGGATCCTGATGGTCGGTCCAAGGCTTCATTCCGGTAGGTCCTGATGGTCGGCCCAGCCCGTTCTGGCGCAGGCGAGTGTTTATAGTGGCGCCATCTTGCATTGGCTCATGCTGCCCTCCCAGAGCTCATTTTTGATCCTTGAATCTAGAGTCCGGGTTGATAGGTGGTCTTCTGGACAGCATGTGGGTAGTTTTAAGCCACTCGGCGGCGGCTGAAAAATCCCAGCTTGGTGGCACCGGGCGGGGATTGAACTCGCGTCCTCCTGAACACGAGGCCGTTACTTTGACGACTCAGCCACCGCCTCTATTTTCATACAAATACACATTCTTTTCATGATATTTTGTTTATTTATTTTGACACGAATTAACATTATTTAATGTGTATTTTGTATATATATTTTTATACGTATTTACATTATTTCAAGGGTATTTTGTAAATAAATTTCTATAGAAATCTGCGTTATTTTATGTGTATTCGTATATATATTTTGAAACAAATTTACATTGTTTTATGTGTATTTTGCATATTTTTTCAATACAAATTTACCTTATTGTATGTGTATTTTGTATATTAATTTTAATACAAATTTGATTAATCTATGTGTATTTTTGTATATGTATTTTTATAAAAATATGTAATTAGTTAAATTTGTATTTAAATACATGTACAAAATACACATAAAATAATGTAAATTTGTATGAAATGAAAATAAATTCACATAAAATAACGTACATTTGTATAAAATAGATATACAAAATAATTTTATGTGTATTTTGTATATTTATTTTCATACAAATTTAAATTATTTTTGTGTATTTTTGTATATAGTTTTATACAAACTTAGGTTATTTTATGAGTATTTTGTATATCTATTTTCATACAAATACACATTATTTTATTGATATTTTGTTTATTTATTTTGACAAAAATTTAAATTATTTAATGAGTATTTTGTGTATATACTTTTATACGTATTTACATCATTTCATGTGTATTTTGTATATATCTTTCTATAGAAATCTACGTTATATTATCTGTATTCGTATATCGATTTTTAAACAAATTTACACTTTTATGTGTATTTTGCATATTTTTTCAATACAAATTTACCTTATTGTATATGCATTTTGTATATTAATTTTAATACAAATTTAATTCTTCGATGTGTATTTTTGTATATGTATTTTTATAAAAATATGGTTTATTTTATGGGTATTTTGCATCTTTATTTTCATACAAATTTACGTTATTTTATTGATATTGTGCTCATTCATTTTGATACGATTTGACATTATTCTATGTGTATTTTGTATATATTTTTCAAACAAATTTACGTTATTTTATGTGTATTTGTTTATATATTCTGACACAAATTTACAATATTTTTTGGGTATTTTGTATATATATTTCAAAAGAAATTTACCTATTTTTATGTGTATTTTGAATATCTATTTTCATACAAACTCTAATTATTTTTATGTATTTTTGTATATATTTCAATACAAATTTTAGTTATGTTATGTGTATTTTGTAAATCTATTTTCAATCAAATATATGTTATTTTATTGGTATTTTGTTGATTTATATTGATACGAATTTACATTATTTTATATGTACTTTTTATATATATTTTTATACGCATTTACATTATTTAATATTTATTTTGAATATATAATTTTATACAAATTCATGGTATTTTATGTGTATTTGTATATATATTTTCATATAAATTTACATTATTTTATGTGTATTTTGTACAAATATTTTATTACAAATTTACCTTATTTTATGTTTATTTTGTATGTGTATTTTGTACATTTATATTTATACAAATACACATTCTTTTATTGGTATTTTGTTTATTTATTTTTGAATTTATATTATTTTATGTGTATTTTGTTTACATTTTTTATACGTATTTACCTAATTTTATGTGTATTTTGTATATATATTTTTATAGAGATCTACGTTATTTTATGTGTATTCGTATATATATTTTGAAACAAATTTACTTTGTTTTATATGTATTTTTGCATATCTCTTTCAATAGAAGTTTACCTTATTGTATGTGCATTTTGTACATTTATTTCAATACAAATTTAAATATTTTATGTGTATTTTGGAATATATATTTTTATAAGAAATGCGCTATTTGATGGAAATTTTGCATTTTTATTTTCATACAAATTTACATTATTTTATTAATATTCGGTGTATTTATTTTGATACGATCTTATATTATTCTATTTGTTTTTTGTATATATTTTTTTTATACATATTTACATTATTTAATGTATATCTTGCATATATATTTCATACAAATTTATTATCTATTATTTATTTTCATACAAATACACATTCTTTTCATGATATTTTGTTTATTTATTTTGACACGAATTTACATTACTTAATTTGTATTTTATATATATACATTTACATAATTTCAAGTGTATTTTGTATATATATTTCTATATAAATCTACGTTATTTTATATGTATTCGTATATATATTTTGAAACAAATTTACAATGTTTTATTTGTATTTTGCATTTTTTTTCAATACAAATTTACCTTATTGTATGTGTGCATTTTGTATTTTGTATTCTATGTGTATTTTTGTATATGTATTTTAAAAAAAAATATGCTTTATCTTATGGGTATTTTGCATCTTTGTTTTCATACAAATTTAAATTATTTTATTGATATTCTGTGTACTTATTTTGATACGATTTTACATTATTCTATGTATAACAAAAATAAATACAGATTACACAAAAATAGATATGCAAAATAAATATAAACGATGTAAATTTGTTTCAAAATAAATATACGAATACACATGACATGGGTATTTTGAATCTTAATTTTCATACAAATTTACATTATTTTATTAATATTTTCTGTATTTATTTTGATAAGATTTTACATTATTTTATTTGTGTTTTGTATATATTTTTTTTTATACATATTTACATTATTTAAAGTGTTTTTTGTATATATATTTGATACAAATTTACTTTATTTTAAGTCTATATGTTTATATATTTTCATTCAAATTTACATTATTTTATGTGTATTTTGTATATGTATTTCAATACTAATTTACCTATTTTTATATGTTTTTTGTATATTTATTTTCATACAAGTTTAAATTATTTTTGTTTATTTTTGTATATAGTTTTATACAAATTTAGGTTATTTTATGTGTATTTTGTATATATATTTTCATACAAATACACATTCTTTTCATGATTTTTTTTTTTATTTATTTGACACGAATTAACATTATTTAATGTGTATTTTGTATATATATTTTTATACGTATTTACATTATTTCAAGTGTATTTTGTATATATATTTCTATAGAAATCTACGTTATTTTATGTGTATTCGTATATATATTTTGAAACAAATTTACATTGTTTTATGTGTATTTTGCATATTTAAAAAAATTTTTTACATTATTGTATGTGCATTTTGTATATTAATTTTAATACAAATTTGATTAATCTATGTGTATTTTGTGCATGTATTTTATAAAAATATGCTTTATTTCATGGGTATTTTGCATCTTTATTTTCATACAAATTTACATTATTTTATTGATATTCTGTGTATTTATTTGGTATGATTTTACATTATTCTCTGTGTATTTTGTATATATATTTTATATAAAATGTATTTGTTTTCATTTCATACAAATCTACATTATTTTATGTGTTTTTTGTACATGTATTTAAATACAAATTTAACTAGTTATATGTGTATTTTGTATATCTATTTTGTATGTATATTTTCATAGAATATTTTATGAGTATTCGTATATATATTTTGATACAAATTTACATTATTGATGTGTATTTTGCATATCTATTTCAATACAAATTTTCTTAATTGTACGTGCATTTTGTATATTTATTTTAATACAAATTTAATTATTTTATATGTATTTTTGTATATATATTTTTATGCAAATATGCGTTATTATATGGATATTTTGCAACTTTTTTTTCATACAAATTTACATTATTTTATTGATATTCTCTTTATTTATTTTGATACGATTTAACATTATTCTATGTGTTTTTTGTATATATTTTTTTATATAAATATTTACATTATTTAATGTTAATTTTGTATATATTTTTTATCCAAATTTACATTATTTTATGTGTATTTGTTTATATATTTTCATACATATTTACACTATTTTATGTGTTTTTTGTATATATATTTTTCTACGTATTTAAATTATTTTATGTTTATTTTCTATATACATTTTCATAAAAAAATTACGTTATTTTACTGTGTGTATAAGTATATATTTTGATACAAATTTTATACAAATTCATGTAATTTAATGTGTATTTGTATATATATTTTCATACAAATTTATATTATTTTATGTGTATTTTATCATATATTTCATTACAAATTTATATTATTTTGTGTTTATTTTGCATATTTATTTCATTCAATTTTAAATTATTTTATGTATATATTTGTATTTGTATTTAGGTTATTTTATGTGTATTTTGTATATATATTTTCATCCAAAATTACATTATTTTATTGGTATTTCTTAATTTAATTCGATACGAATTTAGATTATTTCATAGGTATTTTGTATACATATTTTTATACTCATTTACATTATCTAATGTGTGTTTTGTATATATATTTTTAGGCAAATTTATCTAATGTTCATTTTTGTACATATATTTTTATAGAAATTTGCGTTATTTTATGTATATATTTTAAATAAATTTACGTTATTTTATGTGCATTTTGTATATTTATATTTATACAAATACACATTCTTTTATTGGTATGTTGTTTATTTACATTTATACGATTTTACATTATTTTATGTGTATTTTGTATTTTTTATACGTATTTACTTAATTTTATGTGTATTTTGTAAATGTATTTTTATAGAAATCTACGAAATTTTATGTGTATTCGTATATATATTTTGAAACAAATTTACATTATTTTATATGTATTTTCCATACCTATTTCAATACAAATTTACCTTATTGTATGTGCATTTTGTATATTTATTTTAATACAAGTTCAAATATTTTATGTGTATTTTGGTATCAATAATTTTATAAAAAAATGCGTTATTTTATAGGTATTTTGCATCTTAATTTTCATTTTATATTTACTTTGTATATATATTTTTATACGCTCTTACATTATTTAATATTTATTTTGAATATAATTTTTTATACAAATTCATGGTATTTTATGTGTATTTGTATATATATTTTCATATAAATTTACATTATTGTATGTGTATTTTGTACATATATTTTATTACAAATCTACCTTATTTTATGTTTATTTTGTATATTTATATTTATCCATATACACATTCTTTTATTGGTATTTTGTTTATTTATTGAGTATTTTTTATATATATTTTATACAAATTTATGTTAATTTAAGTGTATTTGTTTATATATTTTCATTCAAATTTACATTATTTTATGTGTATTTTGTATATGTATTTCTTTACAAATTTACCTAATCTTATGTGTATTTTGTATATTTATTTTCATACAAATTTAACTTATTTTTGTGTATTTTTATATATAGTTTTATACAAATTTACGTTATTTTATGTGTATTTTGTATATGTATTTTCATACAAATCCACATTCTTTTATTGATATTTTAATTATTTATTTTGACACGAATTTACATTATTTAATGTGTATTTAGTATATATATTTTTATACGTATTTACAACATTTCATGTATATTTTGTATATATATTTCTATAGAAATCTACGTTATTTTATGTGTATTCGTATATATATTTTGAAACATATCTACATTATTTTATGTGTATTTTGTATATATATTTCATTATAAATTTGCCTTATTTGAAGTTTATTTTTATATCTATTTTCATTCAAATTCAAATCATTTTATGTGTATATATTTATTTGTATTTACGTTATTTTATGTGTGTTTTCTATATATATTTTCATTCAAAATTACATTATTTTATCGGTATTTTGTTCATTTATTTCGATACGAATTTAGATTATTTCATGTGTATTTTCTATACATATGCATATAGAGTAGATTTCTATGAAAATATATATTCAAAATACATATAAAATTATGTAAATAAGTATAAAAATATATATATCAAATACACCTAAAAAAATGAAAATTCGTATCAAAATAAATAAATAAAATTCCCATAAAAGAACGTATATTTGTAGGAAAATAAATATACAAAATACACATAAATTACGAAAATTTGAATAAAAATATATACAAAAATACACAAAATTAATTTCAATTGGTATGAAAATAAATATACAAAATACACATATAATTAGTTAAATTTGTATTTAAATACATGTACAAAATTTGTATGAAATGAAAACAAATTCACATAAAATAAAGTACATTGGTATAAAATAGATATACAAAATATACATAGATTAATGTAAAATCGTATCAAAATAAATACACAGAATATCAATAAAATAATGTAATTTTGTATGAAAATAAAGATGCAAAATACCCATAAAATAAAGCATATTTTTCTAAAAATACATATACAAAAATACACATAGAATAGCTAAATTTGTATTAAAATTAATATACAAGATGCACGTACAATAAGGTAAATGTGTATTGAAAAAATATGCAAAATGCACATAAAACAATGTATATTTGTTTCAAAATATATATACGAATACACATAAAAAAACGTATATTTCTATAGAAATATATATACAAAATACACATGAAATGACGTAAATACGTATAAAAATATATATACACAATACACATTAAATAATGTAAATTCGCATCAAAATAAATAAACAAAATATCAATAAAAGAATGTGTATTTGTATGAAAATAGATATACAAAATACACATAAAATATTGTAAATTTGAATAAAACTCAATACAAAAATACACAAAAAATAATTTAAATTTGTATAAAATATGTATACAAAATACACATGAAATTAGGTAAATTTCTATTGAAATACATATACAAAATACACATAAAATAATGTAAATTTGAATAAAAATATATAAACAAATACACTTAAAATAACGAAAATTTGTATGAAATATATATAGAAAATACACATTAAATAATGTAAATATGTATAAAAAAATTTATACAAAACACAAATAGAATAATGTAAAATAGTATCAAAATAAATACACAGAATATTAATAAAATAATGTAAATTTGTATGAAAATAAAGATGCAAAATACCCATAAAACAACGCATTTTTTATGAAAATATATACAAAAATGCACATAAAATATTTAAATTTGTATTACAATAAATATACAAAATGCACATACAATAAGGTAAATTTGTATTGAAATAGATATGCAAAATACATATAAAACAATGTAAATTTGTTTCAAAATATACATACGAATACTCATAAAATAACGTAGATTTCTATAAAATATATATACAAAATACACATAAAATGAAGTAAATACGTATAAGAAAATGTATACAAAATACACATAAAATAATGTAAATTCGTATCAAAATAAATAAACTAAATGCCAATAAAAGAATGTTTACTTGTATAAATATAAATATACAAAATACACATAAAATAACGTAAAATTGTATAAAACTATATACAAAAATAAACAAAAATAATTATATTTGTATGAAAATAGATATACAAAAGACACATAAAATAAGCTAAATTTGAATTGAAATAAATATAGAAAATACATAAAATAATGTAAATTTGTATCAAAATATATATTCAAATACACATATAATAACGTCAATTTGTATAAAAATATATAAACAAAATACACATTAAATAATGTAAATACGTATAAAAGATATGTACGTAATGTAAAAATTTATATAATTAAATATGCAAATTACCCATAAAATATCTTATATTTAAAAAAATATATATACAAAAATACACATAAAATAATTAAATTTGTATTAAAATAAATATACAAAATACACATACAATAAGGTAGATTTTCATTGAAATAGATATGCAAAAAATACATAAAATAATGAAAATTTTATCAAAATATATACGAATACACACAATAAAATTACGTAAATTTTTATGAAAATATATAAACAAAATACACATAAAATAATGTAAATACATAGAAAAATTTATATACAAAATACACATAAAATAATATAAATTCGTACCAAAATAAATAAACAAAATTTCCTCTAAAAGAATGTATATGTGTTGGAAAATATATATACAAAATACAAATAAAATTAAAAAAAATTTGTTTAAAAATAATACAAAAATACACAAAAATAATATAAATTTGTTTGAAAATAGATATGCAAAATACAAATGAAATTAGGCAAATTTTTATTGAAATACATATACAAAATACACATAAAATAATGTAAATTTGTATGAAAATATATAGACAAATACACATAAGATAACGTAAATTTCCATAAAATATATGTACAAAATATACATTAAATAATGTAAATATGTCTAAAAATATATATACAAAATACACAGAATAACGTAAAATCGTATCAAAATAAATAAACAGACAATCAATAAAATAATGTAAATTTGAATGAAAATAAAGATGCAAAATACCCATATAATAACGCATATTTGTTTAAAAATATATATACAAAAATACACATAAAATAATTAAATTTGCATCAAAATAAATATACAAAAGGCACATACAATAAAGAAAATTTGTATTGAAATAGATATGCGAAATACACATAAATAATGAAAATTGGTATCAAAATATATATACGAATACACATAAAATAGAGTAAATTTCTATGAAAATATATATTCAAAATACATATAAAATTATGTAAATAAGTATAAAAATATATATATCAAATACACCTAAAATCATGAAAACTCGTATCAAAATAAATAAGCAAAATTCCGATAAAAGAACTTATATTTGTAGCAAAATAAATATACAAAATTCACATAAAATTACGAAAATTTGAATAAAAATATATACTAAAATACACAAAAATAATTTCAATTTGTATGAAAATATATATACATAATACACATATAATTAGTTAAATTTGTATTTAAATACATGTACAAAATACACATAAAATAATGTAAATTTGTATGAAATGAAAACAAATTCACATAAAATAACGTTCATTTGTATGAAATATATACAAAATATACATAGAATAATGTAAAATCGTATCAAAATAAATACACAGAATATCAATAAAATAATGTAAATTTGTATGAAAATAAAGATGCAAAATACCCATAAAATAAAGCATTTTTTTATGAAAATACATATACAAAAATACACATAGAATAATTAAATTTGTATTAAAATTAATATACAAAATGCACGTACAATAAGGTAAATTTATATTGAAAAAATATGCAAAATGCACATAAAACAATGTATATTTGTTTCAAAATATATATACGAATACACATAAAATAACATATATTTCTATAGAAATATATATACAAAATACACATGAAATGACGTAAATACGTATAAAATATATATACAAAATAAACATTAAATAATGTTAACCATCATCAAAATAAATAAACAAAATATCAATATAATATTTGTTTTTGTTTGATTATATATATAAAAAATACAATTAAAATATTTTAAATTTATATAAAACTCTTTTTATAAAAATATATATACCAAAATAATAAAATTTTAAAGTTTGTATTACAATAAATATACAAAATGCACAAACAATAAGGTAGATTTATATTGAAATAGATATGCTAAATACATATAAAACAATGTAAATTTGCTTCAAAATATATATACCAATACACATAAAATAACGTAGATTACTATAAAAATATATATACAAAATACACATTAAATGAAGTAAATACGTATAAGAAAATGTATACAAAGTACACATAAAATAATTAAATTTGTATTAAAATAAATATACAAAATACGCATACAATAAGGTAAATCTATATTGAAATAGATATGCAAAATAAACATAAAATAATGTAAATTTGTATCAAATCATATACGAATACACACAATAAAATAACGTAAATTTTTATGAAAATGTATATAAAACATACACATAAAATAATGTAAATACGTAGAAAAATATATATACAAAATACACATAAAATTATGTAAATTCTTATGAAAATAAATGAACAAAATTCCACTAAAAGAATGTATATTTGTAGGAAAATATAAATACAAAATACAAATAAAATAACTAAAATTGGTAAAAAAATATATAAAAAATACATAAAAATAATTTAAATTTGTTTGAAAATAGATATGCAAAATACACATAAAATTAGGCAAATCTGTATTGACATACATATACAAATTACACATAAAATATTGTAAATTTGTATGAAAATATATAAACAAATACACATAAAATAGCATAAATTTATATAAAATATATATACAAAATATACATTAAATAATGTAAATGTGTATAAAAGTATATATACAAAATACACATAGAATAATGTAAAATCGTATCAAAATAAATAAACAGAATATCAATAAAATAATGTAAATTTGTATGAAAATAAAGATGCAAAATACCCAAATAATAACGCATATTTTTACAAATATACACATAAAATAATTAAATTTGTATTAAAATAATTATACAATATAAATATAGATTTGTTTAAAAATATATAAACAAAATACACATTAAGTAATGTAAATACGTATAAAAAATATGTACAAAATACACATATAATCATGTAATTCGTATTAAAATAAATAAACAAAATAGCAATAAAATAATGTAAATTTGTATGAGAAAACATATACAAATAACGCAAATTTCTATAAAAATATATGTACAAAAATGCACATAAAATAAAGTGAATTTGCCAAAAAATATATATACAAAACACACACTAAATAATGTAAATGCGTAGATAAAATAACCTAAATTTGTATAAAACTATATACAAAAATACACAAAAATAATTTAAATTTGTTTGAAAAGAAATATACAAAATACACATAAAATTAGGTAAATTTGTATTGAAATACATATACAAAATACACATCAAATAATGTAAATTTGAATGAAAATATATAAACAAATACACTTAAAATAACGTAAATTTGTATAAAATATATATGCAAGATACACATTAAATAATGTAAATGTGTATAAAAAATATATATAAAAAAACAAATAGAATAATGTAAAATCGTATCAAAATAAATACACAGAATATCAATAAAATAATGTAAATTTGTTTGAAAATAAAGATACAAAATTCCCAAAAATTATCGCATTTTTTATAAAAATATATTTACCAAAATACACATAAAATATTTAAATTTGTATTGAAATAAATATACAAAATGCATATACAGTAAGGTAAATTTGTATTGAAAGAGATATTCAAAAATACATATAAAACAATGTAAATTTGTTTCAAAATATATATACGAATACACATAAAATAAAGTAGATTTCTAGAAATATATATACAAAATACATATGAAATTATGTAAATACGTATAAGAATATATATACAAAATACATATCAAATAATGTAAATTCGTGTCAAAATAAATAAACAAAATATCATGAAAAGAATGTGTATTTGTATGAAAATAGATAATAGATAATAAATTTGTATAAAATATATATGCAATATACATATTAAATATTGTAAATATGTATAAAAAAGTATATACAAAAAACAAATAGAATAATGTAACATCGTATCAAAATAAATACACTGAATATTAATAAAATAATGTAAATTTGTATGAAAATAAAGATGCAAAATTCCCATAAAATAGCGCATTTCTTATAAAAATATATATACCAAAAATACACATAAAATATTAAAATTTGCATTGAAATAAATATACAAAATGCACATACAATAAGGTAAATTTGTATTGAAAGAGATATGCAAAATACATATAAAACAATGTAAATTTGTTTCAAAATATATATACGAATAGAAATAAAAAAACGTAGATTTCTATAAAAATATATTTACAAAATACACATAAAATTAAGTAAATACGTATAAAAAAATGTATACAAAATACACATAAAATAATGTAAATTCGAATTAAAATAAATAAACAAAATACCAATAAAAGAATATGTATTTGGATAAATATAAATATACTAAATACACATACAAAATAAACATAAAATAAGGTAGATTTGTAATAAAATATATGTACAAAATACACATAAAATAATGTAAATTTATATGAAAATATATATACAAATACAAATAAAATACCATGAATCTGTATAAAAATATATATTCAAAATAAATATTAAATAATGTAAAAGCGTATAAAAATATATATACAAAGTACATATAAAATAATATAAATTCGTATCAATATAAATCAACAAAACACCAATAAAATAATATATATTTGAATGAAAATAAATTTACAAAATACACATAACATAACTAAAATTTGTATTAAAATATATACAAAAATACATTGAAATAATTTGAGTTTGTATGAAAATAGATATACAAAATCTGATAATCTGATTTTATATTATTTTTATAAAATCTGAATTTTGTATTAATTTAAAACAATTTAGCTTATTTTCTATATCTATTTTCATACAAATTAAAAAACTTCTGTTTTTGTATATAGTTTTATATAAATTTACGTTATTTTATATGTATTTTGTATATTTATATACAAATACACACTTCTGTGTATTTTGTATATATTTTATATAAATTTACATTATTTTATGTGTATTTATATTATACATTCTTTTTTTTATGTGTATTGTATATATATTTTATAGAAATCTACGTTATTTATGTGTATTATATATATATTTTGAAACAAATTTACATTGTTTTTATAATTTACTTATTTTATGTTTTTAAATATTTATTTTAATACAAATTTAATTTTTATGTGTATTTTTATATATGGAGAGGTTAATTTGTATTGAAGACATATTAAAAAAAACATATAAAAAAATTTAAATTAGTTTCAAAAAATATATACGAATACACATAAAATAACGTAGATTTCAATAAAATATATACAAAATACACATAAAATGAAGTAAATACGTATAAAAAATGAATACAAAATACACATAAAAATCGTATCAAAATAAATAAACAAAATACCAGTAAAAGAATGTATTTGTATAAATATAAATATACAAAATACAAAAATTTCGTAAATTTGTATAAAACTATATACAAAAATACACAGAAGTAATTAAATTTGTATGAAAATATATATACAAAATACAGCTAAAATAAGCTAAATTTGAATTGAAATGTACATACAAAATACATAAAATAATGTAAATCTGTATCAAAATATTTATACAAATACATATAATAACGTAGTTTTGTTTAAAAATATATAAACAAAATACACATTCAGTAATGTAAATACGTATAAAAAATATATACAAAATACACATATAATCATGTAACTCGTATCAAAATAAATAAACAAAATAGCAATAAAATAATGTAAATTTGTATGAGAAAACATATACAAATAACGCTAATTTTTATAAAAATATATGTACAAAAATGCACATAAAATAAAGTAAATTTGCATCAATATATATATACAAAACACACACTAAATAATGTAAATGCGTACATAAAATAACCTAAATTTGTACAAAACTATATACAAAAATACAAAAAAATAATTTAAATTCGTTTGAAAAGAAATATACAAAATACACATACAATTAGGTAAATTTGTATTGAAATACATATACAAAATACACATCAAATAATGTAAATTTGAATGAAAATATATAAACAAATACACTTAAAATAACATAAATTTGTATAAAATATATATGCAAGATACAAATTAAATAATGTAAATGTGTATAAAAAAATATATACAAAAAACAAATAGAATAATGTAAAATCGTATCAAAATAAATACACAGAATATCAATAAAATAATGTAAATTTGTATGAAAATAAACATGCAAAATTCCCAAAAATTATCGCATTTTTAAAAAAAATATATTTACCAAAATACACATAAAATATTTAAATTTGTATTGATATGAATATACAAAATGCATATACAGTAAGGTAAATTTGTATTAAAAGAGATATTCAAAAATACATAGAAAACAATGTAAATCTGTTTCAAAATATATATACGAATACACATAAAATAAAGTAGATTTCTATAGAAATATATATACAAAATACATATGAAATTATGTAAATACGTATAAAAATATATATACAAAATACATATCAAATAATGTAAATTCGTGTCAAAATAAATAAACAAAATATCATGAAAAGAATGTGTATTTCTATGAAAATAGATAATAGATAATAAATTTATATAAAATATATATGCAAGATACACATTAAATAATGTAAATATGTATAAAAAAAGTATATACAAAAAACAAAAAGAATAATGTAACATCGTATCAAAATAAATACACCGAATATTAATAAAATAATGTAAATTTGTATGAAAAAAAGATGCAAAATTCCCATAAAATAGCGCATTTCTTATAAAAATATATATACCAAAATACACATAAAATATTTAAATTTGCATTGAAATAAATATACAAAATGCACATACAAAAAGGTAAATTTGTATTGAAAGAGATATCCAAAAATACGTATAAAACATTGTAAATTTGTTTCAAAATATATATACGAATTCAAATAAAAAAACGTAGATTTCTATAAAAATATATATACAAAATACACATAATATTAAGTAAATACGTATAAAAAAATGTATACAAAATACACATAAAATAATGTAATTTCGAATTAAAATAAATGTAAATTTGAATGAAAATATAAAAACAAATACACTTAAAATAACGTAAATTTGTATAAAATATATATGCAAGATACACATTAAATAATGTAAATGTGTATAAAAAAATATATACAAAAAACAAATAGAATAATGTAAAATCGTATCAAAATAAATACACAGAATATCAATAAAATAATGTAAATTTGTATGAAAATAAAGATGCAAAATTCCCAAAAATTATCGCATTTTTTATAAAAATATATATACCAAAATACACATAAAATATTTAAATTTGTATTGAAATAAATATACAAAATGCATATACAGTAAGGTAAATTTGTATTAAAAGAGATATTCAAAAATACATATAAAACAATGTAAATTTGTTTCAAAATATATATACGAATACATATAAAATAAAGTAGATTTCTATAGAAATATATATACAAAATACATATGAAATTATGTAAATACGTATAAAAATATATATACAAAATACATATCAAATAATGTAAATTCGTGTCAAAGTAAATAAACAAAATATCATGAAAAGAATGTGTATTTGTATAAAAATAGATAATAGATAATAAATTTGTATAAAATATATATGCAAGATACATGAAATAATGTAAATATGTATAAAAAAAGTATATACAAAAAACAAATAGAATAATGTAAATTCGTATCAAAATAAATACACCGAATATTAATAAAATAAAGTAAATTTGTATGAAAATAAAGATGCAAAATTCCCATAAAATAGCGCATTTCTTTTAAAAATATATATACCAAAATACACATAAAATATTTAAATTTGTATTGAAATAAATATACAAAATGCACATACAATAAGGTAACATGAAATAATGTAAATATGTATAAAAAAAGTATATACAAAAAACAAATAGAATAATGTAAATTCGTATCAAAATAAATACACCGAATATTAATAAAATAAAGTAAATTTGTATGAAAATAAAGATGCAAAATTCCCATAAAATAGCGCATTTCTTTTAAAAATATATATATATATATATATTTTTTTTTTACGTGTTAGCCCATATGCACCGTAGGCATATTCTGCCTCTTCGGTGTTGCTCAGAGGCAGGCCCGTTAGTGGTGCGGGCGCGGGTTTTATAGTGGCACCTGAAAGGCCCATGTTACCCCCCCAAAGCTCATCTTTTATTGCTGCAACTAGAACTCGGGTGTCAGGGTGACATGTAGGTGATTTTAAGCCACTCGGCAAATGACACAAAGTTTCAAGGTAGCACTGGTGGGGATTCGAACCCATGCGTCGACATCAGTCCGATCCCAAGCTCACCACCTTATCCACTAGGCCACCGCCTCCCTAATACCAAAATACACATAAAATATTTAAATTTGTATTGAAATAAATATACAAAATGCACATACAATAAGGTAAATTTGTATTGAAAGAGATATGCAAAATACATATAAAACAATGTAAATTTGTTTCAAAATATATATACGAATAGAAATAAAAAAACGTAGATTTCTATAAAAATATATTTACAAAATACACATAAAATTAAGTAAATACGTATAAAAAAATGTATACAAAATACATATAAAATAATGTAAATTCGAATTAAAATAAATAAACAAAATACCAATAAAAGAATATGTATTTGGATAAATATAAATATACTAAATACACATACAAAATAAACATAAAATAAGGTAGATTTGTAATAAAATATATGTACAAAATACACATAAAATAATGTAAATTTATATGAAAATATATATACAAATACACATAAAATACCATGAATCTGTATAAAAATATATATTCAAAATAAATATTAAATAATGTAAAAGCGTATAAAAATATATATACAAAGTACATATAAAATGAAAATTAAGATGCAAAATACCTATAAAATAACGCATTTTTTATAAAATTATTGATACCAAAATACCCATAAAATATTTGAGCTTGTATTAAAATAAATATACAAAATGCACATACAATAAGGTAAATTTGTATTGAAATAGATATGCAAAATACATATAAAATAATGTAAATTTGTTTCAAAATATATATGCGAATACACATAAAATAACGTAGATTTCTATAAAAATACATATACAAAATACACATAAAATTAAGTAAATACGTATAAAAAAATGTATACAAAATACACATAATATAATGTAAATTCGAATAAAGGTAAATAAACAATATACCAATAAAAGAATGTGTATTTGTATAAATATAAATATACAAAATGCACATAAAATAACGTAAATTCATATAAAACTATATACATAAAATAACGCAAATTTCTATAAAAATATATGTACAAAAATTAACATTAAATAAATTTGCATAAAAATACATATACAAAACACACATTAGATAATGTAAATGAGTATAAAAATATGTATACAAAATACCTATGGAATAATCTAAATTCGTATCGAATTAAATTAAGAAATACCAATAAAATAATGTAATTTAGGATGAAAATATATATACAAAATACACATAAAATAACCTAAATACAAATACAAATATACACATAAAATAATTTAAAATTGAATGAAATAAATATGCAAAATAAACATAAAATAAGGTAAATTTGTAATGAAATATATGAAAAAATACACATAAAATAATATAAATTTGTATGAAAATATATATACAAATACACATTAAATAACATGAATTTGTATAAAATTTGTATCAAAATATATACTTATACACACAATAAAATAACGTAATTCTTTTATGAAAATGTATATACAAAATACACATAAAATAATTTAAATACGTAGAAAAATATATATACAAAAAACACATAAAATAGTGTAAATATGTATGAAAATATATAAACAAATACACATAAAATAATGTAAATTTGGATAAAAAAATATATACAAAATTAACATTAAATAATGTAAATATATATAAAAAAATATATACAAAAAACACATGGAATAATGTTAAATCGTATGAAAATAAATAAAGAGAATATCAATAAAATGATGTAAATTTGTATGAAAATAAAGATGAAAAATATCCATATAATAACGCATATTTGCATAAAAATATATATACAAAAATACATATAAAATAATTAAATTTGTATTAAAATAAATATACAAAATGCACGTACAATAAAGTAAATTTGTATTGAAATAGATATGCAAAATACACATTAATAATGTAAATTTGTATCAAAATATATATATATATATATATATATATATACGTATACTCATAAAATAGAGTAAATTTCTATGAAAATATACATACAAAATAGATACACAAAAAACACATATAACTAGTTAAATTTGTATTTAAATATATGTACAAAAAAATAATGTAGATTTGTATGAAATGAAAACAAATACATTTTATATAAAATATATATACAAAATACACATAGAATAATGTAAAATCATATCAAAATAAATACACAGAATATCAATAAAATAATGTAAATTTGTATGAAAATAAAGATGCAAAATACCCATAAAATAAAGCATATTTTTATAAAAATACATATGCAAAAATACATATAGATTAATCAAATTTGTATTAAAATTAATATACAAAAGCACATACAATAAGGTAAATTTGTATTAAAAAGATATGCAAAATACACATAAAACAATGTAAATTTGTTTCAAAATATATATACGAATACACATAAAATAACGCAGACTTCTATAGAAATATATATACAAAATACACTTGAAATAATATAAGTACGTATAAAAATATATATACAAAATACACATTAAGTAATGTTAATTCGTGTCAAAATAAATAAACAAAATATCATGAAAAGAATGTGTATTTGTATGAAAATAGATATACAAAATACACATAAAATAACCTACATTTGTATAAAACTATATACAAAAATACACAAAAATAATTTAAACTTGTATGAAAATAAATATACAAAAAACATATAAAATTAAGTAAATTTTTATTGAAATACATATACAAAATACACATAAAATAATATAAATTTTTATGAAAATATATAAACATATAGACCTCAAATTATTTCTATGTATTTTTGTATATATTTCAATACAAATTTTAGTTATGTTATGTGTATTTTGTATATTTATTTTCATTCAAATATATATTATTTTATTGGTATTTTGTTGATTTATATTGATACGAATTTACATTATTTTATATGTACTTTTTATATATATATTTTTATACGCATTTACATTATTTAATATTTATTTTGAATATATAATTTTATACAAATTCATGGTATTTTATGTGTATTTGTATATATATTTTAATATAAATTTACATTATTTTATGTGTATTTTGTACATATATTTCATTACAAATTTACCTTATTTTATGTTTATTTTGTATGTGTATTTTGTACATATATATTTATACAAATACAAATTCTTTTATTGGTATTTTGTTTATTTATTTTGTTTCGATTTTTTATTATTTTATGTGTATTTTGTTTACATTTTTTTATACGTATTTTCCTAATTTTATGTGTATTTTGTATATATATTTTTATTGAAATCTACGTTATTTTATGTGTATTCGTATATATATTTTGAAACAAATTTACATTGTTTTATATGTATTTTTGCATATCTCTTTCAATAGAAGTTTACCTTATTGTATGTGCATTTTGTATATTTATTTCAATACAAATTTAAATATTTTATGTGTATTTTGGTATATATATTTTTATTAGAAATGCGCTATTTGATGGGAATTTTGCATCTTTATTTTCATACAAATTTACATTATTTTATTAATATTCGGTGTATTTATTTTGATTTTACATTATTCTATTTGTTTTTGTATATATTTTTTATACATATTTACATTATTTAATGTGTATCTTGCATATATATTTCATACAAATTTATTATCTATTATTTATTTTCATACAAATACACATTCTTTTCATGATATTTTGTTTATTTATTTTGACACGAATTTACATTACTTAATATGTATTATATATATATATTTTTATACGTATTTACATAATTTCATGTGTATTTTGTATATATATTTCTATAGAAATCTACGTTATTTTATGTGTATTCGTATATATATTTTGAAACAAATTTACACTGTTTTATATGTATTTTGCGTTTTTTTTTTCAATACAAATTTACCTTATTGTATGTGTGCATTTTGTATATTAATTTTCATACAAATTTAATTATTCTATGTGAATTTTTGTATATGTATTTTAAACAAAAAATATGCTTTATCTTATGGGTATTTTGCATCTTTATTTTCATACAAATTTAAATTATTTTATTGATATTCTGTGTACTTATTTTGATACGATTTTACATTATTCTATGTATAACAAAAATAAATACAGAATACACAAAAAAAGATATGCAAAATACATATAAACAATGTAAATTTGTTTCAAAATATATATACGAATACACATAAAATAAGGTAGATTTCTATAAAAATATATATACAAAATACACATAAAATTAAGTAAATACGTATATAAAATGTATACAAAATACACATAAAATAATGTAAATTAGTATCAAAATAAATAAACAAAATACCAATAAAAGAATGTGTATTTGTATAAATATATATATACAAAATACACATCAAATAATATAAATTTGTTTAAAACTATACAAAATACACATGAAATGATGTAAATACGTATAAAAATATACATAAAAAATACACATTAAATAATGTAAACTCGCGGAAAAATAAATAAACAAAATATCAATAAAAGAATGTGTATTTCTATGAAAAAAGATATACAAAATACACGTAAAATAACCTAAATTTGTATCAAACTATATACAAAAATACACAAAAATATTTTAAATTTCTATGAAAATAAATATACAAAATACACATAAAATTAGGTAAATTTGTATTGAAATACATACACAAAATACACATAAAATAATGTAAATTTGAATGAAAATACATAAACAAATACACATAAAATAACGTAAATTTGTATAAAAAAATATGTACAAAACACAAATAGAATAATGTAAAATAAATACACAGAATATTAATAAAATAATGTAAATTTGTATGAAAATAAAGCAGCAAAATACCCATAAAATAACGCATTTTTTTTATTTATAAAAATATATATACCAAAATACACATCAAAAAATTATATTTGTATAAAAATAAATATACAAAAAACACATACAAAAAGGTAAATTTGTATTGAAATAGATGTGCAAAATACATATAAAACAATGTAAATTTGTTTCAAAATATATATACGAATACACATAAAATAACGTAGATTTCTATAAAAATATATATACAAAATACACATAAAATGAAGTAAATACGTATAAAAAAATGTATAGAGTAAATTTCTATGAAAATATATATTCAAAATACATATAAAATTATGTAAATAAGTATAAAAATATATATATCAAATACACCTAAAAAAATGAAAATTCGTATCAAAATAAATAAACAAAATTCCGATAAAAGAACATATATTTGTAGGAAAATAAATATACAAAATACACATAAAATTACGAAAATTTGAATAAAAATATATACAAAAAAACAAAAAAATAAATTTCAATTTTTATGAAAATAGATATAAAAAATACACATATAATTAGTTAAATTTGTATTTAAATACATGTACAAAATACACATAAAATAATGTAAATTTGTATGAAATGAAAACAAATTCACATAAAATAACGTACATTTGTATAAAATAGATATACAAAATATACATAGAATAATGTAAAATCGTATCAAAATAAATACACAGAATATCAATAAAATAATGTAATTTTGTATGAAAATAAAGATGCAAAATACCCATAAAATAAAGCATATTTTTTTAAAAATACATATACAAAAATACACATAGAATAATTAGATTTGTATTAAAATTAATATACAAAATTCAGGTACAATAAGGTAAATTTGTATTGAAAAAATGTACAAAATGCACATAAAAGTGTAAATTTGTTTAAAAATCTATATACGAATACACATAAAATAACGTAGATTTATATAGAAATATATATACAAAATACACATGAAATGATGTAAATACGTATAAAAATATATATATACAAAATACACATTTAATAATTTAAATTCTCGTCAAAATAAATAAACAAAATATCAATAAAAGAATGTGTATTTGTATGAAAATAGATATACAAAATACTCATAAAATAACCTAAGTTTGTATAAAACTATATACAAAAATACACAAAAATAATTTAAATTTGTATGAAAATAAATATACAAAATACACATAAAATTAGGTAAATTTGTATTGAAATACATATACAAAATACACATAAAATAATGGAAATTTGAATGAAAATATATAAACATATACACTTAAAATAACGTAAATTTGTATCAAATATATATACAAAATACACATTATACAAAACACAAATAGAATAATGTAAAATCGTATCAAAATAAATACACAGAATATTGATAAAATAATGTAAATTTCTATGAAAATTAAGATGCAAAATACCCATAAAATAACGCATTTTTTATAAAAATATTTATACCAAGACACACATAAATTATTTGAATTTGTATTAAAATAAATATACAAAATGCACATACAATAAGGTAAATTTGTATTGAAATAGATATGCAAAATACATATAAAACCATGTAAATTTTTTTCAAAATATATATACGAATACACATAAAATAACGTAGATTTCTATGAAAATAAATATACAAAATACACATAAAATGAAGTAAATACGTATAAAAAAAAGGTATACAAAATACACATAAAATAATGTAAACTCGTATCAAAATAAATAAACAAAATACTAATAAAAGAATGTGTATTGTATAAATATAAATATACAAAATACAAATAAAATAACGTAAATTTATATAAAACTATATGCAAAAATACACAAAAGCAATTAAATTTCTGTGAAAATAGATATACAAAATACATGTGTATTTTGTATATTTATTTTCATACAAATTGAAATGATTTTTGTTTATTTTTTTATATATTTTCATACAAATTTTCGTTATTTTATGTGTATTTTGTATATTTATTTTTTCTACAAATATACGTTCTTTTATCTGAATTTTGTTTATTGAATTTGAAACGAATTTACCTGATTTTGTATATCTATTTTCATACAAATTAAAATACTTCTGTGTATTTTTGTATATAGTTTTATATAAATTTACGTTATTTTATATGTATTTTGTATATTTATATTTATACAAATACACATTCTTTTATTGGTATTTTGTATATTTATTTTAATACGAATTTACATTATTTTATGTGTATTTTGTATACATTTTTTATACGTATTTACTTCATTTTATGTGTATTTTGTATATATATTTTTATAGAAATCTACGTTATTTTATGTGTATTCGTATATATATTTTGAAACAAATTTACATTGTTTTATATGTATTTTGCATATCTATTTCAATACAAATTTACCTTATTGTATGTGTTTATTATATATTTATTTTAATTCAGATTTAATTTTTTTAAGTGTATTTTGGTATATATATTTTTATAAATAAAAAAAATGCGTTATTTTAAGGGTATTTTGCCTCTTTATTTTCATACAAATTTACATATCTCATTAATATTCTGTGTATTTATTTTGATACGATTTTACATTATTCTATTTGTGTTTTGTATATAAATTTTTATACAAATTTACGTTATTTTGATTGTATTTGTTTATGTGTTTTCATTCAAATTTACATTATTTTATGTGTATTTTGTATATGTATTTCAATACAAATTTACCTAATTTTATATGTATTTTGTATATTTATTTTCATACAAATTTAAAATATTTTTGTGTATTTTTGTATATAGTTTAATACAAATTTAAATTATTTTATGTGTATTTTGTATATCTATTTTCATACAAATACACATTCTTTTATTGATATTTCGTTTATTTATTTTGACGCAAATTTACAGTATTTAATGTGTATTTTGTATATATATTTTTATACGTATTTAAATAATTTCATGTGTATTTTGTATATATATTCCTATAGAAATCAACGTTATTTTATGTGTATTCTTATATATATTTTGAAACAAATTTACACTGTTTTATGTGTATTTTGCGTTTTTTTTTCAATACAAACTTACCTTATTGTATGTGCATTTTGTATGTTAATTTTAATACAAATTTAATTATTCAATGTGTATTTTTGTATATGTATTTTTTAAAAAAATATGCTTTATTTTATGGATATTTTGCATCTTTATTTTCATACAAATTTAAATTATTTTATTGATATTCTGTGTACTTATTTTGATATGATTTTACATTATTCTATGTATAACAAAAATAAATACAGAATACACAAAAATAGATATGCAAAATACATATAAACAATGTAAATTTGTTTCAAAATATATATACGAATACACATGAAATAAGGTAGATTTCTATAAAAATATATATACAAAATACACATAAAATTAAGTTAATACGAAAAAAATGTATACAAGATACACATAAAATAATGTAAACTAGTATCAAAATAAATAAACAAAATACCAATAAAAGAATGTGTATTTGTATATATATATATATATATATATATATATATATATATATATATATATATATATATATATATATATATATATATATATATATATATATATATATATACAAAATACACATTAAATAATATAAATTTGTTTAAAACTATACAAAATACACATGAAATGATGTAAATACGTATAAAAATATATATACAAAATATACATTTAATAATGTAAATTCGCGTCAAAATAAATAAACAAAATATCAATAAAAGAATGTGTATTTGTATGAAAATAGATATACAAAATACACATAAAATAACCTAAATTTGTATCAAACTATATACAAAAATACACAATAATATTTTAAATTTGTATGGAAATAAATATACAAAATACACATAAAATTAGGTAAATATGTATTGAAATACATACACAAAATACACATAAAATAATGTAAATTTAAATGAAAATACATAAACAAATACACTTAAAATAACGTAAATTTGTATAAAAAAATATGTACAAAACACAAATAGAATAATATAAAATCGTATCAAAATAAATACACAGAATATTAATAAAATAATGTAAATTTGTAGGAAAATAAAGAAGCAAAATACCCATAAAATAACGCATTTTTTTTATTTATAAAAATAAATATACCAAAATACACATCAAAAAATTTAATTTGTATTAAAATAAATATAGAAAAAACACATACAATAAGGTAAATTTGTATTGAAATAGATATGCAAAATACATATAAAACAATGTAAATTTGTTTCAAAATATATATACGAATACACATAAAATAACGTAGATTTCTATAAAAATATCTATACAAAATACACATAAAATGAAGTAAATACGTATAAAAAAATGTATACAAAACACACATAAAATAATGTAAATTCGTATCAAAATAAATAAACAAAATACCAATAAAAGAATGTGTATTTGTATAAATATAAATATACAAAATACACATAAAATACGTTAAATTTATATAAAACTATATACAAAAATACAAAGAAGTAATTAAATTCGTATGAAAATAGATATACAAAATACAGATAAAATAAGCTAAATTTGAATTGAAATGTATATACAAAATACATAAAATAATGTAAATTTGTATCAAAATATTTATAAAAATACATATAATAACGTAAATTTGTTTAAAAATATATAAACAAAATACACATTAAGTAATGTAAATACGTATAAAAAATATGTACAAAATACACATATAATCATTTAATTCGTATCAAACTAAATAAACAAAATATCAATAAAATAATGTAAATTTGTATGAGAAAACATATACAAATACATATAAAATAACGCTAATTTCTATAAAAATATATGTCCAAAAATGAACGTAAAATAAAGTAACTATGGATAAAAATATATATACAAAATACACATTAAATAATGTAAATGCGAACATATAATAACCTAAATTTGTATAAAACTATATACAAAAATACACAAAAATAATTTAAATTTGTATGAAAAGAAATATACAAAATACACATAAAATTATGTTAATTTGTATTGAAATACATATATAAAATACACATAAAATAATGTAAATTTGAAAAAAAATATATAAACAAATACACATATAATAACGTAAATTTGTATGAAATATATATACAAAATACACATTAAATAATGTAAATATGTATAAAAAAAATATATACAAAACACAAATAGAATAATGTAAAATCGTATCAAAATTTACGTTATTATATGTATTTTTATAAATATTTTGATACAAATCTACATTATTTTATGTATTTTGTATATACATTTCAATTCAAATTTAGCTTATTTTATCTGTATTTTGTATATCTATTTTCATACGAATTTAATTACTTCTGTGTATTTTTGTATATAGTTTTATACAAATTTACGTTATTTTATGTGTATTTTGTATATTTATATTTATACAAATACACATTCTTTTATTGGTAGTTTGTTTATTTATTTTGATACGAATTTACATTATTTTATGTGTATTTTGTATACATTTTCTTATACGTATTTACTTCATTTTATGTGTATTTTGTATATATATTTCAATACAGATTTACCTTATTGTATGTGTATTTTGTATATTTATTTTAATACAAATTAATTTTTTCATGTGTATTTTGGTATATATATTTTTATAAAAAATGCGTTATTTAATGGGTATTTTGCATCTTTATTTTCATACAAATTTACATTGTTTTATTAATATTCTGTGTATTTATTTTGATACGATTTTACATTATTCTATTTGTGTTTTGTATATATTTTTTTATACATATTTACATTATTTAATGTTTATTTTGTATATTTTAAAACAAATTTACGTTATTTTATGCGCATCTGTTAAAATATTTTGATACAAATTTACATTATTTTATGTATTTTGTATATATATTTCAATACAAATTTAGTTTATTTAATGTATATTTTGTATATCTATTTTCATTCGTATCAAAATAAATAAACAAAATAGCAATAAAATAATGTAAATTTGTATGAGAAAACATATACAAATACACATAAAATAACGCAAATTTCTAAAAAAATATATGTACAAAAATGCACATAAAATAAAGTAAATTTGCATAAAAATATATATACAAAACACACATTAAATAATGTAAATGCGTACATAAAATAACCTAAATTTGTATAAAACTATATACAAAAATACACAAAAATATTTAAAATTTGTATGAAAAGAAATATACAAAATACACATAAAATTAGGTAAATTTGTATTGAAATACATATACAAAATACACATCAAATAATGTAAATTTGAATGAAAATATATAAACAAATACACTTAAAATAACGTAAACGTGTATAAAATATATATGCAAGATACACATTAAATAATGTAAATGTGTATAAAAAAATATATACAAAAAAGAAATAGAATAATGTAAAATCCTATCAATATAAATACACAGAATATCAATAAAATAATGTAAATTTGTATGAAAAGAAAGAAGCAAAATTCCCATAAAATAGCGCATTTTTTATAAAAATATATATACCAAAATACACATAAAATATTTAAATTTGTATTGAAATAAATATACAAAATGCATATACAGTAAGGTAAATATGTATTGATAGATATATTCAAAAATACATATAAAACAAAGTAAATTTGTTTCAAAATATATATACGAATACACATAAAATAACGTAGATTTCTATAGAAATATATATACAAAATACACATGAAAATATGTAAATACGTATAAAAATATATATACAAAATACACATAAAATATTTAAATTTGTATTGAATTAAATATACAAAAAACACATACAATAAGGTAAATTTGTATTGAAAGAGATATGCAAAAATACATATAAAACAATGTAAATTTGTTTCAAAATATATATACGAATACACATAAAATAACGTAAATTTCTATTAAAATATATATACAAAATACACATAAAATTAAGTAAATACGTATAAAAATATATATACAAAATACACATAGAATAATGTAAAATTGTTTAAAAAAAAAATAAACAGAATATAAATAAAATAATGTAAATTTGTATGAAAATAAAAATGCAAAATTCCCATAAAATAAAGCATATTTTTATAAAAATACATATACAAAAATACACATAGCATAATTAAATATGTATTAAAATTAATATACAAAATGCATATACAATAAGGTAAATTTGTATTGAAAAAATATGCAAAATACACATAAAACAGTGTAAATTTATTTCAAAATCTATATACGAATACTCATAAATCAACGTAGATTTCTTTAGAAATATATATACAAAATACACATCAAATGATGTAAACACGTATAAATATATATATATATATATATATATATATATATATATATATATATATATATATATATATATATATATATATATATATATATATATATATATATATATATATATATATATATATATATATATATATATATATATATATATATATATATATATATATATATATATATATATATATATATATATATAATACACATTAAATAATGTAAATTCGCGTCAAAATGAATAAACAAAATATCAATAAAAGAATGTGTATTTGTATGAAAATAGATATACAATATACACATAAAATCACCTAAATTTGTATAAAACTATATACAAAAATACACAAAAATAATTTTAATTTGTATGAAAATAAATATACAAAATACACATAAAATTAGGTAAATTTGTATTGAAATACATTTACAAAATACACATAAAATAATGTAAATTGTAATGAAAATATATAAACAAATACACTTAAAATAACGTAAATTTGTATAAAATATATATAAAAAATACACATTAAATAATGTAAATATGTATAAAAAAATATATACAAAACACAAATAGAATAATATAAAATCGTATCAAAATAAATACATAGAATATTAATAAAATAATGTAAATTTGTATGGAAATTAAGATGCAAAATACCCATAGAATAACGCATTTTTTATGAAAATATTTATACCAAGACACACATAAAATATTTGAATTTGTATTAAAATAAATATACAAAATGCACATACAATAAGGTAAATTTGTATTGAAATAGATATGCAAAATACATATAAAACCATGTAAATTTTTTTCAAAAAATATATACGAATACACATAAAATAACGTAGATTTCTATGAAAATAAATATACAAAATACACATAAAATGAAGTAAATACGTATAAAAAAAGGAATACAAAATACACAGAAAATAATGTAAGCTCGTATCAAAATAAATAAACAAAATACTAATAAAAGAATGTGTATTGTATATATATAAATATACAAAATACAAATAAAATAACGTAAATTTATATAAAACTATATGCAAAAATACACAAAAGTAATTAAATTTGTGTGAAAATAGATATACAAAATACATGTGTATTTTGTATATTTTTTTTCATACAAATTCAAATTATTTTTGTTTATTTTTTTATATATTTTCATACAAATTTTCGTTATTTAATGTGTATTTAAATATTTATTTTTTCTACAAATATACGTTCTCTTATCTGAATTTTGTTTATTGAATTTGAAACGAATTTATCTTATTTTGTATATCTATTTTCATACAAATTAAAATACTTCTGCGTTTTTTTGTATATAGTTTATATAAATTTACGTTATTTTATGTGTATTTTGTATATTTATATTTATACAAATACACATTCTTTTATTGGTATTTTGTATATTTATTTTGATACGAATTTACATAATTTTATGTGTATTTTGTATACATTTTTTTATACGTATTTACTTCATTTTATGTGTATTTTGTATATATATTTTTATAGAAATCTACGTTATTTTATGTGTATTCGTATATATATTTTGAAACAAATTTACATTGTTTATATGTATTTTGCATATCTATTTCAATACAAATTTACCTTATTGTATGTGTTTTTTGTATATTTATTTTAATACAAATTTAATTTTTTGATGTGTATTTTGGTATATATATTTTTATAAATAAAAAAATGCGTTATTTTATGGGTATTTTTATAAATATTTTGATACAAATCTACATTATTTTATGTATTTTGTATATACATTTCAATTCAAATTTAGCTTATTTTATCTGTATTTTGTATATCTATTTTCATACGAATTTAATTACTTCTGTGTAGTTTTGTATATAGTTTTATACAAATTTACGTTATTTTATGTGTATTTTGTATATTTATATTTATACAAATACACATTCTTTTATTGGTATTTTGTTTATTTATTTTGATACGAATTTACATTATTTTGTGTATTTTGTATACATTTTCTTATACGGATTTACTTCATTTTATGTATTTTGTATATATATTTTATACAAATCTACGTTATTTTATGTATTCGTATATATATTGAAACAAATTTACATAGTTTTATATGTATTTTGCATATCTTTTTCAATACAGATTTACCTTATTGTATGTGTATTTTGTATATTTATTTTAATAAAAAATATTTTTTTCATGTGTATTTTGGTATATATAATTTTTTTTAAAAATGCGTTATTTAATGGGTATTTTGCATCTTTATTTTCATACAAATTTACATTGTTTTATTAATATTCTGTGTATTTATTTTGATACGATTTTACATTATTCTATTTATGTTTTTTATATATTTTTTTGTACATATTTACATTATTTAATGTGTATTTTGTATATTTTAAAACAAATTTACGTTATTTTATGCGCATCTGTTAAAATATTTTGATACAAATTTACATTATTTTATGTATTTTGTATATATATTTCAATACAAATTTAGTTTATTTTATGTATATTTTGTATATCTATTTTCATTTGTATCAAAATAAATAAACAAAATAGCAATAAAATAATGTAAATTTGTATGAGAAAACATACAAATACACATAAAATAACGCAAATTTCTAAAAAAATATATGTACAAAAATGCACATAAAATAAAGTAAATTTGCATAAAAATATATATACAAAACACACATTAAATTATGTAAATGCGTACATAAAATAACCTAAATTTGTATAAAACTATATACAAAAATACACAAAAATATATATACAAAAAACATAGAATAATGTAAAATTGTATCAAAATAAATACACCGAATATTAATAAAATATTGTAAATTTGTATGAAAATAAAGATGCAAAATTCCCATCAAATAGCGCATTTCTTATAAAAATATATATACCAAAATACACATAAAATACTTAAATTTGTATTGAAATAAATATACAAAATGCACATACAATAAGGTATACTTCTTTTGAAAGAGATATGCTAAAATACATATAAAACAATGTAAATTTGTTTCAAAATATATATACGAATACACATAAAATAACGTAGATTTCTATAAAAATATATATACAAAATACACATAAAATTAAGTAAATACGTATAAAAAAATGTAAACAAAATACACATAAAATAATGTAAATTCGAAACAAAATAAATAAACAAAATACCAATAAAAGAAAGTGTATTTGTATAAATATAAATGTACAAAATACACATACAAATAAACATAAAATAAGGTAAATTTGTAATGAAATATATGTACAAAATACTCATAAAATAATGTAAATTTATATGAAAATATATATACAAATACACATAAAATACCATGAATTTGTATAAAATTATATATTCAAAATAAATATTAAATAATGTAAATGCGTATAAAAATATATATACAAAGTACATATAAAATAATGTAAATTCGTATCAATATAAATCAACAAAATACCAATAAAATAATATATATTTGAATGAAAATAGATTTACAAAATACACATAACATAACTAATATTTGTATTGAAATATATATAAAAATACATTAAAATAATTTGAGTTTGTATGAAAATAGATATTCAAAATACACATTAAACTAGGTAAATTTCTTTTGAAATATATATACAAAATACCCATAAAATATTGTAAATTTGTGTCAAAATATATAAACAAATACACATAAAATAACTTAAAATAACGTAAATATGTATCAAATATATATACAAAAAACACATTAAATAATGTAAATATGTATAAAAAAATATATACAAAACACAAATAAAATAATGTAAAATCGTATCAATATAAATACAGAAAATATTAATAAAATAATGTAAGTTTGTATGAAAATAAAGATGCAAAATACCCATAAAATAACGCATTTTTTATAAAAATATATATACGAAAAAACATAAAATATTTGATTTTCTATTAAAATAAATAGATATACAAAATATTCATAAAATAAGCTAAATTTGAATTGAAATATATATACAAAATACATAAAATAATGTAAATTTGTATCAAAATACTTATACAAATACACATATAATAACGTAAATTTGTATAAAAATATATAAACAAAATACACATTAAATAATGTAAATACGTATAAAAAAATGTACAAAATACACAAATAATCATGTAATTCGTATCAAAATAAATAGACAAAATAACAATAAAATAATGTAAATTTTTATGAGAAAACATATACAAAATACACATAAATAACGCAAATATCAATAAAAATATATATAATATAATATATTTTTATACATATTTAAAATATTTAATGTATATTTTGTATATATATTTTATCCAAATTTACGTTATTTTATATGTATTTGTTTATATATTTTCATAAAAATTTACATTATTTTATGTGAGTTTTGTATATGTATTTCAATACAAATTTGCCTAACTTTATGTGTATTTTGCATATCTATTTTCAAACAAATTTAAATTATTTTTGTGTATTTTTGTATATATTTTTATACAAATTTTAGTTATTTTATTTGTTTTTTGTATATATATTTTCCTACAAATATACATTCTTTTATTGGAATTTTGTGTATTTAATTTTTTACGAATTTGCATTATTTTATGTGTATTTTGTATATATATTTTTCTACGTATTTAAAATATTTTATGTGTTTTTTATGTATACATTTTCATAAAAATTTACGTTATTTTATTGTGTGTATTCGTATATATTTTGAAACAAATTTTATACAAATTCATGATATTTTATGTGTATTTGCATATATATTTTCATACAAATTTATATTATATTATGTGTATTCTTACTTATATTTTATTACAAATTTACCTTAGTTTATGTTTATTTTGTATATTTATTTCATTCATTTTTAAATTATTTAATGTGTATTTTTGTATTTGTATTTAGGTTATCTTAGGTTATCTTTAGGTTACCTTATTTTATGTTTATTTTGTATATTTATTTCATTCAATTTTAAATTATTTTATGTGTATATTTGTATTTGTATTTAGGTTATTTTATGTGCATTTTGTATATATATTTTCATCCAAAATTACATTATTTTATTGGTATTTTCTTAATTTAATTCGATACGAATTTAGATTATTTCATAGGTATTTTGTATACATATTTTTATACTCATTTACATTATCTAAAGTGTGTTTTGTATATATATTTTTATGCAAATTTATTTTTTCATTTTTGTACGTATATTTTTATAGAAATTTGCGTTATTTTATGTATATAGTTTTATATAAATTTACGTTATTTTAAGTGCATTTTGTATATTTATATTTATACAAATACACATTCTTTTATTGGTATATTGTTTATTTACATTTATACGAATTTACATTATTTTATGTGTATTTTGTATACATTTTTTTATTCGTATTTACTTAATATTATGTGTATTTTGTATATGTATTTTTATAGAAATCTACGTTATTTTATGTGTATTCGTATATATATTTTGAAACAAATTTACATTATTTTATATGTATTTTGCATATCTATTTCAATACAAATTTACCTATTTGTATGTGCATTTTGTATATTTATTTTAATACAAATTCAAATATTTTATGTGTATTTTGGTATCAATAATTTTATAAAAAATGCGTTATTTTATAGGTATTTTGCATCTTAATTTTCATACAAATTTACATTATTTTATTAATATTCTGTGTATATATTTTGATACGATTTTACATTATTCTATTTGTGTTTTGTATATATTTTTTATACATATTTACATTATTTAATGTGTATTTTGAATATATATTTCATACAAATTTACGTTATTATATGTGTATTTGTTTATATATTTTCTTTCAAATTTACATTATTTTATGTGTATTTTGTATATGTATTTCAATACAAATTAACATAATTTTATGTGTATTTTGTATATTTCTTTTCATACAAATTTAAATTATTTTTATGTATTTTTGTATATAGTTTTATTGAAATTTAGGTTATTTTATGTACGCATTTACATTATTTAATGTGTGTTTTGTATATATATTTTTATCGAAAGTTACTTTATTTTACGTTCATTTTTGGACATATATTTTTATAGAAATTAGCGTTATTTTATATGTATTTGTATATGTTTTCTCATACAAATTTACATTATTTTATTGAAATTTTGTTTATTTAGTTTGATACGAATTACATGATTATATGTGTATTTTGTACATATTTTTAATACGTATTTACATTACTTAATCTGTATTTTGTTTATATATTTTTAAACAAATTTACGTTATTATATGTATTTTTATAAATATTTTGATACAAATTTACATTATTTTATGTATTTTGTATATACATTTCAATTCAAATTTAGCTTATTTTATCTGTATTTTGTATATCTATTTTCATACGAATTTAATTACTTCTGTGTATTTTTGTATATAGTTTTATACAAATTTACGTTATTTTATGTGTATTTTGTATATTTATATTTATACAAATACACATTCTTTTATTGGTATTTTGTTTATTTATTTTGATACGAATTTACATTATTTTATGTGTATTTTGTATACATTTTCTTATACGTATTTACTTCATTTTATGTGTATTTTGTATATATATTTTTATACAAATCTACGTTATTTTATGTGTATTCGTATATATATTTTGAAACAAATTTACATTGTTTTATATGTATTTTGCATATCTATTTCAATACAGATTTACCTTATTGTATGTGTATTTTGTATATTTATTTTAATACAAATTAATTTTTTCATGTGTATTTTATATATATATTTTTATAAAAAATGCGTTATTTAATGGGTATTTTGCATCTTTATTTTCATACAAATTTACATTGTTTTATTAATATTCTGTGTATTTATTTTGATACGATTTTACATTATTCTATTTGTGTTTTGTATATATTTTTTATACATATTTACATTATTTAATGTTTATTTTGTATATTTTAAAACAAATTTATGTTATTTTATGCGCATCTGTTAAAATATTTTGATACCAATTTACATTATTTTATGTATTTTGTATATATATTTCAATACAAATTTAGTTTATTTTATGTATATTTTGTATATCTATTTTCATTTGTATCAAAATAAATAAACAAAATAGCAATAAAATAATGTAAATTTGTATGAGAAAACATATACAAATACACATAAAATAACGTAAATTTCTAAAAAAATATATGTACAAAAATGCACATAAAATAAAGTAAATTTGCATAAAAATATATATACAAAACACACATTAAATAATGTAAATGCGTACATAAAATAACCTAAATTTGTATAAAACTATATACAAAAATACACAAAAATATTTAAAATTTGTATGAAAAGAAATATACAAAATAATCATAAAATTAGGTAAATTTGTATTGAAATACATATACAAAATACACATAAAATAATGTAAATTTGAATGAAACTATATAAACAAATACACTTAAAATAACGTAAATTTGTATAAAATATATATGCAAGATACACATTAAATAATGTAAATGTGTATAAAAAAATATATACAAAAAAGAAATAGAATAATGTAAAATCCTATCAATATAAATACACAGAATATCAATAAAATAATGTAAATTTGTATGAAAAGAAAGATGCAAAATTCCCATAAAATAGCGCATTTTTTAAAAAATATATATACCAAAATACACATAAAATATTTAAATTTGTATTGAAATAAATATACAAAATGCATATACAGTAAGGTAAATATGTATTGAAAGAGATATTCAAAAATACATATAAAACAAAGTAAATTTGTTTCAAAATATATATACGAATATACATAAAATAACGTAGATTTCTATAGAAATATATATACAAAATACACTTGAAATTATGTAAATACGTATAAAAATATATATACAAAATACATATCAAGGTAAATTCGTGTCAAAATAAATAAACAAAATATCATGAAAATAATGTGTATTTGTATGAAAATAAATAATAGATAATAAATTTGTATGAAATATATATGCAAGATTCACATTAAATAATGTAAATATGTATAAAAAAAATATATAAAAAAAAACAAATAGAATAATGTGAAATCGTATCAAAATAAATACACCGAATATTAATAAAATAATGTAAATTTGTATGAAAATAAAGATGCAAAATTCCCATTAAATAGCGCATTTCTTATAAGAATATATATACCAAAATACACATAAAATATTTAAATTTGTATTGAAATAAATATACAAAATGCACATACACTAAGGTAAACTTGTATTGAAAGAGATATGCAAAAATACATATAAAACAATGTAAATTTGTTTCAAAATATATATACGAATATACATAAAATAACGTAGATTTCTATAAAAATATATACACAAAATACACATAAAATTAAGTAAATACGTATAAAAATAGATATACAAAATACACATAGAATAATGTAAATTTTTTTCAAAAAATAAAATAAACAGAATATATATAAAATAATGTAAACTTGTATGAAAATAAAAATGCAAAATACCCATAAAATAAAGCATATTTTTATAAAAATACATATACAAAAATACATATAGCATAATTAAATTTGTATTAAAATTAATATACAAAATGCATATACAATAAGGTAAATTTGTATTGAAAAAATATGCAAAATACATATAAAACAGGGTAAATTTATTTCAAAATCTATATACGAGTACTCATAAATCAACGTAGATTTCTATAGAAATATACATACAAAATACACATCAAATGATGTAAACACGTATAAAAATATATATATATATATATATATATATATATATATATATATATATATATATATATATATATATATATATATATATATATATATATATATAAAATACACATTAAATAATGTAAATTCACGTTAAAATAAATAAACAAAATATCAATAAAAGAATGTGTATTTGTTTGAAAATAAATATACAATATACACATAAAATCACCTAAATTTGCATAAAACTATATACAAAAAAACACAAAAATAATTTTAATTTGTATGAAAATAAATATACAAAATACACATAAAATTAGGTAAATTTGTATTGAAATACATTTACAAAATACACATAAAATAATGTAAATTTGAATGAAAATATATAAACAAATACACTTAAAATAACGTAAATTTGTATAAAATATATATAAAAAATACACATTAAATAATGTAAATATGTATTAAAAAAAATATATACCAAACTCTAATAGAATAATATAAAATCGTATCAAAATAAATACACAGAATATTATTAAAATAATGTAATTTTGTATGAAAATTAAGATGCAAAATACCCATAAAATAACGCATTTTTTAGAAAAAACTTATTTACCAAGACACACATTAAATATTTGAATTTGTATTAAAATAAATATACAAAATGCACATACAATAAGGTAAATTTGTATTGAAATAGATATGAAAAATACATATAAAACCATGTAAATTTTTTTCCAAATATATATACGAATACACATAAAATAACGTAGATTTCTATGAAAATAAACATACAAAACACACATAAAATGAAGTAAATACGTATAAAAAAAGGTATACAAAATACACATAAAATAATGTAAACTCGTATGAAAATAAATAAAGAAAATACTAATAAAAGAATGTGTATTGTATAAATATAAATATACAAAATACAAATAAAATAACGTAAATTTATATAAAACTATATGCAAAAATACACAAAAGTAATTAAATTTGTGTGAAAATAGATATACAAAATACATATGTATTTTGTATATTTATTTTCATACAAATTGAAATTATTTTTGTTTATTTTTTTATATATTTTCATACAAATTTTCGTTATCTTATGTGTATTTTGTATATTTATTTTTTCTACAAATATACGTTCTTTTATCTGAATTTTGTTTATTGAATTTGAAACGAATTTACATTATTTTGTATATCTATTTTCATACAAATTAAAATACTTCTGAGTATTTTTGCATATAGTTTTATATAAATTTACGTTATTTTATGTGTATTTTGTATATTTATATTTATACAAATACACATTCTTTTATTGGTATTTTTTTTTTTTGATGCGAATTTACATTATTTTATGTGTATTTTGTATACATTTTTTTATACGTATTTACCTCATTTTATGTGTATTTTGTATATATATTTTTATAGAAATCTACGTTATTTTATATGTATTCGTATATATATTTTGAAACAAATTTACATTGTTTTATATGTATTTTGCATATCTATTTCAATACAAATTTACCTAATTGTATGTGTTTTTATATATTTATTTTAATACAAATTTAATTTTTTTATGTGTATTTTGGTATATATATTTAAAAAAAAAATGCGTTATTTTATGGGTATTTTGCCTCTTTATTTTCATACAGATTTACATTATTTTATTAATATTCTGTGTATTTATTTTGATACGATTTTACATTATTCTATTTGTGTTTTGTATATATTTTTTTATACAAATTTACGTTATTTTAAGTGTATTTGTTTATGTATTTTCATTCAAATTTACATTATTTTATGTGTATTTTGTATATGTATTTCAATACAAATTTAACTAAATTTATGTGTATTTTGTATATTTATTTTCATACAAATTTAAAATATTTTTGTGTATTTTTGTATATAGTTTGATACAAATTTAGGTTATTTTATGTGTATTTTGTATATCTATTTACACATAAAATACCATGAATTTTTTTAAAATTATATATTCAAAATAAATATTAAATTATGTAAATGCGTATAAAAATATATATACAAAGTACATATAAAATAATGTAAATTCGTATCAAAATAAATCAACAAAATACCAATAAAATAATATATATTTGAATGAAAATAGATTTACAAAATACACATAACCTAACTAAAATTTGTATTGAAATATATACAAAAATACATAAAAATAATTTGAGTTTGTATGAAAATAGATTTTCAAAATTCACATAAAACTAGGTAAATTTCTTTTGAATTATATATACAAAATACCCATAAAATATTGTAAATTTGTGTCAAAATATATAAACAAATACACATAAAATAACGTAGATTTGTATGAAAAATATATACAAAATACACATAGAATAATGTCAAATCGTATCAAAATGAATGAGCAGAATATCAATAAAATAACGTAAATTTGTATGAAAATAAAGATGCAAAATACCCATAAAATAAAGCATATTTTTATAAAAATACATATAGAAAAATACACATAGAATAATTAAATTTGTGTTAAAATTAATATACAAAATGCATATAAAATAAATTTAAATTTGATTATATTAAATGAAATAAATATACAAAATAAACATAAAATAAGGTAAATTTGTAATAAAATATATGTATGAATACACATAAAATAATATAAATTTGTATGAAAATATATATACAAATACACATAAAAAAACATGAATTTGTATAAAATTTGTTTCAAAATATATAGGAATACACACAATAAAATAACGTAAATTTTTATGAAAATGTATATATAAAATACACATAAAATAATTTAAATACGTAGAAAATATATATACAAAATACACATAAAATAATGTAAATTCGTAAAAAATTAAATACACAAAATTCCAATATTTTAAAAGAATGTATATTTGAAGGAAAATATATATACAAAAAACAAATAAAATAACTAAAATTTGTATAAAAATATATACAAAAATACACAAAAATAATTTTAAATTTGTCTGAAAATGGATATGCAAAATACACATAAAGCTAGGTAAATTTTTATTGAAATACATATACAAAACTCACATAAAATAATGTAAATTTGTATGAAAATATATAAACAAATACATATAAAATAACGTAAATTTGGATAGAATATATATACAAAATATACATTAAATATTTTAAATATGTATAAAAATATATTATATTATATATATTTTTATTGATATTTGCGTTATTTATGTGTATTTTGTATATGTTTTCTCATAGAAATTTACATTATTTTATTGGTATTTTGTCTATTTATTTTGATACGAATGACATGATTATTTGTGTATTTTGTACATTTTTTATATATTTACATTACTTAATGTGTATTTTGTTTATATATTTTAGAAATTTACGTTATTATATGTGTATTTGTATAAGTATTTTGATACAAATTTACATTATTTTATGTATTTTGTATATATATTTCAATTCAAATTTAGCTTATTTTATGTGTATTTTGTATATCTATTTATTTTAATACAAAATCAAATATTTTATGTTTTTTCGTATATATTTTTATAAAAAATGCGTTATTTTATGGGTATTTTGCATCTTAATTTTCATACAAATTTACATTATTTTATTAATATTTTCTGTATTTATTTTGATACGATTTTACATTATTTTATTTGTGTTTTGTATATATTTTTTTTATACATATTTACATTATTTAATGTGTTTTTTTGTATATATATTTGATACAAATTTACGTTATTTTAAGTCTATATGTTTATATATTTTCATTCAAATTTACATTATTTTATGTGTATTTTGTATATGTATTTCAATACAAATTTACCTAATTTTATATGTTTTTTTGTATATTTATTTTCATACAAGTTTAAATTATTTTGTGTATTTTGTATATAGTTTTATACAAATTTAGGTTATTTTATGTGTATTTTGTATATCTATTTTCATACAAATACACATTCTTTTCATGATATTTTGTTTATTTATTTTGACACGAATTAACATTATTTAATGTGTATTTTGTATTTATATTTTTATACGTATTTACATTATTTCAAGTGTATTTTGTATATAAAGTTCTATAGAAATCTGCGTTATTTTATGTGTATTCGTATAAATATTTTGAAACAAATTTACATTGTTTTATGTGTATTTTGCATATTTTTTTAATACAAATTTACCCTATTGTATGTGCATTTTGTATATTAATTTTAATACAAATTTGATTAATCTATGTGTATTTTTGTATATGTATTTTTATAAAAATGTGCTTTATTTTATGGGTATTTTGCATCTTTATTTTCATACAAATTTACATTATTTTATTGATATTCTGTGTATTTATTTTGATATGATTTTACATTATTCTATGTGTATTTTGTATATATATTTTATATAAAATGTATTTGTTTTCATTTCATACAAATCTACATTATTTTATGTGTTTTTTGTACATGTATTTAAATACAAATTTAACTAGTTATATGTGTATTTTGTATATCTATTTTGTATGTATATTTTCATAGAAATTTACTTTATTTTATGAGTATTCGTATATATATTTTGATACAAATTTACATTATTAATGTGTATTTTGCATATCTATTTCAATACAAATTTACTTTATTGTACGTGCATTTTGTATATTTATTTTAATACAAATTTAATTATTTGATATGTATTTTTGTGTATATATATATATATATATATATATATATATATATATATATATATATATATATATATATATATATATATATATATATATATATATATATATATATATATTTTTAAGCAAATATGGGTTATTATATGGATATTTTGCTTATTTATTTTCATAAAAATCTACATTATTTTATTGATAGTCTCTTTATTTATTTTGAGCATCTATCACAATATTCTCTGTGTTTTGTTTATATATATATATATATATATATATATATATATATATATATATATATATATATATATATATATATATATATATATATATATATATATATATATATATATATATATATATATTTACATTATTTAATGTTCATGTTTGTATATATATTTTATCCAAATTTACATTATTTTATGTGTATTTGTTTATATATTTTCATACATATTTACATTATTTTATGTGTTTTTTGTATATATATTTTTCTACGTATCTAAATTATTTTATGTGTATTTTGTATATACATTTTCATTAAAAAATTACGTTATTTTATTGTGTATAAGTTTATTTTTTGATACAAATTTTGTACAAGTTCATGTTATTTAATGTGTATTTGTATATATATTTTCATACAAATTTATATTTTTTTATGTGTATTTTTTCATATATTTCATTACAAATGTACCTTATTTTATGTTTATTTTGTATATTTATTTCATTGAATTTCAAATTATTTTATGTGTATATTTATATTTGTATTTAGGTTATTTTATGTGTATTTTGTATATATATTTTCATCCAAAATTACATTATTTTATTGGTATTTCTTAATTTAATTCGATACGATTTTAGATCATTTCATAGGTATTTTGTATACATACTTTTATACTCATTTACATTATCTAATGTGTGTTTTGTATATATATTTTTTATGCAAATTTATCTAATGTTCATTTTTGTACATATATTTTTATAGAAATTTGCGTTATTTTATGTATATAGTTTTAAATAAATGTACGTTATTTTATGTGCATTTTGAATATTTATATTTATACAAATACACATTCTTTTATTGGTATATTGTTTATTTACATTTATACGAATCTACATTATTTTATGTGTATTTTGTATACATTTTTTTATACGTATTTACTTAATTTTATGTGTATTTTGAATATGTATTTTTATAGAAATCTACGTTATTTTATATGTATTCGTATATATATTTTGAAACAAATTTACATTATTTTATATGTATTTTGCATATCTATTTCAATACAAATTTACCTTATTGTATGTGCATTTTGTATATTTATTTTAATACAAGTTCAAATATTTTATATGTATTTTGGTATCAATAATTTTATAAAAAATGCGTTATTTTATAGGTATTTTGCATCTTAATTTTCATTTTATATGTACTTTGTATATACATTTTTATACGCTCTTACATTATTTAATATTTATTTTGAATATATATTTTTATACAAATTCATGGTATTTTATGTGTATTTGTATATATATTTTATTATAAATTTACATTATTGTATGTGTATTTTGTACATATATTTTATTACAAATCTACCTTATTTTATGTTTATTTTGTATGTGTATTTTGTATAATTATATTTATCCAAATACACATTCTTTTATTGTTTTTTTGTTTACTTATTTTAATTCGAATTTACATTATTTTATGTGTATTTTGTATACATTTTTTTTATACGTATTTACTTAATTTTATGTATATTTTGTATATATTTTTATAGAAATCTACGTTTTTTTATTTGTATTCGTATATATATTTTAAAACAAATTTACATTGTTTTATGTGTATTTTTGCATATCTCTTTCAATACAAATTTACCTTATTGTATGTGCATTTTGTATATTTATTTCAATACAAATTTAAAAATTTTATGTGTATTTTGGTATATATATTTTTAAAAGAAATGCGCTATTTTATGGGAATTTTGCATCTTTATTTTCATACAAATTTACATTATTTTATTAATATTCGGTGTATTTATTTTGATACGATTTTACATTATTCTATTTGTTTTTTGTATATACTTTTTTATACATATTTACATTATTTAATGTGTATCTTGCATATATATTTTATACAAATTTATTATCTATTATCTATTTTCATACAAATACACATTCTTTTCATGATATTTTGTTTATTTATTTTGACACGAATTTATATTATTTCATATGTATTTTGTATATATATTTTTATACGTATTTACATAATTTCATATGTATTTTGTATATATATTTAATAGATATTCAAAATACACATAAAATAACCTAAATTTGTATCAAACTATATAAAAAAATACACAAAAATATTTTAAATTTGTATGAAAATAAATATACAAAATACATTTAAAATTAGGTAAATTTGTATGAAAATACATATACAAAATACACATAAAATAATGTAAATTTGAATGAAAATACATAAACAAATACACTTAAAATAACGTAAATTTGTATAAAAAAATATATACAAAACACAAATAGAATAATGTAAAATCGTATCAAAATAAATACACAGAATATTAATAAAATAATGTAAATATGTATGAAAATAAAGAGGCAAAATACCCATAAAATAACGCATTTTTTTATTTATAAAAATATATATACCAAAATACACACAAAAAAATTAGATTTGTATTAAAATAAATATATAAAAAACACATACAATAAGGTAAATTTGTATTGAAATAGATATGCAAAATACATATAAAGCAATGTAAATTTGTTTCAAAATATGTATACGAATTCACATAAAATAACGTAGATTTCTATAAATATATATATACAAAATACACATAAAATGAAGTAAATACGTATAAAAAAATGTATACAAAATACACATAAAATAATGTAAATTCGTATCAAAATAAATAAACAAAATACCAATAAAAGAATCTGTATTTGTATAAATATATACAAAATACACATAAAATAACGTAAATTTATATAAAACTATATACAAAAATACACAGAAGTAATTAAATTTGTATGAAAATATATACAAAATACACACAAAATAAGCTAAATTTGAATTGAAATATATATACAAAATACATAAAATAAAGTAAATTTGTATCAAAATATTTATACAAATACACATATTATAACGTAAATTTGTATGAAAATATATAAACAAAATACACACTAAATAATGTAAATACGTATAAAAAAATGTGTGCAAAATACACATATAATCATGTAATTCGTATCAAAATAAATAAACAAAATACCAATAAAATAATATAAATTTGTATGAGTAAACGTGTATGTTGCATATTTTTTCAATACAAATTTATTTTATTATATACGCATTTTGTATATTAATTTTAATACAAATCTAATTATTCGATGTGTATTTTTGTATCTGTATTTTTATAAACATATGCTTTATTTTTTGGGTATTTTGCATCTTTATTTTCATACAAATTTACATTATTTTATTGGTATTCTGCTCATTCATTTTGATACGAATTGACATTATTCTATGTGTATTTTGTATATATTTTTCATACAAATTTACGTTATTTTATGTGTATTTGTTTATATATTTTGACACAAATTTACAATATTTTATGGCTATTTTGTATATACATTTTAAAAGAAATTTACCTAGTTTTATGTGTATTTTGTATATCTATTTTCATACAAACTCAAATTATTTCTATGTATTTTTGTATATATTTTAATACAAATTTTAGTTATGTTATGTGTATTTTGTAAATTTATTTTCATTCAAATATATATTATTTTATTGGTGTTTTGTTGATTTATATTGATACGAATTTACATTATTTTATATGTACATTGATTATGTATTTTTATACGCTTTTACATTGTTTAATATTTATTTTGAATAAATATTTTTATACAAATTCATGGTATTTTATGTGTATTTGTATATATATTTTCATATAAATTTGCATTATTTTATGTGTATTTTGTACATATATTTTATTACAAATCTACCTTATTTTATGTTTATTTTGTATTATGTATTTTGTATATTTATGTTTATCCAAATACACATTCTTTTATTGGTATTTTGTTTATTTATTTTAAATCGAATTTACATTATTTTATGTGTGTTTTATACATTTTTTTATAAGTATTTACTTAATTTTATGTGTATTTTGTATATATATTTTTATAGAAATCTACGTTTTTTTATTTGTACTCGTATATATTATATTCTGAAACAAATTTACATTGTTTTATATGTATTTTTGCATATCTCTTTCAATACAAATTTACCTTATTGTATGTGCATTTTGTATATTTATTTCAATACAAATTTAAATATTTTATGTGTATTTTGGTATATATATTTTTATAAGAAATGCACTATTTTATGGGAATTTTGCATCTTTATTTTCATACAAATTTACATTATTTTATTAATATTCGGTGTATTTATTTTGATACGATTTTACATTATTCTATTTGTTTTTTGTATATACTTTTTTATACATATTTACATTATTTAATGTGTATCTTGCATATATATTTTATACAAATTTATTATCTATTATCTATTTTCATACAAATACACATTCTTTTCATGATATTTTGTTTATTTATTTTGACACGAATTTACATTATTTGATATCTATTTTGTATATATATTTTTATACGTATTTACATAATTTCATATGTATTTTGTATATATATTTCTATAGAAATCTACTTTATTTTATGTGTATTCGTATATATATTTTGAAACAAATTTACATTGTTTTATATGTATTTTTGAATATCTCTTTTAATACAAATTTACCTTACTGTATATGCATTTTGTATATTTATTTTAATACAAATTTAAATATTTTATGTGTATTTTGGTATATATTTTTTTTTATAAAAAATGCGATAATTTTTGGGAATTTTGCATCTTTATTTTCATACAAATTTACATTATTTTATTGATATTCTGTGTATTTATTTTGATACGATTTTACATTATTCTATTTGTTTTTTGTCTATATTTTTTTATACACATATACATTATTTAATGTGTATCTTGCATATATATTTTATACAAATTTACGTTATTTTAAGTGTATTTGTTTATATATTTTCATTCAAATTTACATTTATTTTAATTCGAAATTACATTATTTTATGTGTATTTTGTATAAATTTTTTTATACGTATTTACTTAATTTTATGTGTATTTTGTATATATATTTTATAGAAATCTACGTTTTTTTATTTGTATTCGTATATATATTTTGAAACAAATTTACATTGTTTTATATGTATTTTTGCATATCTCTTACAATACAAATTTACCTTATTGTATGTGCATTTTGTATATTTATTTCAATGCAAATTTAAATATTTTATGTGTATTTTGGTATATATATTTTTAAAAGAAATGCGCTATTTTATGGGAATTTTGCATCTTTATTTTCATACAAATTTACATTATTTTATTAATATTCGGTGTATTTATTTTGATACGATGTTACATTATTCTATTTGTTTTTTGTATATACTTTTTTTATACATATTTGCATTATTTAATGTGTATCTTGCATATATATTTTATGTAAATTTATTATCTATTATCTATTTTCATACAAATACACATTCTTGTCATGATATTTTGTTTATTTATTTTGACACGAATTAACATTATTTGATATGTATTTTGTATATATATTTTTATACGTATTTACATAATTTCATATGTATTTTGTATATATATTTCTATAGAAATCTACTTTATTTTAAGTGTATTCGTATATATATTTTGAAACAAATTTACATTTTTTTATATGTATTTTTGAATATCTCTTTCAATACAAATTTACCTTACTGTATATGCATTTTGTATATTTATTTCAATACAAATTTAAATATTTTATGTGTATTTTGGTAAATATATTTTTATAAAAAATGCGATAATTTTTGGGAATTTTGCATCTTTATTTTTATACAAATTTACATTATTTTATTGATATTCTGTGTATTTATTTTGATACGATTTTACATTATTATATTTGTTTTTTGTATATATATTTTTTATACACATTTACAGTATTTAATGTGTATCTAGCAAATATATTTTATAGAAATTTACGTTATTTAAAGTGTATTTGTTTATATATTTTCATTCAAATTTACATTATTTGATGTGTATTTTGTATATGTATTTCAATACAAATTTACCTAATTTTATGTGTATTTTATATATTTTTTTTCAAACAAATTTAAATTTTTTTGTGTATTTTGTATACAGTTTTATAAAAATTTAGGTTATTTTATGTACGCATTTACATTATTTAGTGTGTGTTTTGTATATATATTTTTTTGCAAATTTACTTTATTTTATGTGCATTTTTGTACATATATTTTTATAGAAATTTGCGTTATTTGTATATGTTTTCTCATACAAATTTACATTATTTTATTGCTATTTTGTTTATTTATTTTGATACGAATTACATGATTATATGTGTATTTTGTCCATATTTTTTATACGTATTTACATTACTTAATGTGTATTTTGTTTATATATTTTTAAACAAACCTACGTTATTATATGTATTTGTATAAATATTTTGATAAAGATTTACATTATTTTATGTATTTTGTATGTACATTTCAATTCAAATTTAGCTTATTTTAGCTGTATTTTGTATATATATTTTCATACAAATTTAATTACTTCTGTGTATTTTTGTATATAGTTTTATACAAATTTACGATATTTTATGTGTATTTTGTATATTTATATTTATACAAATACACATTCTTTTACTGGTATTTTGTTTATTTATTTTGATACGATTTTTATGTATATTTTGTATTCATTTTTTATACCTACTTACTTCATTTTATGTGTATTTTGTATATATTTTTATAGAAATCTACGTTATTTTATGTGTATTCGTATTTATATTTTGAAACAAATTTACATTGTTTTATATGTATTTTGCATATCTATTTCAATACAAATTTACCTTATAGTATGAGCATTTTTCATAATTATTTTAATACAAATTTTAATATTTTATGTGTATTTTGGTATATATATTTTTATAAAAATTGCGTTATTTTATGGCTATTTTGCATCTTTATTTTCATACAAATTTACATTATTATATTAATATTCTGTGTATTTATTGTTGATACGATTTTACATTATTCTATTTGTGTTTTGTATATATTTTTTTATACATATTTACATTATTTAATGTGTATTTTCTCTATATATTTGATACAAATTTACGTTATTTTAAGTGTATATGTTTATATATTTTCATTGAAATTTCCATTATTTTATGTGTATTTTGTATATGTATTTCAATACAAATTTACCTAAGTTTATGTGTATTTTGTATTTTTATTTTCATACAAATGCACATTCTTTTATTGATATTTTGTTTATTGATTTTGACGAGAATTTAAATTATTTAATGTGTATTTTGTATATATATTTTTATACGTATTTACATCATTTCATGTGTATTTTGTATATATATTTCTATAGAAATCTACGTTATATTATGTGTATTCGTATATAGATTTTTAAACAAATTTACACTTTTATGTGTATTTTGCATATTTTTTCAATACAAATTTACCTTATTGTATATGCATTTTGTATATTAATTTTAATACAAATTTAATTATTCTATGTGTATTTTTCTATTTGTATTTTTATAAAAATATGCTTTATTTTATAGGTATTTTGCATCTTTATTTTCATACAAATTTACGTTATTTTATTGATATTCTGCTCATTCATTTTGATACGATTTGACATTATTCTATGTGTATTTTGTATATATTTTTCATACAAATTTACGTTATTTTATGTGTATTTGTTTATATATTTTGCCACAAATTTACAATATTATATGGTTATTTTGTATATATATTTCAAAAGAGATTTACCTAGTTTTATGTGTATTTTGAATATCTATTTTCATACAAACTCAAATTATTTTTATGTATTTTTGTATATATTTCAATACAAATTTTAGTTATGTTATGTGTATTTTGTAAATCTATTTTCATTCAAATATATATTATTTTATTGTTATTTTGTTAATTTATATTGATACGAATTTACATTATTTTATATGTACTTTTTATATATATTTTTATACGCATTTACATTATTTAATATTTATTTTGATTATATAATTTTATACAAATTCATGGTATTTTATGTGTATTTGTATATATATTTTCATATAAATTTACATTATTTTATGTGTATTTTGTACATATATTTCATTACAAATTTACCTTATTTTATGTTTATTTTGTATGTGTATTCTGTACATTTATATTTATACAAATACACATTCTTTTAGTGATATTTTATTTATTTATTTTGTTTCGAATTTATATTATTTTATGTGTATTTTGTTTACATTTTTTTATACGTATTTACCTAATTTTATGTGTATTTTGTATATATATTTTTATAGAAATCTACGTTATTTTATGTGTATTCGTATATATATTTTGAAACAAATTTACATTGTTTTATATGTATTTTTGCATATCTCTTTCAATAGAAGTTTACCTTATTGTATGTGCATTTTGTATATTTATTTCAATACAAATTTAAATATTTTATGTGTATTTTGGTACATATATTTTTATAAGAAATGCAGTATTTGATGGGAATTTTGCATCTTTATTTTCATACAAATTTACATTATTTTATTATTATTCGGTGTATTTATTTTGATACGATTTTACATTATTCTATTTGTTTTTTGTATATATATTTTTTTATACATATCTACATTATTTAATGTGTATCTTGCATATATATTTCATACAAATTTATTATCTATTATTTATTTTCATACAAATACACATTCTTTTCATGATATTTTGTTTATTTATTTTGACACGAATTTGCATTACTTAATATGTATTTTATATATATATTTTTATACGTATTTACATAATTTCATGTGTATTTTTTATATATATTTCTATAGAAATCTACGTTATTTTATGTGTATTCGTATATATATTTTGAAACAAATTTACACTGTTTTATTTGTATTTTGCGTTTTTTTTCAATACAAATTTACCTTATTGTATGTGTGTATTTTGTATATTAATTTAAATACAAATTTAATTATTCGATGTGTATTTTTGTATATATATTTACAAAAAAAAAAAAGCTTTATCTTATGGGTATTTTGCATCTTTATTTTCATACAAATTTAAATTATTTTATTGATATTCTGTGTACTTATTTTGATACGATTTTACATTATTCTATGTATAACAAAAATAAATACAGAATACACAAAAATAGATATGCAAAATACATATAAACAATGTATATTTGTTTCAAAATATATATACGAATACATGAAATAAGGTAGATTTCTATAAAAATATACAAATGCACATAAAATTAAGCAAATACGTATAAAATGTATACAAAATACACATAAAATTATGTAAATTAGTATCAAAATAAATAAACAAAATATATATATATATATATATATATATATATATATATATATATATATATATATATATATATATATATATATATATATATATATATATATATATATATATATATATACAAAATACACATTAAATAATATAAATTCGTTTAAAACTATACAAAATACACATGAAATGATGTAAAAACGTATAAAAATATATATACGAATACACATTAAATAATGTAAACTCGCGTCAAAATAAATAAACAAAATATCAATAAAAGAATGTGTATTTGTATGAAAATAGATATACAAAATACACATAAAATAACCTAAATTTGTATCAAACTATATACAAAAATACACAAAAATATTTTAAATTTGTATGAAAATAAATATACAAAATACACATAAAACTAGGTAAATTTGTATTGAAATACATACACAAAATACACATAAAATAATGTAAATTTGAATGAAAATACATAAACAAATACACTTAAAATAACGTAAATTTGTATAAAAAAATATGTACAAAACACAAATAGAATAATGTAAAATCGTATCAAAATAAATACACAGAATATTAATAAAATAAAGTAAATTTTATGAAAATAAAGAAGCAAAATACCCATAAAATAACGCATTTTTTTATTTATAAAAATATATTTACCAAAATACACATCAAAAAATTAAATTTGTATTAAAATAAATATACAAAAAACACATACAATAAGGTAAATTTGTATTGAAATAGATATGCAAAATACATATAAAACAATGTAAATTTGTTTCAAAATATATATACGAATACACATAAAATAACGTAGATTCCTATAAAAATATATATACAAAATACACATAAAATGAAGTAAATACGTATAAAAAAATGTATACAAAATTCAAATAAAATAATGTAAATTCGTATCAAAATAAATAAACAAAATACCAATAAAAGAATGTGTATTTGTATAAATATAAATATACAAAATACACATAAAATAACGTAAATTTATATAAAACTATATACAAAAATACACAGAAGTAATTAAATTTGTATGAAAATATATACAAAATACACACAAAATAAGCTAAATTTGAATTGAAATATATATACAAAATGCATGAAATAAAGTAAATTTGTATCAAAATATTTATACAAATACACATAAAAGAACGTAAATTTGTATGAAAATATATAAACAAAATACACATTAAATAATGTAAATACGTATAAAAAAATATGTACAAAACAAATTTACATTGTTTTATGTGTATTTTGCATATTTTTTCAATACAAACTTACCTTATTGTATGTGCATTTTGTATATTAATTTTAATACAAATTTGATTAACATTAACATTATTTTTTTGATATTCTGTGTATTTATTTTGATATGATTTTACATTATTCTATGTGTATTTTGTATATATATTTTATATAAAATGTATTTGTTTTCATTTCATACAAATCTACATTATTTTATGTGTTTTTTGTACATGTATTTAAATACAAATTTAACTACTTATATGTGTATTTTATATATCTATTTTGTATGTATATTTTCATAGAAATTTACTCTATTTTATGAGTATTCGTATATATATTTTGATACAAATTTACATTATTGATGTGTATTTTGCATATCTATTTCAATACAAATTTACTTTATTATATGTGCATTTTGTATATTTATTTTAATACAAATTTAATTATTTCATAAGTATTTTTGTATATATATTTTTATGCATATATGCGTTATTATATGGATATTTTGCATCTTTATTTTCATACAAATTTACATTATTTTATTGATATTCTCTTTATTTATTTTGATACGATTTAACATTATTCTATGTGTATTTTGTATATATTTTTCTATACATATTTACAATATTTAATGTTCATTTTGTATATATATTTATCCAAATTTACATTATTTTATGTGTATTTGTTTATATATTTTCATATAAATTTACACTATTTTATGTGTTTTTTGTATATATATTTTTCTACGTATGTAAATTATTTTATGTGTATTTTGTATACCAATTTTCATAAAAAAAATACGTTATTTTATTGTGTGTATAAGTATATATTTTGATACAAATTTTAAAAAAATTCATGTTATTTAATGTGTATTTGCATCAAAATTTGTATCAAAATAAATAAACAAAATTCCGATAAAAAGCGTATATATGTAGGAAAATAAATAATGAAAATACACATAAAATAACGAAAATTTGTATAAAAAAAAAAAAAATAATAATATCAATTTGTATGAAAATAGATATACAAAATACACATATAATTAGTTAAATTTGTATTTAAATACATGTACAAAATACACGTAAAATTATGTAAATTTGTATGAAATGAAAACAAATACACATAAAATAACGTACATTTGTATAAAATATATATACTAAATACACATAGAATAATGTAAATAAGTACACAGAATATCAACAAAATAATTTAAATTTGTATGAAAATAAAGATGAAAAATACCCATAAAATAAAGCATATTTTTTTAAAAAATACATATACAAAAATACACATAGAATAATTAAATTTGTATTAAAATTAATATACAAAATGCATATACAATAAGGTAAATTTGTATTGAAAAAATACGCAAAATACACATAAAACAGTGTAAATTTGTTTCAGAAAATATATACGAATACACATAAAATAACGTTGATTTCTATATTAATATATATACAAAATACACATGAGATGATGTAAATACGTATAAAAATATATATACAAAATACACATTAAATAATGTAAATTCGCGTCAAAATAAATAAACAAAATATCAATAAAAGAAAGTGTATTTGTATGAAAATAGATATACAAAATACACATAAAATAACCTAAATTTGCATCAAACTATATACAAAAATACACAAAAATATTTTAAATTTGTATGAAAATAAATATACAAAATACATATAAAATTAGGTAAATTTGTATTGAAATACATATACAAAATACACATAAAATAATGTAAATTTGAATGAAAATACATAAACAAATACACTTAAAATAACGGAAATTTGTATAAAAAAATATATACAAAACACAAATAGAATAATGTAAAATCGTATCAAAATAAATACACAGAATATTAATAAAATAAAGTAAATTTTATGAAAATAAAGAAGCAAAATACCCATAAAATAACGCCTTTTTTTTATATAAAAATATATTTACCAAAATACACATCAAAAAATTAAATTTGTATTAAAATAAATATACAAAAAACACATACAATAAGGTAAATTTGTATTGAAATAGATATGCAAAATACATATAAAACAATGTAAATTTGTTTCAAAATATATATACGAATACACATAAAATAACGTGGATTTGTATAAAAATATATATACAAAATACACATAAATTGAAGTAAATACGTATAAAAAAATGTATACAAAATTCAAATAAAATAATGTAAATTCGTATCAAAATAAATAAACAAAATACCAATAAAAGAATGTGTATTTGTATAAATATAAATATACAAAATACACATAAAATAACGTAAATTTATTTAAAACTATATACAAAAATACACAGAAGTAATTAAATTTGTATGAAAATATATACAAAATACACACAAAATAAGCTAAATTTGAATTGAAATATATATACAAAATGCATGAAATAAAGTAAATTTGTATCAAAATATTTATACAAATACACATAAAAGAACGTAAATTTGTATGAAAATATATAAACAAAATACACATTAAATAATGTAAATACGTATAAAAAAATATGTACAAAACAAATTTACATTGTTTTATTCGTATCAATATAAATCAACAAAATACCAATAAAATAATATATATTTGAATGAAACTAGATTTACAAAATACACATAACATAATTAAAATTTGTATTGAAATATATACAAAAATACATATAAATAATATGAGTTTGTATGAAAATAGATATTCAAAATACACATAAAACTAGGTAAATTTCTTTTGAAATATATATACAAAATACCCATAAAGTATTGTCAATTCGTGTCAAAATATATAAACAAATACACATAAAATAACTTAAAATAACGTAAATATGTATCATATATATATACAAAAAACATATTAAATAATGTAAATATGTATAAAAAAATATATACAAAACACAAATAAAATAATGTAAAATCGTATCAAAATAAACACAGAAAATATTAATAAAATAATGTAAATTTGTATGAAAATTAAGATGCAAAATACCCATAAAATAACGCATTTTTTATAAAAATATATATACGAAAAAACATAAAATATTTGATTTTGTATTAAAATAAATAGATATACAAAATACACATAAAATAAGCTAAATTTGAATTGAAATATATATACAAAATACATAAAATTATGTAAATTTGTATCAAAATACTTATACAAATACACATATAATAACGTAAATTTGTATAAAAATATATAAACAAAATACACATTAAATAATGTAAATACGTATAAAAAAAAATGTACAAAATACACAAATAATCATGTAATTCGTATCAAAATAAATAGACAAAATACCAATAAAATAATGTAAATTTCTATGAGAAAACATATACAAAATACACATAAATAACGCAAATATCAATAAAAATATATATAATATAATATATTTGTATACATATTTAAAATATTTAATGTATATTTTGTATATATTTTATCCAAATTTACGTTATTTTATATGTATTTGTTTATATATTTTCATACAAATTTACATTATTTTATGTGAGTTTTGTATATGTATTTCAATACAAATTTGCCTAACTTTATGTGTATTTTGCATATCTATTTTCAAACAAATTTAAATTATTTTGTGTATTTTGTATATTATTTTATACAAATTTTAGTTATTTTATCTGTTTTTTGTATATATATTTTTCTACAAATATACATTCTTTTATTGGAATTTTGTGTATTTAATTTTTTTACGAATTTACATTATTTTATGTGTATTTTGTATATATATATTTTTCTACGTATTTAAATTATTTTATGTGTATTTTATATATACATTTTCATAAAAATTTACGTTATTTTATTGTGTGTATTCGTATATATTTTGAAACAAATTTTATACAAATTCATGTTATTTTATGTGTATTTGTATATATATTTTCATACAAATTTATATTATTTTATGTGTATTCTTACATATATTTTATTACAAATTTACCTTATTTTATGTTTATTTTGTATATTTATTTCATTCAATTTTTAATTATTTAATGTGTATTTTTGTATTTGTATTTAGGTTATCTTAGGTTATCTTTAGGTTACCTTTTTTTATGTTTATTTTGTATATTTATTTCATTCAATTTTAAATTATTTTATGTGTATAATTGTATTTGTATTTACGTTATTTTATGTGTATTTTGTATATATATTTTCATCCAAAATTACATTATTTTATTGGTATTTTCTTAATTTAATTCGATACGAATTTAGATTATTTCATAGGTATTTTGTATACATATTTTTATACTCAGTTACATTATCTAAAGTGTGTTTTGTATATATATTTTTATGCAAATTTATTTTATGTTCATTTTTGTACATATATTTTTATAGAAATTTGAGTTATTTTATGTATATAGTTTTACATAAATATACGTTATTTTATGTGCATTTCGTATATTTATATTTATAGAAATACACATTCTTTTAATGGTATATTGTTTATTTTCATTTATACGAATTTACAATATTTTATGTGTATTTTGTATACATTTTTTTATTCGTATTTACTTAATATTATGTGTTTTGTATATGTATTTTTAGAGAAGTCTACGTTTTTTATGTGTATTCGTATAGATATTTTGAAACAAATTTACATTATTTTATATGTATTTTGCATATCTATTTCAATACAAATTTACCTTATTGTATGTGCATTTTGTATATTTATTTTAATACAAATTCAAATATTTTATGTGTATTTTGGTATCAATAATTTTATAAAAAATGCGTTATTTTATAGGTATTTTGCATCTTAATTTTCATACAAATTTACATTATTTTATTAATATTTTGTGTATATATTTTGATACGATTTTACATTATTCTATTTGTGATTTGTACATATTTTTTTTATACATATTTACATTATTTAATGTGTATTTTGAATATATATTTCATAAAAATTTACGTTATTATATGTGTATTTGTTTATATATTTTCTTTCAAATTTACATTATTTTATGTGTATTTTGTATATGTATTTCAACACAAATTAACATAATTTTATGAGTATTTTGTATATTTCTTTTCATACAAATTTAAATTATTTTTGTGTATTTTTGTATATAGTTTTCTACAAATTTAGGTTATTTTATGTACGCATTTACATTATTTAAAGTGTGTTTTGTATATATATTTTTATCCAAAGTTACTTTATTTTACGTTCATTTTTGGACATATTTTTATAGAAATTAGCGTTATTTTATATGTATTTGTATATGTTTTCTCATACAAATTTACTTTATTTTATTGATATTTTGTTTATTTAGTTTGATAAGAATTACATGATTATATGTAAAATCGTATCAAAATATATACACAGAATATTAATAAAATAATGTAAATTTGTGTGAAAATTAAGATGCAAAATACCTATAAAATAACGCATTTTTTATAAAATTATTGATACCATAATACACATAAAATATTTCAATTTGTATTAAAATAAATATACAAAATACACTTACAATAAGGTAAATTTGTATTGAAATAGATATGCAAAATCATATAAAATAATGTAAATTTGTTCCAAAATATATATACGAATACACATAAAACAACGTAGATTTCTATAAAAATACATATACAAAATACACATAAAATTAAGTAAATAGGTATAAAAAAATGTATACAAAATACACATAAAATAGTGTAAATTCGTATAAATGTAAATAAACAATATACCAATAAAAGAATTTGTATTTGTATGAATATAAATATACAAAATGCACATATAATAACGTAAATTTATATAAAACTATATACATAAAATAACGCAAATTTCTATAAAAATATATGTACAAAAATGAACATTAAATAAATTTGCATAAAAATATATATACAAAACACACATTAGATAATGTAAATGAGTATAAAAATATGTATACAAAATACTTATGAAATAATCTAAATTCGTATCGAATTAAATTAAGAAATACCAATAAAATAATGTAATTTTGGATGAAAATATATATAAAAAATACACATAAAATAACCTAAATACAAATACAAATATACACATAAAATAATTTAAAATTGAATGAAATAAATATACAAAATAAACATAAAATAAGGTAAATTTGTAATGAAATATATGAAAAAATACACATAAAATAATATAAATTTGTATGAAAATATATATACAAATACATATTAAATAACATGAATTTGTATAAAATTTGTATCAAAATATATACTTATACACACAATAAAAGAACGTAATTTTTTAATGAAAATGTATATACAAAATACACATAAAATAATTTAAATACGTAGAAAAATATATATACAAAAAACACATAAAATAATGTAAATATGTATGACAATATATAAACAAATACACATAAAATAATGTAAATTTGGATAAAATATATATACAAAATGAACATTAAATAATGTAAATATGTATAAAAAAAAATATATACAAAAAACACATAGAATAATGTTAAATCGTATCAAAATAAATAAAGAGAATATCAATAAAATAATGTAAATTTGTATGAAAATAAAGATGCAAAATATCCATATAATAAAGCATATTTGCACAAAAAATATATATACAAAAATACATATAAAATAATTAAATTTGTATTAAAATAAATATACAAAATGCACGTAAAATAAAGTAAATTTATATTGAAATAGATATGCAAAATACACATTAATAATGTAAATTTGTATCAAAATATATATACGAATACTCATAAAATAGAGTAAATTTCTATGAAAATATACATACAAAATAGATATACAAAATACACATATAACTAGTTAAATTTGTATTTAAATACATGTACAAAAAACACATAAAATAATGTAGATTTGTATGAAATGAAAACAAATACATTTTATATAAAATATATATACAAAATACACAAAGAATAATGTAAAATGATATCAAAATAAATACACAGAATATCAATAAAATAATGTAAATTTGTATGAAATTAAAAATGCAAAATACCCATAAAATAAAGCATATTTAAAAAAAAAATACATATACAAAAATACACATAGATTAATCAAATTTGTATTAAAATTAATATACAAAATGCACATACAATAAGGTAAATTGTATTAAAAAAATATGCAAAATACAAATAAAACAATGTAAATTTGTTTCAAAATATATATACGAGTAGACATAAAATAACGCAGATTTCTATAGAAATATATATACAAAATACACTTGAAATAATGTAAATACGTATAAAAATATATATACAAAATACACATTAAATAATGTTAATTCGTGTCAAAATAAATAAACAAATATCATGAAAAGAATGTGTATTTGTATGAAAATAGATATACAAAATACATATAAAATAACCTAAATTTGTATAAAACTATATACAAAAATACACAAAAATAATTTAAACTTGTATGAAAATAAATATACAAAAAACCTATAAAACTAGGTAAATTTGTATTGAAATACATATACAAAATACACATAAAATAATGTAAATTTGAATGAAAATATATAAACATATAGACTTAAAATAACGTAAATTTGTATCAAATATATATACAAAAAACACATTAAATAATTTAAATATGTATAAAAAAATATATACAAAACACAAATAAAATAATGTAAAATCGTATCAAAATAAATACAGAAAATATTGATAAAATAATGTAAATTTGTATGAAAATTAAGATGCAAAATACTAATAAAATACCGCATTTTTTATAAAAATATATATACGAAAAAACATAAAATATTTGATTTTGTATTAAAATAAATAGATATACAAAATACACATAAAAAAATCTAAATTTGAATTGAAATATATATACAAAATACATAAAATTATGTAAATTTGAATCAAAATACTTATACAAATACACATATAATAACGTTAATTTGTATAAAAATATATAAACAAAATACTCATTAAATAATGTAAATACGTATAAGAAAATGTTCAAAATACACAAATAATCATGTAATTCGTATCAAAATAAATAGACAAAATACCAATAAAATAATGTAAATTTCTGAGAAAACATATATAAAATACACATAAATAACGCAAATATCAATAAAAAAATATATAATATAATATATTTTTATACATATTTAAAATATTTAATGTATATTTTGTATATATATTTTATCCAAATTTAAGTTATTTTATATGTATTTGTTTATATATTTTCATACAAATTTACATTATTTTATGTGAGTTTTGTATATGTATTTCAATACAAATTTGCCAAACTTTAAGTGTATTTTGCATATCTATTTTCAAACAAATTTAAATTATTTTTGTGTATTTTTGTATATACTTTTATACAAATTTTAGTTATTTTATTTGTTTTTTGTATATATATTTTCCTACAAATATACATTCTTTTATTGGAATTTTGTGTATTTAATTTTTTACGAATTTACATTATTTTATGTGTATTTTGTATATATATTTTTCTACGTATTTAAATTATTTTATGTGTATTTTATATATACATTTTCATAAAAAAATACGTTATTTTATTGTGTGTACTCGTATATATTTTGAAACAAATTTTATACAAATTCATGTTATTTTATGTATATTTGTATATATATTTTCATACAAATTGATATTATTTTATGTGTATTCTTACATATATTTTATTACAAATTTACCTTATTTTATGTTTATTTTGTATATTTATATCATTCAATTTTAAATTATTTAATGTGTATATTTGTATTTGTATTTAGGTTATTTTATGTGTGTTTTCTATATATATTTTCATCCAAAATTACATTATTTTATTGTTATTTTCTTAATCTAACTCGATACGAATTTAGATTATTTCATAGGTATTTTGTATACATATTTTTATACTCATTTAATTTATCTAATGTGCGTTTTGTATATATTTTTTTATGCAAACTAATTTTATGTGCATTTTTGTACATATATTTTTATAGAAACTTAAAACGTTATTTTATGTGTATTTTGTATATGTTTTCTCATACAAATTTACATTATTTAATTAGTTTTTTGTTTATTTATTTTGATACGAATGACTTGATTATTTGTGTATTTTGTAAATATTTTTTTTATACGTATTTACATTACTTAATGTGTATTTTGTTTATATTTTTTTTACAAATTTACGTTATTATATGTGTATTTGTTAAAAATATTTTGAAACGAATTTACTTTATTTTATGTATTTTGTGTATATATTTCAATTCAAATTTAGCTTACTTTGTGTCTATTTTGTATATCTATTTTCATACAAATTTGATTACTTCTGTGTATTTTTGTATATAGTTTTATACAAATTTACGTTATTTTATGTGCATTTTGTATATTTATATTTATACAAATACACACTCTCTTATTGGTATTTTGTTTATTTATATTTATACGAATTTACATTATTTTATGTGTATTTTGTATACATTTTTGATTCGTATTTACTTAATTTTATTTGTATTTTGTATATATATATTTATAGAAATCTACGTTATTTTATGTGTATTCGTATATATATTTTGAAACAAATTTACATTGTTTTATATGTATTTTGCATATCTATTTCAATACAAATTTACCTTATTGTATTTGCATTTTGTATATTTATTATAATACAAATTCAAATATTTTATGTGTATTTTGGTATATATAATTTTATAAAAAATGCTTTATTTTATAGCAATTTTGCATCTTAGTTTTCTTTTTTCTTTTTTTTTTTTTTTTACAGCAAAGAACACAGTTCAAGGGCACACAAAAAACAAACATTAATTAAAAAAAAGCCCGCTACTCACTGCTCCTAAAAAGAATCCAAAGAGGTGGCCGAAAGATAGGTTAGTTTCGGGAGGAGAGGTGTCCTGATACCCTAATCTTGAAAGAGTTTAAGTCGTAGGCAGGAGGAAATACAGATGAAGGAAGAGTGTTCCAGAGTTTACCAGCGTGAGGGATGAAAGAGTGAAGATGCTGGTTAACTCTTGCATAAGGGGTTTGGACAGTATAGGGATGAGCATGAGTAGAAAGTCGAGTGCAGCGGGGCCGCGGGAGGGGGGAGGCATGCAGTTAGCAAGTTCAGAAGAGCAGTCAGCGTGGAAATATCGATAGAAGATAGAAAGAGAGGCAACATTGCGGCGGAATTTAAGAGGTAGAAGACTATCAGTATGAGGAGGAGAGCTGATGAGACGAAGAGCCTCAGCCTCCACTCTGTCCAGAAGAGCTGTGTGAGTGGAGCCCCCCCACACATGAGATGCATACTCCATACGAGGGCGGACAAGGCCCCTGTATATGGACAGCAACTGTGCAGGGGAGAAGAACTGGCGGAGACGGTACAGAACGCCCAGCCTCGAGGAAGCTGATTTAGTAAGAGATGAGATATGAAGTTTCCAGTTGAGATTTTGAGTTAAGGATAGACCGAGAATGTTTAGTGTTGAGGAAGGTGATAGCTGGGTGTTGTCAAAGAATAGGGGATAGTTGTTTGGAAGATTGTGTCGAGTGGATAGGTGGAGAAACTGTGTTTTTGAGGCGTTGAAGGACACCAGGTTCTTCTTGCCCCAATCGGAAATAATAGTAAGGTCTGAGGCTAAGCGTTCTGCAGTCTCCAGCCTTGAGTCGTTAAGTTCCTGAAGTGTGGGTCTTCTATTAAAAGAAGTTGAATAATGCAGAGTGGAATCATCGGCGTAGGAATGGATAGGACAGTTCGTTTTGGAAAGAAGATCATCAATGAACAACAGAAAAGAGTGGGAGATAGGACAGAACTGTGGGACACCACTGTTAATAGATTTAGTTGAAGAACAGTGACCGTCTACCACGGCAGAAATAGAACGGTCAGAGAGGAAACTGGAGATAAAGGTACAGAGAGAAGGATAGAAACCGTAGGAGGGTAGTTTAGAAAGCAAAGATTTGTGCCAGACCCTATCAAAAGCTTTTGATATGTCCAGCGCAATAGCAAAAGTTTCACCGAAACGGCTAAGAGAGGATGACCAAGAGTCAGTTAAGATTAGAGATCACCAGTAGAACGCCTCTTGCGGAACCCATACTGGCGATCAGATAGAAGGTCAGAGGTGGAAAGGTGCTTTTGAATCTTCCGGTTAAGGATTGATTCAAAAGCTTTAGATAGACAAGAAAGTAAAGCAATAGGACGGTAGTTTGAGGGATTGGAGCGGTCACCCTTCTTAGGTACAGGCTGTATGAAGGCATACTTCCAGCAAGAAGGAAAGGTAGATGTTGACAGGCAGAGGCGAAAGAGTTTGACCAGGCAGGGTGACAGCACGGAGGCACAGTTTTTAAGGACAATAGGAGGCACTCCATCAGGTCCATAAACCTTCTGAGGATTGAGGCCAGAGAGGGCATCGAAAACATCATTTTGAAGAATCTTTATAACAGGCATAAAGGAGTCAGAGGGGGGATGAGTAGGAGGAATATGCCCAGAATCGTCCAGAGTGGAGTTTTTAGAAAAAGTTTGAGAGAAGAGTTCAGCCTTAGAGATAGATGAGACGGCAGTGTTGCCGTCAGGACTGAGGAGTGGAGGGAAAGATGAAGAAGTGAAGTTGGAGGAGATGTTTTTGGCTAGATGCCAGAAGTCACGGGAGGAGTTAGAGAAAGCAAGGTTTTGGCATTTTCTATTAATGAAAGAATTTTTGTTTAGTCGGAGAATAGATTTGGCACGATTTCGGGCAGAAATGTAAAGTTCATAATTAGCATTAGTTTGAAGGCTCTGGTACCTTTTGTGAGCTACCTCTCTATCATTGACAGCACGAGAACAAGCGTGATTAAACCAAGGCTTTTTAGCGTGAGGAGTAGAGAAAGAACGAGGAATGTATGCCTCCATTCCAGAGATGCGCTGAGCACACACAGAGGGGTCTCTATCCTGGAAGCAATAATCATTCCACGGGAAATCGGAAAAGTACATCCTCAGGTCGTCCCACCGAGCTGAAGCAAAATGCCAGAAGCATCGCCTCCTCGGTGGGTCCAGAGGGTGTACAGGAGCGATAGGACAGGATGCAGAAATAAGATTGTGATCGGAGGAGCCCAACGGAGAGAACAGTTTGACAGAATAAGCAGAAGGGTTTGAGGTAAGGAAGAGGTCTAGAATGTTGGGCCGATCTCCAAGACGGTCGGGAATACGTGTAGGGTGCTGGACCAACTGCTCTAGGTCGTTGAGGATAGCAAAGTTGTAGGCTTGTTCACTAGGATGGTCAGTGAAAGAGGATGAAAGCCAAAGCTGGTGGTGAACATTGAAATCTCCTAAGATGGAGATTTCAGCGAAGGGAGAGTGGGTCAAGATGTGCTCCACTTTAGAATTCAAATAGTCAAAGAGTTTTACATAGTTGGTAGAGTTAGGTGAGAGATAAACAGCACAGATGAATTTAGTAATAGAATGACAGTGAAGTCTTAACCAAATGTACATTATTTTATTAATATTCTGTGTATATATTTTGATACGATTTTATATTATACTATTTGTGTTTTTTATATATATTTTTTCTACATATTTTCATTATTTAATGTGTATTTTTTATATATTTTTTATACAAATTAACGTTATTTTAAGTGTATTTGTTTATATAATTTCATTCAAATTTACATTATTCTAAGTGTATTTTGTATATGTATTTAAATACAAATTTACCTAATTTTATGTGTATTTTGTATATTTATTTTCATACAAATTTAAATTATTTTTTGTGTTTTTTTTTGTATAAACATATAGAGTAAATTTCTATGATAATCTATACTCAAAATACATATAAAATTATGTAAATAACTATAAAAAATATATATCAAATACACCTAAAAAAAATAAAATTCGTATCAAAATAAATAAACAAAATTCCGATAAAAGAACGTATATTTGTAGGAAAATAAATATACAAAATACACATAAAATTACGAAAATTTGAATAAAAATATATCCAAAAACCAAAAAAATAGATTTCAATTTGTATGAAAATAGGTATACAAAATACACATATAATTAGTTAAATTTGTATTTAAATACATGTACAAAATACACATAAAATAATGTAAATTTGTATGAAATGAAAACAAATTCACATAAAATAACGTACATTTGTATAAAATAGTTATACAAAATATACATAGAATAATGTAAAATCGTATCAAAATAAATACACAGAATATAAATAAAATAATGTAATTTTGTATGAAAATAAAGATGCAAAATAATTATAAAATAAAGCATATTTAAAAAAAAAAACATACAAAAATACACATAGAATAATTAAATGTGTATTAAAATAAATATACAAAATGCACGTACAATAAGGTAAATTTGTAATGAAAAAATATACAAAATGCACATAAAAGTGTAAATTTGCTTAAAAATCTATATACGAATACACATAAAATAACGTAGATTTCTATAGAAATATATATACAAAATACACATGAAATGATGTAAATACGTATAAAAAAAATAATATATATATATATATATACATATATATATATATATATATATATATATATATATATATATATATATATATATATATATATATATATATATATATATATATATATATATATATATATATATATATATATATATATATATATATATATATATATATATATATATATATATATATATACAAAAATCACATTAAATAATTTAAATTCTCGTCAAAATAGATAAACAAAATATCAATAAAAGAATGTGTATTTGTATGAAAATAGATATACAAAATACTCATAAAATAACCTAAGTTTGTATAAAACTATATACAAAAATAAACAAAAATAATTTAAATTTGTATGAAAATAAATATACAAAATACACATAAAATTTGGTAAATTTGTATTGAAATACATATACAAAATACACATAAAATAATGGAAATTTGAATGAAAATATATAAACATATACACTTAAAATAGCGTAAATTTGTATCAAATATATATACAAAATACACATTAAATAATGTAAATATGCATAAAAAAATATATACAAAACACAAATAGAATAATGTAAAATCGTATCAACAATAAATACACAGAATATTAATAAAATAATGTAAATTTGTATGAAAATAAAGATGCAAAATAGCCATAAAATAACGCATTTTTTATAAAAATATATATACCAAAATTCACATAAAATATTAAAATTTGTATTAAAATAAATATAAAAAATGCACATACTATAAGGTAAATTTGTATTGAAATAAATATGCAAAATACATATAAAACAACGTAGATTTGTTTCAAAATATAAATACGAATACACATAAAATAACGTAGATTTCTATAAAAATATATACAAAATACACATAAAATGAAGTAAATACGTATAAAAAAATGAATAAATACGTATAAAAATATACGTATAAAAAAAATACAAAGTATACATAAAAATCGTATCAAAATAAATAAAGAAAATACCAGTAAAAGAATGTGTATTTGTATAAATATAAATATACAAAATACACATAAAATATCGTAAATTTGTATAAAACTATATACAAAAATACACATAAGTAATTAAATTTGTATGAAAATATATTATATACAAAATACAGCTAAAATAACCTAATTTGAATTGAAATGTACATACAAAATACATAAAATAATGTAAATCTGTATCAAAATATTTATATAAATACATATAATAACGTAGATTTGTTTAAAAATATATAAACAAAATACAGATTAAGTAATGTAAATAGGTATAAAAAATATGTTCAAAATACACATATAATCATGTAATTCGTATCAAAATAAATAAACAAAATAGCAATAAAATAATGTAAATTTGTATGAGAAAACATATACAAATAACGCAAATTTCTATAAAAATATATGTAGAAAAATGCACATAAAATAAAGTAAATTTGCATAAAAATATATATACAAAACACACACTAAATAATGTAAATGCGTACATAAAATAACCTAAATTTGTATAAAACTATATACAAAAATACACAAAAATAATTTGAATTTGTTTGAAAAGAAATATACAAAATACACATAAAATTAGGTAAATTTGTATTGAAATACATATACAAAATACACATCAAATAATGTAAATTTGAATGAAAATATATAAACACATAAACTTAAAATAACGTAAATTTGTATAAAATATATATGCAAGATACACATTAAATAATGTAAATGTGTATAAAAAAATATATACAAAAAACAAATAGAATAATGTAAAATCGTATCAAAATAAATACACAGAATATCAATAAAATAATGTAAATTTGTATGAAAATAAAGATGCAAAATTCCCAAATATTATCGCATTTTTTATAAAAATATATATACCAAAATACACATAAAATATTTAAATTTGTATTGAAATAAATATACAAAATGCATATACAGTAAGGTAAACTTGTATTGAAAGACATATTCAAAAATACATATAAAACAATGTAAATTTGTTTCAAAATATATATATACGAATACACATAAAATAAAGTAGATTTCTATAGAAATATATATACAAAATACATATGAAATTATGTAAATACGTATAAAAATATATATACAAAAAACATATCAAATAATGTAAATTCGTGTCAAAATAAATAAACAAAATATCATGAAAAGAATGTGTATTTGTATGAAAATAGATAATAGATAATAAATTTATAAAATATATATGCAAGATACACATTAAATAATGTAAATATGTATAAAAAGTATATACAAAAACAAATAGAATAATGTAAAATCGTATCAAAATAAAACACTGAATATTAATAAAATAATGTAAATTTGTATGAAAATAAAGATGCAAAATTCTATAAAATAGCGCATTTCGTATAAAAATATATATACCAAAATACATATAAAATATTTTAATTTGTATTGAAATAAATATACAAAATGCACATACAATTAGGTAAATTTGTATTGAAAGAGATATGCAAAAATACATATAAAACAATGTAAATTTGTTTCAAAATATATATACGAATACAAATAAAAAAACGTAGATTTCTATAAAAATATAGATACAAAATACACATAAAATTAGGTAAATACGTATAAAAAAATGTATACAAAATACACATAAAATAATGTAATTTCGAATTAAAATAACTAAACAAAATACCAATATAATAATGTGTATTTGGATAAATATAAATTTACAAAATACACATACAAAATAAACATAAAATAAGGTAGATTTGTAATAAAATATATGTACAAAATATACATAAAATAATGTATGTTAATGTGTATTCGCATATATATTTTGAAACAAATTTACATTATTTTATATGTATTTTGCATATCTATTTCAATAGAAATTTACCTTATTGTATGTGCATTTTGTATATTTATTTTGATACAAATTCAAATATTTTATGTGTACTTTGGTATCAATAATTTTATAAAAAATGCGTTATTTTATAGGTATTTTGCATCTTAATTTTCATACAAATTTACATTATTTTATTAATATTTTGCGTATATATTTTGATACGATTTTACATTATTCTATTTGTGTTTTGTGTATATTTTTTTATACATATTTACATTATTTAATGTGTATTTTGTATATATATTTCATACAAATTTACGTTATTATATGTGTATTTGTTTATATATTTTCTTTCAAATTTACATTATTTTATGTGTATTTTGTATATGTATTTCAATAGAAATTAACCTAATTTTATGTGTATTTTGTATATTTCTTTTCATACAAATTTAAATTATTTTTGTGTATATTTGTATATAGTTTTATACAAATTTAGGTTATTTTATGTACGCATTTACATTATTTAATGTGTGTTTTGTATATATATTTTTATCCAAAGTTACTTTATTTTACGCACATGTGCACATAAAATAACGTAAATTTGTATAAAACTATATCCAAAAATATACAGAAGTAATTAAATTTGTATGAAGATAGATATACAAAATACACACAAAATAAGCTAAATTTGAATTGAAATATATTTACAAAATACATAAAATAAATAAATTCGTTTCAAAATATTTTTAACAAATACACATATAATAACGTAAATTTGTAAAAAAATATATAAACAAAATACACATTAAGTAATGTAAATACGTATAAAAAAATATTAACAAAATACACAAATAGTCAAGTCATTCGTATCAAAATAAATAAACAAAAAACTAATTAAATAATGTAACTTTGTATGAGAAAACATATACAAAATACACATAAAATAACGTTTTAATATTTAAATACAAATTTAACTTATTACAATATTATATATACAATATTATTACAAAATATACATAAAATAACGAAAATTTGTATAAAAATTTATACAAAAAAAAACACAAAAATAATTTCAATTTGTTTGAAAATAGATATACAAAATACACATATAATTAGTTAAATTTGTCTTTAAATACATGTACAAAATACATATAAAATAATGTAAATTTTAATGAAATGAAAACATATAAACATAAAATAACGTACATTTGCATAAAATATATATACAAAATACACATAGAATAATGTAAAATCGTATCAAAATAAGTACACAGAATATCAATAAAATAATTTAAATTTGTATGAAAATAAAGATGCAAAATACCCATAAAATAAAGCATATTTTTTTAAAAAATACATTTACAAAAATACACATAGAATAATTAAATTTGTATTAAAATTAATATACAAAATGCACATACAATAAGGTAAATTTGTACTGAAAAAATACGCAAAATACACATAAAACAGTGTAAATTTGTTTCAAAATATATATACGAATACACATAAAATAACGTTGATTTCTATAGGAATATATATACAAAATACACATGAAATGATGTAAATACGTATAAAAATATATATACAAAATACACATTAAATAATGTAAATTCGCGTCAAAATAAATAAAGAAAATATCAATAAAAGAATGTGTATTTGTATGAAAATAGATATACAAAATACACATAAAATAACCTAAATTTGCATCAAGCTATATACAAAAATGCAAAAAAATATTTTAAATTTGTATGAAAATAAATATACAAAATACACATAAAATTAGGTAAATTTGTATTGAAATACATATACAAAATACACATAAAATAATGTAAATTTGTATGAAATTAAAACAAATTCACATAAAATAACGTACATTTGTATAAAATATATATACAAAATATACATAGAATAATGTAAAATCGTATCAAAATAAATACACAGAATATCAATAAAATAATGTAAATTTGCATAAAAATATATATACAAAACATACATTAAATAATGTACATGCGTATAAAAATATGTATACAAAATACCAATGAAATAATCTAAATTTGTATCGAATCAAATTAACAAAATACCCCCCCAAAAAATGGAATTTTGGATGAAAATATATACGGAAAATACACCTAAAATAACCTAAATACAAATACAAATATACACTTAAAATAATTTAAAATTGAATGAAATAAATATACAAAATAAACATAAATAAGGTAAATTTGTAATGAAATATATGTACAAAATACACATAAAATAATATAATTTTGTATGAAAATATAAATACAAATACACATAAAATAACATGAATTAGTATAAAAATATATATTCAAAATAAACATTAAATAATGTATAAAAATATATATACACAATAAAGTAAATTTGTATTGAAATAGATATGCAAAATACACATAAATAATGTAAATTTGTATCAAAATATATATACGAATACAACTAAAATAGAGTATATTTCTATGAAAATATACATACACAATACATGTCAAATGATGTAAATAAGTATAAAAATATATATATCAAATACACCTAAAATAATGTAAATTCGTATCAAAATAAATAAACAAAATTCCGATAAAAAACGTATATTTGTAGGAAAATAAATACCCCAAAATACACATAAAATAACGAAAATTTGTATAAAAATATATACAAAAAAAATAAAAAAATAATAATATCAATTTGTATGAAAATAAATATACAAAATACACATATAATTAGTTAAATTTGTATTTAAGTACATGTACAAAATACACGTAAAATTATGTAAATTTGTATGAAATGAAAACAAATACACATAAAATAACTTACATTTGTATAAAATATATATACTAAATACACATAGAATAATGTAAAATCGTATCAAAATAAGTACACAGAATATCAATAAAATAATTTAAATTTGTATGAAAATAAAGATGCAAAATACCCATAAAACAACGCATTTTTTATGAAAATATATATACCAAAATACACATAAAATATTTAAATTTGTATTACAATAGATATACAAAATGAACATACAATAAGGTAAATTTGTATTGAAATAGATATGCAAAATACATATAAATCAATGTAAATTTCTTTCAAAATATATGTACGAATACACATAAAATAACGTAGATTTCTATAAAAATATATTCAAAATACACTTAAAATGAAGTAAATACGTATAAGAAAATGTATACAAAATACACATAAATTAATGTAAATTCGTATAAAAATAAATAAACTAAATGCCAATAAAAGAATGTGTACTTGTATAAATATAAATATACAAAATACACATAAAATAACGTAAAATTGTATAAAACTATATACAAAAATAAACAAAAAAAAAATTGTATGAAAATAGATATACAAAAGACACATAAAATAAGCTAAATTTGAATTGAAATAAATATAGAAAATACATAAAATAATGTAAATTTGTATCAAAATATATATTCAAATACACATATAATAACGTAAATTTGTATAAAAATATATAAACAAAATACACATTAAATAATGTAAATACGTATAAAAGATATGTACGTAATGTAAAACTTTATAAAATTAAAGATGCAATATACCCATAAAATAACTCATATTTAAAAAAAAATATATAAAAAAATACATATGAAATAATTAAATTTGTATTAAAATAAATATACAAAATACACATACAATAAGGTAGATTTTTATTGAAATAGATATGCAAAAAACACATAAAATAAAGTAAATTTGTATCAAAATATATACGAATACACACAATAAAATAACGTAAATTTTTATGAAAATATATATACAAAATACACATTAAATAATGTAAATACATAGAAAACTATATATACAAAATACACATAAAATAATGTAAATTCGTATCAAAATATATAAACAAAATTTCCTCTAAAAGATTGTATATTTGTAGGAAAATATATATACAAAATACAAATAAAATAACAAAAATTTGAATAAAAATATATACAAAAATACACAAAAATAATTTAAATTTGTTTGAAAATAGATATGCAAAATACACATGAAATTAGGCAAATTTTTATTGAAATACATATACAAAATACACATAAAATAATGCAAATTTGTTTGATACTATATAAACAAATACACATAAGATAACGTAAATTTCCATAAAATATATGTACAAAATATACATTAAATAATGTAAATATGTCTCAAAATATGTATACAAAATACACAGAATAACGTAAAATCGTATCAAAATAAATAAACAGACTATCAATAAAATAATGTAAATTTGTATGAAAATAAAGATGCAAAATACCCATATAATAACGCATATTTGTTTAAAATATATATATACAAAAATACATATAAAATAATTAAATTTGTATCAAAATAAATATACAAAAGGCACATACAATAAAGAAAATTTGTATTGAAATAGATATGCGAAATACACATAAATAATGTAAATTTGAATCAAAAAATATATACGAATACACATAAAATAGAGTAAATTTATATGAAAATATATATTAAAAATATATATAAAATTATGTAAATAAGTATAAATATATATATATATATATATATATATATATATATATATATATATATATATATATATATATATATATATATATATATATATATATATATATATATATATATATCAATAAACAAATTTCCGATAAAAGAACGTAAATACGTAGAAAAATATATATACAAAATACACATAAAATAATGTAAATTCGTATCAAAATAAATAAACAAAATTCCAATAAAAGACTGTATATTTGTAGGATAATATATATATATATATATATATATATATATATATATATATATATATATATATATATATATATATATATATATATATATATATATATATATATATATATATATATATATATATATATATATATATATATATAGATATATATATATATATATATATATATATATATATATATATATATATATATATATATATATATATATATAGTATATGTATAGAAAATACACATGAAATAATCTAAATTCGTATCGATATAAATGAAAAAAATACCGATTCAATAATGTAATTTTGAATGAAAATATATATAGAAAATACACATAAAATAAAGTAAATACCAATAAATATATACACATAAAATGATTTGAATTTGAATGAAAATAGATATAAAAATAAACATAAAATAAGGCAAATATGTAATGAAATATATATACAAAATACATATAAAATAATGTAGAATTTGTTTCAAAATATATATACGAATACACATAAAATAACGTAGATTTCTATAGAAATATATAAAAAAAATACACATGAAATGATGTAAATACGTATAAAAATGTATATACAAAATACACATTAAATAATGTAAATTCGTGTCAAAATAAATAAGGAAAATATCAATAAAAGAATGTGTATTTGTGTGAAAATACATATACAAAATACACATAAAATAACGTAAATTTGTATAAAACTATATATAAAAATACACAAAAATAAATTAAATTTGTATGAAAATAAATACACAAAATACACATAAAATTAGGTAAATTTATATTGAAATACATATACAAAATACACATAAAATAGTATAAATTTGAATGAAAATATATAAACAAATACACTTATATTAACGTAAATTTGTATAAAATATATATACAAAATACTCATTAAATAATGTAAATATGTATAAAAAATATATATACAAAACACAAATAGAATAATGTAAAATCGTATCATAATAAATACACAGAATGTAAATAAAATAATGTAAATTTGTATGAAAATAAAGATGCAAAATTCCCATAAAATAGCGCATTTTATAAAAATATATAAACCAAAATACATATAAAATATTTAAATATTTATATAAATAAATAATAAAAAACCACACACACACACACACACAGATATATATATATATATATATATATATATATATATATATATATATATATATATATATATATATATATATATATAAATAAAAATATACATTCTTTTATTGTAATTTTGTTTATTTATTTTGATACGAGTTTACATTATTTTATGTGTATTTTGTACATATATTTTTCTACGTATTTACATTATTGTATGTGTATTTTGTTTATATATTTTCATAAAAATCTACGTTATTTTATTGTGTGTATTCGTATCTATTTTCATACAAATTTACATTATTTTATGTGTATTTTGCATATCTATTTCAATACAAATTTACCTTATAGTATGTGTATTTTGTATATTTATTTTAATACAAATTTAATTATTTTATGTGTATTTTCGTATATATTTTTTTTAAATATGAGTTATTTTATGTGTATTTTGTATATCTATTTTCATACAAATTTAATTACTTTTGTGTATTTTTGTATATACTTTTATATCAATTTACGTTATTTTATGTGTTTTTTGTATATTTATATTTATACAAATACACATTCTTTTATTTGTATTTTTTTTACTTATTTCGATACGAGTTTACATTATTTTATGTGTATTCGTATATATATTTTGAAACAAATTTACATTGTTTTATATGTATTTTTGAATATCTCTTACAATACAAATTTACCTTACTGTATATGCATTTTGTATATTTATTTCAATACAGATTTAAATATTTTATGGGGGGGGACCACAAATTCCCCCAGGGAGGACTCCCCTTCTGGCTGCCGACCCGAGAGGTGTCTTGATAACTCCTCGAACCTCTTTCTTCTCAATTTCTGCAACATTCGCGGTCTTCGCTCTAATTTTCATTCTGTGGAACATCATCTCTCCTCCTCTAAACCTCACCTTCTCTTCCTTACCGAAACACAGGTTTCTGAGGCTACTGACAGCAATCTCTACTCTGTTCCCTCCTACTATCTCTATCCTAAATTTCAATCCAAAGCTGGATGTTGCGCCTACGTGCGCAACGACATCACTTGCTCTCGTGCCCACGACCTTGACTCTTCTGAATTTTCCACCATCTGGTTAAGACTTCACTGTCATTCTATTACTAAATACATCTGTGCTGTTTATCTCTCACCTAACTCTACCAACTATGTAAAATTCTTTGACTATTTGAATTCTAAAGTGGAGCACATCTTGACCCACTCTCCCTTCGCTGAAATCTCCATCCTAGGAGATTTCAATGTTCACCACCAGCTTTGGCTTTCATCCTCTTTCACTGACCATCCTGGTGAACAAGCCTACAACTTTGCTATCCTCAACGACCTAGAGCAGTTGGTCCAGCACCCTACACGTATTCCTGACTGTCTTGGAGATCGGCCCAACATTCTAGACCTCTTCCTTACCTCAAACCCTTCTGCTTATTCTGTCAAACTGTTCTCCGTTGGGCTCCTCCGATCACAATCTTATTTCTGCATCCTGTCCTATCGCTCCTGTACATCCTCTGACCCACCGAAGAGGCGATGCTTCTGGCATTTTGCTTCAGCTCGGTGGGACGACCTGAGGATGTACTTTCTTCCGATTTCCCGTGGAATGATTATTGCTTCCAGGATAGAGACCCTCTGTGTGTGCTCAGCGCATCACAGAGGTGATTGTCTCTGGAATGGAGGCATACATTCCTCGTTCTTTCTCTACTCCTCACGCTAAAAAGCCTTGGTTTAATCACGTTTGTTCTCGTGCTGTCAATGATAGAGAGGTAGCTCACAAAGATACCAGAGCCTTCAAACTAATGCTAGTTATGAACTTTACATTTCTGCCCGAAATCGTGCCAAATCTATTCTCCGACTAACCAAAAATTCTTTCATTAATAGAAAATGTCAAAACCTTGCTTTCTAACTCTTCCCGTGACTTCTGGCATCTAGCCAAAAACATCTCCTCCAACTTCACTTCTTCATCTTTCCTCCACTCTCAGTCCTGACGGCAACACTGCCGTCTCATCTATCTCTAAGGCTGAACTCTTCTCAAACTTTTCTAAAAACTCCACTCTGGACGATTCTGGCATATTCCTCCTACTCATCCCCTCTGACTCCTTTATGCCTGTTATAAAGATTCTTCAAATGATGTTTTCTATGCCCTCTGGCCTCAATCCTCAGAAGGCTTATGGACCTGATGGAGTGCCTCCTATTGTCCTTAAAACTGTGCCTCCGTGCTGTCACCCTGCCTGGTCAAACTCTTTCGCCTCTGCCTGTCAACATCTACCTTTCCTTCTTGCTGGAAGTATGCCTTCACACAGCCTGTACCCAAGAAGGGTGACCGCTCCAATCCCTCAAACTACCGTCCTATTGCTTTACTTTCTTGTCTATCTAAAGCTTTTGAATCAATCTCAACCGTAAGATTCAAAAGCACCTTTCCACTTCTGACCTTCTATCTGATCGCCAGTATGGGTTCCGCAAGGGCTTTCTACTGGTGATCTCCTAGCCTTCTTAACTGACTCTTGGTCATCCTCTCTTAGCCGTTTCGGTGAAACTTTTGCTATTGCGCTGGACATATCTAAAGCTTTTGATAGGGTCTGGCACAAATCTTTGCTTTCCAAACTACCCTCCTACGGTTTCTATCCTTTTCTCTGTACCATTATCTTCAGTTTCCTTTCTGACCGTTCTATTTCTGCCGTGGCAGACGGTCACTGCTCTTCCCTAAATCTATTAACAGTGGTGTCCCACAGGGTTCTGTCCTATCTCCCACTCTTTTTCTGTTGTTCATTGATGATCTTCTTTCCAAAACGAACTGCCCTATCCATTCCTACGCCGATGATTCCACTCTGCATTATTCAACTTCTTTAATAGAAGACCCACCCTTCAGGAACTTAACGACTCAAGGCTGGAGGCTGCAGAACGCTTAGCCTCAGACCTTACTATTATTTGATTGGGGCAAGAAGAACCTGGTGTCCTTCAATTCCTCAAAACACAGTTTCTCCACCTATCCACTGACACAATCTTCCAAACAACTATCCCCTATTCTTTGACAACACCCAGCTATCACCTTCCTCAACACTAAACATCCTCGGTCTATCCTTAACTCAAAATCTCAACTGGAAACTTCATATCTCATCTCTTACTAAATCAGCTTCCTCGAGGCTGGGCGTTCTGTACCGTCTCCGCCAGTTCTTCTCCCTGCACAGTTGCTGTCCATATACAGGGGCCTTGTCCGGCCTCGTATGGAGTATGCATCTCATGTGTGGGGGCTCCACTCACACAGCTCTTCTGGACAGAGTGGAGGCAAAGGCTCTTCGTCTCATCAGCTCTCCTCCTCATACTGATAGTCTTCACCTCTTAAATTCCGCCGCAATGTTGCCTCTTCTATCTTCTATCGATATTTCCACGCTGACTGCTGTTCTGAACTTGCTAACTGCATGCCTCCCCCCCTCCCGCGGCCCCGCTGCACTCGACTTTCTACTCATGCTCATCCCTATACTGTCCAAACCCCTTATGCAAGAGTTAACCAGCATCTTCACTCTTTCATCCCTCACGCTGGTAAACTCTGGAACAATCTTCCTTCATCTGTATTTCCTCCTGCCTACGACTTGAACTCTTTCAAGAGGAGGGTATCAGGACACCTCTCCTCCCGAAACTGACTTATCTTTCGGCCACCTCTTTGGATTCTTTTTAGGAGCGGCGAGTAGCGGGCTTTTTTTTTTATTAATGTTTACTTTTTTGTGCCCTTGAGCTGTCTCCTTTGCTGTAAAAAAAAATAAAAATTTTGGTATATATATTTTTTTATAAAAAACACGAAATTTTTGGGGAATTTTGCACCTTTATTTTCATTCAAATTTACATTATTTTATTGATATTCTGTGTATATATTTTGATACGATTTTACATTATTCTATTTGCTTTTTGTATATATTTTTTTATATACATTTACATTATTTAATGCGTATCTTGCATATATATTTTATACAAATTTACGTTATTTTAAGTGTGTTTGTTTATATATTTTCATTCAAATTTACATTATTTGATGTGTATTTTGTATATGTATTTCAATACAAATTTACCTAATTTTACGTGTATTTTGTATATTTCTTTTCATACAAATTTAAACTATTTTTGTGTATTTTTGTATATAGTTTTATACAAATTTAGGTTATTTTATATACTCATTTACATTATTCAATGTGTTTTTTGTATATATATTTTTATGCAAATTTACTTTATCTTATGTGCATTTTTGTTCATATATTTTTATAGAAATTTGCGTTATTTGTATATGTTTTCTCATACAAATTTACATTATTTTATTGGTATTTTGTTTATTTATTTTGATACGAATTACATGATTATATGTGTATTTTGTACATATTTTTTATACGTATTTACATTACTTAATGTGTATTTTGTTTATATATTTTTAAACAAATCTACGTTATTATATGTATTTGTATAAATATTTTGATATAAATTTACATTATTTTATGTATTTTGTATATATATTTCAATTCAAATTTAGTTTATTTTAGCTGTATTTTATATATCTATTTTCCTACAACTTTAATTACTTCTGTGTATTTTTGTATATAGTTTATACAAATTTACGATATTTTATGTGTATTTTGTATATTTATATTTATACAAATTCACATTCTTTAATTAGTATTTTGTTTATTTATTTTGATACGATTTTACATTATTTTATATGTATTTTGTATTCATTTTTTTGTACGTATTTACTTCATTTTATGTGTATTTTGTATATATTTTTATAGAAATCAACGTTATTTTATGTGATTCGTATATATATTTTGAGAAAAATTTACATTGTTTTATATGTATTTTGAATATCTATTTTAATTCAAACTAACATAAATGCACATAAAATAAAGTAAATTTGAATAAAAATATATATACAAAACACACATTAAATAATGTAAATGCGTACATAAAATAACCTAAATTTGTATGAAACTATACACAAAAATACACAAAAATAGTTAAAATTTGTATGAAAAGAAATATACAAAATACACATAAAATTAGGTAAATTTGTATTGAAATACATATACAAAATACACATAAAATAATGTAAATTTGAATGAAAATATATAAACAAATACACTTAAATAACGTAAATTTGTATAAAATATATATGCAAGATACACATTAAATAATGTAAATGTGTATAAAAAAAAATATATACAAAAAAGAAATAGAATAATGTAAAATCGTATCAAAACAAATAATGTAAATTTGTATGAAAAGAAAGATGCAAAATTCCCATAAAATACCGCATTTAATTTAAAAATATATATACCAAAATACACATAAAATATTTAAATTTGTATTGAAATAAATATACAAAATGCATATACAGTAAGGTAAATTTGTATTGAAAGAGATATTCAAAAATACATATAAAACAATGTAAATTTGTTTCAAAATATATATACGAATACCCTTAAAATAACGTAGATTTCTATAGAAATATATATACAAAATACACATGAAATTATTTAAATACGTATAAAAATATATATACAAAATACATATTAAGTAATGTAAATTCGTGTCAAAATAGATAAACAAAATATCATGAAAAGAATGTGTATTTGTATGAAAATAAATAATAGATAATAAATTTGTATGAAATATATATGCAAGATACACATTAAATATTGTAAATATGTATAAAAAAAAAAGATATACAAAAAACAAATTGAATAATGTAAAATCGTATCAAAATAAATACACCGAATATTAATAAAATAATGTAAATTTGTATGAAAATAAAGATGCAAAATTCCCATCAAATAGCGCATTTCTTATAAAAATATATATACCAAAATACACATAAAATATTTAAATTTGTATTGAAATAAATATACAAAATGCACATACAATAAGGTTAACTTCTATTGAAAGAGATATGCAAAAATACATATAAAACAATGTAAATTTGTTTCAAAATATATATACGAATACACATAAAATAACGTAGATTTCTATAAAAATATATATACAAAATACACATAAAATTAAGTAAATAAGTATAAATAAATGTAAACAAAATACACATAAAATAATGTAAATTCGAATCAAAATGAATAAACAAAATACCAATAAAAGAATGTGTATTTGTATAAATATAAATGTACAAAATACACATACAAAATAAACATAAAATAAGGTAAATTTGTAATGAAATATATATACAAAATACACATAAAATAATGTAAATTTATATGAAAATATATATACAAATACACATGAAATACCATGAATTTGTATAAAATTATATATTCAAAATAAATATTAAATAATGTAAATGCGTATAAAAAATATATATGCAAAGTACATATAAAATAATACAAATTTAATTATTCTCTGTGTATTTTTGTATATGTATTTTCATAAAAAAATGCTTTATTTTATGAGTATTTTGCATCTTTATTTTCATACAAATTTACATTATTTTATTGATATTTTGTGTATTTATTTTGATACGATTTTACATTATTCTATGTATATTGTTTCAAAATATATATACGAATACACATAAAATAACGTAGATTTCTAAAAAAATATATACAAAATACACATAAAATGAAGTAAATACGTATAAAAAAATGAATACAAAATACACATAAAAATCGTATCAAAATAAATAAACAAAATACCAGTAAAAGAATGTGTATTTGTATAAATATAAATATACAAAATACACATAAAATATCGTAAATTTGTATAAAACTATATACAAAAATACACAGAAGTAATTAAATTTGTATGAAAATATATATACAAAATACAGCTAAAATAAGCTAAATTTGAATTGAAATGTACATACAAAATACATAAAATAATGTAAATCTGTATCAAAATATTTATACAAATACATATAATAACGTAGATTTGTTTAAAAATATATAAACAAAATATACATTAAGTAATGTAAATACGTATAAAAAATATGTACAAAATACATATATTATCATGTAATTCGTATCAAAATAAATAAACAAAATAGCAATAAAATAATGTAAATTTGTATGAGAAAACATATACAAATAACGCAAATTTCTATAAAAATATATGTACAAAAATGCACATAAAATAAAGTAAATTTGCATAAAAATATATATACAAAACACACACTAAATAATGTAAATGAGTACATAAAATAACCTAAATTTGTATAAAACTATATACAAAAATACACAAAAATAACTTAAATTTGTTTGAAAAGAAATATACAAAATACACATAAAATTAGGTAAATTTGTATTGAAATACATATACAAAACACACATCAAATAATGTAAATTTGAATGAAAATATATAAACAAATACACTTAAAATAACGTAAATTTGTATAAAATATATATGCAAGATACACATTAAATAATGTAAATGTGTATAAAAAAATATATACAAAAAACAAATAAAATAAGTATTTTTGAATATCTCTTTCAATACATATTTACCTTACTGTATATGCATTTTGTATATTTATTTCAATACAAATTTAAATATTTTGTGTGTATTTTGGTATATATATTTTTATAAAAAATGCGCTATTTTATGCGAATTTTGCATCTTTCTTTTCATACAAATTTACATTATTTTATTGATATTCTGTGTATTTATATTGATAGGATTTTACATTATTCTATTTCTTTTTTGTATATATTTTTTATACACATTTACATTATTTAATGTGTATCCTGCATATATATTTTATACAAATTTACGTTATTTTAAGTGTATTTGTTTATATATTTTCATTCAAATTTACATTATTTTATGTGTATTTTGTATGTGTATCAATACAGATTTACCTTATTGTATGTGTATTTTGTATATTTATATTAATACAAATTAATTTTTTCATGTGTATTTTGGTATATATATTTAAAAAAAAAATGCGTTATTTAATGGGTATTTTGCATCTTTATTTTCATACAAATTTACATTGTTTTATTAATATTCTGTGTATTTATTTTGATACGATTTTACATTATTCTATTTGTGTTTTGTATATATTTTTTTTATACATATTTACATTATTTAATGTGTATTTTGTATATTTTAAAACAAATTTACGTTATTTTATGCGCATCTGTTAAAATATTTTGATACAATTTTACCTTATTTTATGTATTTTGTATATATATTTCAATACAAATTTAGTTTATTTTATGTATATTTTGTATATCTATTTTCATTCGTATCAAAATAAATAAACAAAATAGCAATAAAATAATGTAAATTTGTATGAGAAAACATATACAAATACACATAAAATAACGCAAATTTCAAAAAAAATATATGTACAAAAATACACATAAAATAAAGTAAATTTGCATAAAAATATATATACAAAACACACATTAAATAACATAAATGCGTACATAAAATAGCCTAAATTTTTATAAAACTATATACAAAAATACACAAAAATATATATACAAAAAACAAATAGAATAATGAAAAATCGTATCGAAATAAATACACCGAATATTAATAAAATAATGTAAATTTGTATGAAATTAAAGATGCAAAATTCCCATCAAATAGCGCATTTCTTATAAAAATATATATACCAAAATACACATAAAATATCTAAATTTGTATTGAAATAAATATACAAAATGCACATACAATAAGGTAAACTTCTATTGAAAGTGATATGCAAAAATACATATAAAACAATGTAAATTTTTTTCAAAATATATATACGAAAACACATAAAATAACGTAGATTTCTAAAAAAATATATATACAAAATACACATAAAATTAAGTAAATACGTATAAAAAAAATGTAAACAAAATACACATAAAATAATGTAAATTCGAAACAAAATAAATAAACAAAATACCAATAAAAGAATGTGTATTTGTATAAATTTAAATGTACAAAATACACATACAAAATAAACATAAAATAAGGAAAATTTGTAATGAAATATATTTACAAAATACACATAAAATATTGTAAATTTATATGAAAATATATATAGAAATACACAGAAAATACCATGAATTTGTATAAAATTATATATTCAAAATAAATATTAAATAATGTAAATGCGTATAAAAATATATATACAAAGTACATATAAAATAATACAAATTTAATTATTCTATGTGAATTTTTGTATATGTATTTTCATAAAAAAATGCTTTATTTTATGAGTATTTTGCATCTTTATTTTCATACAAATTTACATTATTTTATTGATATTCTGTGTATTTATTTTGATACGATTTTATATTATTCTATGTATATTTTGTATATATATTTCATACAAATGAACGTTATTTTATGTGAATTTGTTTTCATTTCATACAAATTTACATTATTTTATGTGTATTTTGTACATGTATTTAAATGCAAATTTAACTAATTATATGTGTATTATGTATATCTATTTTCATACAAATCGAAATTAGTTTTGTGTATTTTAGTATATATTTTATTCAAATTTTCGTAGTTTTATGTGTATTTTGTATATTTATTTTCCAACAAATATACGTTCTTTTATCGGAATTTTGTTTATTTATTTTGATACGAATTTTCATTATTTTAGGTGTATTTGATATATATATTTTTATACTTATTTACATAATTTTATATGTATTTTGAATATATTTTCATAGAAATTTACTCTATATGTATATACAAAAAAACACAAAAATAATTTAAATTTGTATGAAAATAAATATACAAAATACACATAAAATTAGGTAAATTTGTAATAAAATACATATACAAAATACACTTAAAATAATGTAAATTTGAATGAAATTATATAAACAAATACACTTAAAATAACGTTAATTTGTATTAAATATATATAAAAAATACACATTAAATAATGAAAATATGTATAAAAAAACATATACAAAACTAAAATAGTATAATATAAAATCGTATCAAAATATATACACAGAATATTAATAAAATAATGTACATTTGTATGAAAACTAAGATGCAAAATACCTATAAAATAACACATTTTTAAAAAAATTATATATACCAAAATATACATAAAATATTTGAATTTGTATTAAAATAAATATACAAAATGCACATACAATAAGGTAAATTTGTATTGAAATAGATATGCAAAATACATATAAAACAATGTAAATTTGCTTCAAAATATATATACGAATACACATAAAATAACGTAGATTTCTATAAATATATATATACAAAATACAAATAAAATTAAGTAAATACGAATCAAAAATGTATACAAAATACACATAAAATAATGTAAATTCGTATAAAAATAAATAAACAAAATACCAATAAGAGAATGTGTATTTGTATAAGTATAAATATACAAAATGCACATAAAATAACGTAAATTTGTATAAAACTATATACAAAAATACACAGAAGTAATTAAATTTGTGTGAAAATAGATATACAAAATACACACAAAATAAGCTAAATTTGAATTGAAATATATATACAAAATACATAAAATAAAGTAAATTCGTTTCAAAATATTTTTAACAAATACACATATAATAACGTAAATTTGTAAAAAAAATATATAAACAAAATACACATTAAGTAATGTTAATACGTATAAAAAAATATTTACAAAATACACAAATAATCAAGTCATTCGTATCAAAATAAATAAACAAAAAACTAATTAAATAATGTAAATTTGTATGAGAAAACATATACAAAATACACATAAAATAACGTTTTAAGTTTCTATAAAAATATATGTACAAAAATGCACGTAAAAAATTACATTATTTTATATGTATTTTGTACATGTATTTAAAGACAAATTTAACTAATTATATGTGTATTTTGAATATATATTTTCAAACAAAGCGAAATTATTTTTGTTTGTTTTTTGTATAAATTTTTATACAAATTTTCGTTATTTTATGTATATTTTGTATATTTATTTTCCTACAATTATACGTTCTTTCATCGGAATTTTGTTTATTTATTTTGATACGAATTTACATTATCTTAGGTGTATTTGGTATATATATTTTTTACTATTTACTTAAGTTTATGTGCATTTTGTATGTGTATTTTCATAAAAATTTACTCTATTTTATGTGTATTCGTATATATATTTTATACAAATTTACATTATTGATGTGTATTTTACATATCTATTTCAATACAAATTTACTTTATTGTGTATTTATTTGAATATAAATTTAATTATTTCATATGTATTTTTGAATGTATATTTTTATGCAAATATGCGTTATTATATGGGTATTTTGCATCTTTATTTTCATACAAATTTCCATTATTTAATTGATATTCTCTTTATTTATTTTGATTCGATTTAACATTATTCTATGTGTAATTTTTATATATATTTTTATACATATTCACATTATTTAATGTATATTTTGTATATATATTTTATTCAAATTTACGTTATTTTATGTGTATTTGTTTATATATTTTCATACAAATTTACATAGTTTTATACAAATTTACGTTATTTTATGTGTATTTTGTATATGTATTTTCATACAAATACACATTCTTTTATTGATATTTTGTTTATTTATTTTGACACGAATTTACATTATTTAATGTCTATTTTGTATATATATTTTTATACGTATTTACAGCATCTCAAGTGCATTTTGTGTATATATTTCTATAGAAATCCACGTTATTTTATGTGTATTCGTATATATATTTTGAAACAAATTTACATTGTCTTGTGTATTTTGCATATTTTAAAATTTTGTATATTACTTTTAATACAACTTTAATTATTGAATGTGTATTTTTGTATATGTATTTTTAAAAAAATATGCTTAATTTTATGGGTATTTTGCACCTTTATTTTCATACAAATTTACGTTATTTTATTGATATTCTGTGTATTTATTTTGATACGATTTTACATTATTCTATGTGTATTTTTTATATATATTTTATACAAATGTACGTTATTTTATGTGTATTTGTTTTAATTTCTTACAAATTTACATTATTTTATGTGTATTTTGTACATGTATTTAAAGACAAATGTAACTAATTATATGTGTATTTTGTATATCTATTTTCATACAAATTGAAATTATTTTTGTTTATTTTTGTATATATTTTCATACAAATTTTCGTTATTTTATGTGTATTTTGTATATTTATTTTTCTACAAATATACGTTCTTTTATCTGAATTTTGTTTATTGAATTTGATACGAGTTTACCTTATTTTGTATATCTATTTTCATACAAATTTAATTACTTCTGTGTATTTTTGTATATAGTTTTATATAAATTTACGTTATTTTATGTGTATTTTGTATATTTATATTTATACAAATACACATTCTTTTATTGGTATTTTTTTAATTTTTTTATACGAATTTACATTATTTTATATGTATTTTGTATACATTTTTTTATACGTATTTACTTCATTTTATGTGTATTTTGTATATATATTTTTATAAAAATCTGCGTTATTTTATGTGTATTCGTATACATATTTTAAAACAAATTTACATTGTTTTATATGTATTTTGCATATCTATTTCAATACAAATTTACCTTATTGTATGTGTTTTTTATATATTTATTTTAATACAAATTTAATTTTTTTATGTGTATTTTGGTATACATATTTTTATAAATAAAAAAAATGCGTTATTTTATGGGTATTTTGCCTCTTTATTTTCATAGAAATTTACATTATTTTATTAATATTCTGTGTATTTATTTTGATACGATTTTACATTATTCTATTTGTGTTTTGTATATATTTTTTTATACAAATTTACGTTATTTTAAGTGTATTTGTTTATGTATTTTCATTCAAATTTACATTATTTTATGTGTATTTTGTATATGTGTTTCAATACAAATTTACCTAATTTTATGTGTATTTTGTATGTTTATTTTCATACAAATTTAAAATATTTTTGTGTATGTTTGTATATAGTTTGATACAAATTTAGGTTATTTTATGTGTATTTTGAATATCTATTTTCATACAAATACACATTCTTTTATTGATATTTTGTTTATTTATTTTGACGCGAATTTATATTATTTAATGTGTATTTTGTATATATATTTTTATACGTATTTACATCATTTCATGTGTATTTTGTATATATATATTCCTATAGAAATCAACGTTATTTTATGTGTATTCGTATATATATTTTGAAACAAATTTACACTGTTTTATGTGTATTTTGCGTATTTTTTCAATACAAATTTACCTTATTGTATGTGCATTTTGTATTTTAATTTTAATACAAATTTAATTATTCTATGTGTATTTTTGTATATGTATTTTTTTTTTAAATATGCTTTATTTTATGGGTATTTTGCATCTTTGTTTTCATACAAATTTAAATTATTTTATTGATATTCTGTGTACTTATTTTGATACGGTTTTACATTATTCTATGTGTATTTTGTATATATATTTTATACAAATGTACGTTATTTTATGTGTATTTGTTTTCATTTCATACAAATTTACATAATTTTATGTGTATTTTGTACATGTATTAAAATACAAATTTAACTAAATATATGTGTATTACAAATACACATTCTTTTATTGGTATTTGGTTTATTTATTTTGATACGAATTTATATTATTTAATGTGTATTTTGTATGCATTTTTTTATTCGTATTTACTTCATTTTATGTGTATTTTGTATATATATTTTTATAGAAATCTACGTTATTTTATGTGTATTCGTATATATATTTTGAAACAAATTTACATTGTTTTATATGTATTTTGCATATCTATTTCAATACAAATTTACCTTATTGTATGGGTTTTTTATATATTTATTTTAAAACAAATTTAATTTTTTTATGTGTATTATGGTATATATATATTTTTATAAATAAAAAAAATGCGTTATTTTATCGGTTTTTTGCCTCTTTATTTTCATACAAATTTACATTATTTTATTAATATTCTGTGTATTTATTTTGATACGATTTTACATTATTCTATTTCTGTTTTGTATATATTTTTTTATACAAATTTACGTTATTTTAAGTGTATTTGTTTATGTATTTTCATTCATATTTACATTATTTTATGTGTATTTTGTATATGTCTTTCAATACAAATTTACCTAATTTTATGTGTATTTTGTATATTTATTTTCATACAAATTTAAAATATTTTTGTGTATTTTTGTATATAGTTTGATGCAAATTTTGGCTATTTTATGTGTATTTTGTATATCTATTTTCATACAAATACACTTTCTTTTATTGATATTTTGTTTATTTATTTTGACGCGAATTTACATTATTTAATGTGTATTTTGTATATATATTTTTATACGTATTTACATCATCTCATGTGTATTTTGTATATATATTCCTACAGAAATCAACGTTATTTTATGTGTATTCGTATATATTTTCTGAAACAAATTTACACTGTTTTATGTGTATTTTGCGTATTTTTTCAATACAAATTAACCTTATTGTATATGCATTTTGTATATTAATTTTAATACAAATTTAATTATTGTATGTGTATTTTTGTATATGTATTTTTAAAAAAAATATGCTTTATTTTATGGGTATTTTGCATCTTTATTTTCATACAAATTTAAATTATTTTATTGATATTCTGTGTACTTATTTTGATATGATTTTACATTATTCTATGTGTATTTAGTATATATATTTTATACAAATGTACGTTATTTTATGCGTATTTGTTTTCATTTCATACAAATTTACATAATTTTACGTGTATTTTGTACATGTATTTAAATACAAATTTAACTAATTATATGTGTATTTTGTATATCTATTTTCATACAAATTGATATTATTTTTGTTTTGTTTTTGTATATATTTTTATACAAATTTTCGTTATTTTATGTGTATTTTCGGTATTTATTTTCCTACAAATATACGTTTTTTGTTGGAATTTTGTTTATTTATTTTGACACGAATTTACATTATTTTAGGTGTATTTGATATATATATTTTTATACTTATTTACATCATTTGATATGTATTGTGTATATATATTTTCATAGAAATTTACTCTATTTTAGGTGTATTCGTATATATATTTTGATACAAATTTACATTATTTATGAGTATTTTCCATATCTATTTCAATACAAATTTACTTTATTGTGTATATATATTTTTATACATTATTTAATGTTTATTTTGAATATATATTTTTATACTAATTCATGTTATTTTATGTGTATTTGTATTTATTTTTTCATACAAATTTATATTATATTATGTGTATTTTGTACATATATTTCATTACAAATTTACCTTATTTATGTTTATTTTGTATATTTATTTCATTCAATTTTAAATTATTTTATGTCTTTATTTGTATTTGTATTTAGGTTATTTTATGTGTATTTTCTATATATATTATTTATATCCAAAATTCCTCTTTTTTTTATTTTGTTAATTTGATTCGATACAAATTTAGATTATTTCATTGGTATTTTGTATACATAATTTTATACGCATGTACATTATTTAATGTGTGTTTTGTATATATATTTTTATGCAAATTTTCATTATTTTATTGATATTCTGTGTATTTATTTTGATACGATTTTACATTATTCTATGTATATTTTGTATATATATTTTATACAAATGTACGTTATTTTATGTGAATTTGTTTTTATTTCATACAAATTTACATTATTTTATGTGTATTTTGTGTATGTATTTCAATACAAATTTACCTAATTTTATGTGTATTTTGTATATTTATTTTCATACAAATTTAAAATATTTTTGTATATTTTTGTATATAGTTTGATACAAATTTAGGTTATTTTATGTGTATTTTGTATATCTATTTTCATACAAATACACATTCTTTTATTGATATTTTGTTTATTTATTTTTACGCGAATTTACATTATTTAATGTGTATTTTGTATATATATTTTTATACGTAATTACATCATTTCATGTGTATTTTGTATATATATTCCTATAGAAATCAACGTTATTTTATGTGTATTCGTACATATATTTTGAAACAAATTTACACTGTTTTATGTGTATTTTGCATATTTTTTCAATACAAATTTACCTTATTGTATGTGCATTTTGTATATTAATTTTAATACATTTAATTATTCTATGTGTATTTTTGTATATGTATTTTTAAAAAAAATATGTTTTATTTTATGGGTATTTTGCATCTTTATTTTCATACAAATTTAAATTATTTTATTGATATTCTGTGTACTTATTTTGATACGATTTTACATTATTCTATGTGTATTTTGTATATATATTTTATACAAATGTACGTTATTTTATGTTTATATGTTTTCATTTCATAAAAATTTACATTATTATATATGTATTTTGTACATGTATTTAAAGACAAATTTAACTAATTATATGTGTATTTTGTATATCTATTTTCAAACAAATTGAAATTATTTTTGTGTTTTTTTTTGTATAAATTTTTATTCAAATTTTCGTTATTTTATGTATATTTTGTAATAATATTGTATATATAATATTGTAATAAGTTAAATTTGTATTTAAATATTAAAACGTTATTTTATGTGTATTTTGTATATGTTTTCTCATAAAAATTTACATTATTTAATTAGTTTTTTGTTTATTTATTTTGATACGAATGACTTGATTATTTGTGTATTTTGTTAATATTCTTTTTATACGTATTTACATTACTTAATGTGTATTTTGTTTATATATTTTTTTACAAATTTACGTTATTATATGTGTATTTGTTAAAAATATTTTGAAACAAATTTACTTTATTTTATGTATTTTGTATATATATTTCAATTCAAATTTAGTTTGTGTGTATTTTGTATATCTATTTTCATACAAATTTAATTACTTCTGTGTATTTTTGTATATAGTTTTATACAAATTTACGTTATTTTATGTGCATTTTGTATATTTATATTTATACAAATACACATTCTCTTATTGGTATTTTGTTTATTTATATTTATTCGAGTTTACCTTATTTTATGTGTATTTTGTATACATTTTTGATTCGTATTTACTTAATTTTATTTGTATTTTGTATATATATATATATATAAATATATAATATATTATATGTATATTATTTTGAAACAAATTTACATTGTTTTATATGTATTTTGCATATCTATTTCAATACAAATTTACCTTATTGTATGTGCATTTTGCATATTTATTTTAATACAAATTCAAATATTTTATGTGTATTTTGGTATATATAATTTTATAAAAAATGCGTTATTTTATAGGTATTTTGCATCTTAGTTTTCATACAAATGTACATTATTTTATTAATATTCTGTGTATATATTTTCATACGATTTTATATTATACTATTTGTGTTTTGTATATATTTTTTTATACATATTTTCATTATTTAATGTGTATTTTTTATATATATTTTATACAAATTAACGTTATTTTAAGTGTATTTGTTTATATAATTTCATTCAAATTTACATTATTTTAAGTGTATTTTGTATATGTATTTCAATACAAATTTACCTAATTTTATGTGTATTTTGTATATTTATTTTCATACAAATTTAAACTATTTTTGTGTTTTTTTGTATATACATATAGAGTAAATTTCTATGAAAATAGATATTCAAAATACATATAAAATTATGTAAATAAGTATAAAAATATATATATCAAATACACCTAAAAAAATGAATATATATATATATATATATATATATATATATATATATATATATATATATATATATATATATATATATATATATATATATATATATATATATATATATATATATATATATATATATATATATATATATATATATATATATATATATATATATATATATATATATATATATTATTTACATAATTTTATATGTATTTTAATATATATTTTCAGAGAAATTTACTCTATTTTATGTGTATTCGTATATATTTTGATACAAATTTACATTATTTATGTGTATTTCGCATATCTATTTCAATACAAATTTTCTTTATTGTATGTGCCTTTTGTATATTTATTTTGATACAAATTTAATTATTTTATGTGTATTTTTGTATATATATTTTTAAACAAATATGCGTTATTATATGGGTATTTTGCATCTTTATTTTCATACAAATTTACATTATTTTATTGATAGTCTGTTTATTTATTTTGATACGATTTTACGTTATTCTGTGTATTTTGTATACATATTTTTAGACATATTTACATTATTTAATGTATATTTTGTACATATATTTTATGGAAATTTACTTTATCTTATGAGTATTTGTTTATATAGTTTCATACAAATTTACATTATTTTATGTGTATATTTTATATGTATTTCAATAAAAATTTGTCTAATTTCATGTGTATTTTCCATATCTATTTTCAAACAAAATTAAGTTTTTTTTGTGTATTTTTGTATATATTTTTATACAAATTTTTGTTATTTTATTTGTATTTTGTATATATATTTTCCTACAAATATACATTGTTTTAGAGGAAATTTTGTTTATTTATTTTGATACGAATTTACATTATTTTATGTGTATTTTGTTTATATATTTTTCTATGTATTTACATTATTTAATGTGTATTTTGTATATATTTTCATAAAAATTTACGTTATTTTATTGTGTGTATTCGTATATATTTCAATACAAATTTACTTTATTTTATGTGTTTTTTGCATATCTATTTCAATAAAAATCTACCTTATTTTATGTGTATTTTGTATATTAATTTTAAAACAAATTTAATTATTTTATGTGTATTTTTGTATAAATTTTTTTTAAATATTAGTTATTTTATTTTAAACGTGTACTTTTACATATTTTTCATTACAAATTTACCTTATTTTATGATTTTTTTGTATATTTATTTAATTCAATTTTAAATTATTTTATGTGTATATTTGTATTTGTATTTACGTAATTTTACATATTTCTATACAAATTTTAGTTATTTTATTTGTATTTTGTACATATATTTTCTTACAAATATACATTCTTTTATTGGAATTTTGTGTATTTATTTTTTTACGAATTTACATTATTTTATGTGTATTTTGTATATATATTTTTCTACGTATTTAAATTATTTTATATGTATTTTATATATACATTTTCATAAAAATTTACGTTATTTTATTGTGTGTATTCGTATATATTTTGATACAAATTTTATACAAATTCATGTTATTTTATGTGTGTTTGTATATATATTTTCATACAAATTAAAATTATTTTATGTGTATTTTTACATATATTTCATTACAAATTTACCTTATTTTATGTTTATTTTGTATATTTATTTTATTCAATATTAAATTATTTAATGTATATATATGTATTTGTATTTAGGTTATTTTTGTGTGTTTTCTATATATATTTTGTATATATATTTTTATACAAATCTACGTTATTTTATGTGTATTCGTATATATATTTTTAACAAATTTACATTGTTTTATATGTATTTTGCATATCTATTTCAATACAGATTTACCTTATTGTATGTGTATTTTGTATATTTATTTTAATACAAATTCATTTTTTCATGTGTATTTTGGTATATATATTTTTATAAAAAATGCGTTATTTAATGGGTATTTTGCATCTTTATTTTCATACAAATTTACATTGTTTTATTAATATTCTGTGTATTTATTTTGATACGATTTTACATTATTCTATTTGTTTTTGTATATATTTTTTTAAACATATTTACATTATTTAATGTGTATTTTGTATATTTTAAAACCAATTTACGTTATTTTATGCGCATCTGTTAAAATATTTTGATACAAATTTACATTATTTTATGTATTTTGTATATATATTTCAATACAAATTTAGTTTATTTTATGTATATTTTGTATATCTATTTTCATTCGTATCAAAATAAATAAACAAAATAGCAATAAAATAATGTAAATTTGTATGAGAAAACATATACAAATACACATAAAATAACGCAAATTTCTAAAAAAATATATGTACAAAATGCACATAAAATAAAGTAAATTTGCATAAAAATATGTATACAAAACACACATTAAATATTGTAAATGCGCACATAGAATAACCTAAATTTGTATAAAACTATATACAAAAATGCACAAAATATTTAAAATTTGAATGAAAAGAAATATACAAAATACACATAAAATTAGGTAAATTTGTATTGAAATACATATACAAAATACACATAAAATAATGTAAATTTTAATGAAAATATATAAACAAATACTCTTAAAAGAACGTAAATTTGTATAAATATATATGCAAGATACATATTAAATAATGTAAGTGTGTATAAAAAAATATATAAAAAAAAGAAATTGAATAATGTAAAATCCTATCAATATAAATACACAGAATATCGATAAAATAATGTAAATTTGTATGAAAAGAAAGATGCAAAATTACCATAAAATAGCGCATTTTTTATAAAACTCAATATAACAAAATACACATAAGATATTTAAATTTGTATTGAAATAAATATACAAAATGCATATACAGTAAGGTAAATATGTAATGAAAGAGATATTCAAGAATACATATAAAACAAAAAATTTGTTTCAAAATATATATACGAATACACATAAAATAACGTAGATTTCTATAGAAATATATATACAAAATACACATAAATTATGTAAATACGTATAAAAATATAAATACAAAATAAATATCTTGGTAAATTCGTGTCAAAATAAATAAACAAAATATCATGAAAAGAATGTGTATTTGTATGAAAATAAAAAATAGATAATAAATTTGTATGAAATATATATGCAAGATACACATTAAATAATGTAAATATGTATAAAAAAAAATATACAAAAAACAAATAGAATAATGTGAAATCGTATCAAAATAAATACAACGAATATTAATAAAATAATGTAAATTTGTATGAAAATAAAGATGCAAAATTCCCATCAAATAGCGCATTTCTTATAAAAATATATATACCAAAATACACATAAAATATTTAAATTTGTATTGAAATAAATATACAAAATGCACATACAATAAGGTAAACTTGTATTGAAAGAGATATGCAAAAATACATATAAAACAATGTAAATTTGTTTCAAAATACATATACGAATACACATAAAATAACGTAGATTTCTATAAAAATATATATACAAAATACACATAAAATTAAGTAAATACGTATAAAAATAGATATACAAAATACACATAGAATAATGTAAAATTGTTTCAAAAAATAAATAAACAGAATATAAATGAAATAATGTAAATTTGTATGAAAATAAAAATGCAAAATACCCATAAAATAAAGCATATTTTTATAAAAATACATATACAAAAATACACATAGCATAATTAAATTTGTATTAAAATTAATATACAAAATGCATAAACAATAAGGTAAATTTATATTGAAAAAATATGCAAAATACACATAAAATAGTGTAAATTTATTTCAAAATCTATATACGAATACACATAAATCAACGTAGATTTCTATTGAAATATATATTCAAAATACACATCAAATGATGTTAACACGTATAAAAATATATATATAAAATACACATTAAATAATGTAAATTCGCGTCAAAATAAATAAACAAAATATCAATAAAAGAATGTGTATTTGTATGAAAATAGATATACAATATACACATAAAATCACCTAAATTTGTATAAAACTATATATAAAAATAAACAAAAATAATTTTAATTTGTATGAAAATAAATATACAAAATACACATTAAATTAGGTAAATTTGTATTGAAATACATTTACAAAATACACATAAAATAATGTAAATTTGAATGAAAATATATAAACAAATACACTTAAAATAACGTAAATTTGTATAAAATATATATAAAAAATACACATTAAATAATGTAAATATGTATAAAAAGATATATACAAAACACAAATAGAATAATATAAAATCGTATCAAAATAAATACACAGAATATTAATAAAATAATGTAAATTTGTATGAAAATTAAGATGCAAAATACCCATAAAATAACGCATTTTTTAAAAAAATTTATATACCAAGACACACATAAAATATTTGAATTTGTATTAAAATAAATATACAAAATGCACATACAATAAGGTAAATTTGTATTGAAATAGATATGCAAAATATATATAAAACCTTGTAAATTTTTTTCAAAATATATATACGAATACACATAAAATAACGTAGATTTCTATGAAAATAAATATACAAAATACACATAAAATGAAGTAAATACGTATAAAAAAAGGTATACAAAATACACATAAAATAATGTAAACTCGTATCAAAATAAATAAACAAAATACTAATGAAAGAATGAGTATTGTATAAATATAAATATACAAAATACAAATAAAATAACGTAAATTAATATAAAACTATATGCAAAAATACACAAAAGTAATTAAATTTGTGTGAAAATAGATATACAAAATACATGGGTATTTTGTATATTTATTTTCGTACAAACTGAAATTATTTTTGTTTATTTTTTTATATATTTTCATACAAATTTTCGTTATTTAATGTCTATTTTGTATATTTATTTTTTCTACAAATATACGTTCTTTTATCTGAATTTTGTTTATTGAATTTGAAACGAATTTACCTTATTTTGTATATCTATTTTCATACAAATTAAAATACTTCTGTGTATTTTTGTATATAGTTTTATATAAATTTACATTATTTTATGTGTATTTTGTATCTTTATATTTATACAAATAGACATTCTTTTATAGGTATTTTGTATATTTATTTTGATGCGAATTTACATTATTTTATGTGTATTTTGTATACAATTTTTTATACGTATTTACCTCATTTTATGTGTATTTTGTATATATATTTTTATAGAAATCTACGTTATTTTATGTGTATTCGTATATATATTTTGAAAGAAATTTACATTGTTTTATATGTATTTTGCATATCTATTTCAATTCAAATTTACCTTATTGTATGTGCATTTTGTATATTTATTGTAATACAAATTTAAATATTTTATGTGTATTTTGGTATATATATTTTCATAAAAAATGCGTTGTTTTATGGGTATTTTGCATCTTTATTTTCATCCAAATTTACATTATTTTATTAATATTCTGTGTATTTATTTTGATACTATTTTACATTATTCTATTTATCTTTTGTATATATTTTTTTATACATATTTACATTATTTAGTGTGTATCTTGCATATATATTTCATACAAATTTATTATCTATTATCTATTTTCATACAAATACACATTCTTTTCATGATATTTTGTTTATTTATTTTGACACGAATTTACATTATTTGATATGTATTTTGTATATATATTTTTATACGTATTTACATAATTTCATATGTATTTTGTATATATATTTCTATAGAAATCTACTTTATTTTATGTATTCGTATATATATTTTGAAACAAATTTACATTGTTTTATTTGTATTTTTTAATATCTCTTTCAATACAAATTTACCTTACTGTATATGCATTTCTATAGATATGCAAAAAACATATAAAACAATGTAAATTTATTTCAAAATATATATACGAATACACATAAAATAACGTAGATTTCTATAAAAATATATATACAAAATACACATAAAATTAAGTAAATACGTATAAGAAAATGTATACAAAATACACATAAAATAATGTAAATTCGGATCAAAATAAATAAACAAAATACCAATAATAGAATGTGTATTTGTATAAATATAAATATACAAAATACACATAAAATAACGTAAATTTGTATAAAACTATATACAAAAATACACAGAAGTAATTAAATTCGTATGAAAATAGATATACAAAATACAGATAAAATAATGTAAATTTGTATCAAAATATTTATAAAAATACATATAATAACGTAAATTTGTTTAAAAATATATAAACAAAATACACATTAAGTAATGTAAATACGTATAAAAAATATGTACAAAATACACATATAATCATGTAATTCGTATCAAACTGAATAAACAAAATATCAATAAAATAATGTAAATTTGTATGAGAAAACATATACAAATACATATAAAATAACGCTAATTTCTATAAAAATATATGTCCAAAAATGAACATAAAATAAAGTAACTTTGGATAAAAATATATATACAAAACACACATTAAGTTATGTAAATGCGTACGTAAAATAACCAAAATTTGTATAAAAGTATATACAAAAATACACAAAAATAATTTAAATTTGTCTGAAAAGAAATATACAAAATACACATAAAACTAGGTTAATTTGTATTGAAATACATATACAAAATACACATAAAATAATGTAAATTTGAAAGAAAAGATATAAACAAATACACATATAATAACGTAAATTTGTATGAAATATATATACAAAATACACATTAAATAATGTAAATATGTATAAAAAAAATATATACAAAACACAAATAGAATAATGTAAAATCGTATCAAAATATATACACAAAATATTAATCAAATAATGTAAATTTGTATGAAAATTAAGATGCAAAATACCTATAAAATAACGCATTTTTTATAAAATTATTGATTCCAAAATACACATAAAATATTTGAGCTTGTATTAAAATAAATATACAAAATGCACATACAATAAGGTAAATTTGTATTGAAATAGATATGCAAAATACATATAAAATAATGTAAATTTGTTTCAAAATATATATACGAATACACATAAAATAACGTAGATTTCTATAAAAATAAGTATACAAAATACACATAAAATTAAGTAAATACTTATAAAAAAAATGTATACAAAATACACATAAAATAATGTAAATTCGTATAAATGTAAATAAACAATATACCAATAAAATAGTGTGTATTTGTATAAATATAAATATACAAAATGCACATAAAATAACGTAAATTTATATAAATCTATATACATAAAAGAACGCAAATTTCTATAAAAATATATGTACAAAAATGAACATTAAATAAATTTGCATAAAAATATATATACAAAACACACATGAGATAATGAAAATGAGTATAAAAATATGTATACAAAATACCTATGAAATAATCTAAATTCGTATCGAGTTAAATTAAGATATACCAATAAAATAATGTAATTTTGGATGAAAATATATATACAAAATACACATAAAATAACCTAAATACAAATACAAATATACACATAAAATAATTTAAAATTGAATGAAAATATATATACAAATACACATTAAATAAAATGATTTTGTATAAAATTTGTATCAAAATATATACTTATACACACAATAAAAAACGTAATTTTTTATGAAAATGTATATACAAAATACACATAAAATAATTTAAATACGTAGAAAAATATATATACAAAAAACACATAAAATAATGTAAATATGTATGAAAATATATAAACAAATACACATAAAATAATGTAAATTTGGATAAAAAATGTATACAAAATGAACATTAAATAATGTAAATATGTATAAAAAAAATTTATACAAAAAACACATAGAATAATGTTAAATCGTATCAAAATAAATAAAGAGAATATCAATAAAATAATGTTAAATTGTATGAAAATAAAGATGCAAAATATTCATATAATAACGCATATTTGCATAAATATATATATACAAAAATACATATAAAATAATTTAATTTGTATTAAAATAAAAATACAAAATGCACGTACAAGAAAGTAGATTTGTATTGAAATAGATATGCAAAATACACATTATTAATGTAAATTTGAATCAAAATATGTATACGAATACTCATAAAATAGAGTAAATTTCTATGAAAATATACATACAAAATAGATATACAAAATACACATATAACTAGCTAAATTTGTATTTAAATACATGTACAAAAAACACATAAAATAATGTAGATTTGTATGAAATGAAAACAAATACATTTTATATAAAATATATATACAAAATACACATAGAATAATTAAATATAAAAAATACACATAAAATTACGAAAATTTGAATAAAAATATATACAAAAAAACAAAAAAATAAATTTCAATTTGTATGAAAATAGATATTGAAATAAATATACAAAATGCATATACAGTAAGGTAAATTTGTATTAAAGGGATATTCAAAAATATATATAAAACAATGTAAATTTGTTTCAAAATATATATATGAATACACACAAAATAAAGTAGATTTCTATAGAAATATATATACAAAATACATATGAAATTATGTAAATACGTATAAAAATATATATACAAAATACATATCAAATAACGTAAATTCGTGTCAAAATAAATAAACAAAATATCATGAAAAGAACGTGTATTTATATGAAAATAGATAATAGATAATATATTTGTATAAAATATATATGCAAGATAAACATTAAATAATGTAAATATGTATAAAAAAGTATATACAAAAAACAAATAGAATAATGTAAAATCGAATCAAAATAAATACACCGAATATTAATAAAATAATGTAAATTTGTATGAAAATAAAGATGCAAAATTCCCATAAAATAGCGCATTTCTTATAAAAATATATATACCAAAATACACATAAAATATTTAAATTTGTATTGAAATAAATATACAAAATGCACATACAATAAGGTAAATTTGTATTGAAAGAGACATGCAAAAATACATATAAAGCAATGTAAATTTGTTTCAAAAAATATATACGAATACCAGTAAAAAAACGTAGATTTCTATAAAAATATATATACAAAATACACATAAAACTGGGTAAATACGTATAAAAAAATGTATACAAAATACACATAAAATAATGTAAATTCGATTTAAAATAAATAAACAAAATGCCAATAAAAGAATGTGTATTTGGATAAATATAAATAAACAAAATACACATACAAAATAAACATAAAATAAGGTAGATTTGTAATAAAATATATGTACAAAATACACATAAAATAAAGTAAATTTATTTGAATATATATATATATATATATATATATATATATATATATATATATATATATATAAATACATATAAAATACCATGAATTTGTATAAAAATATATATTCAAAATAAATATTAAATAATGTAAAAGCGTATAAAAATATATATACAAAGTACATATAAAATAATATAAATTCGTATCAATATAAATCAACAAAACACCAATAAAATAATATACATTTGAATGAAAATAAATTTACAAAATACACATAACATAACTAAAATTTATATTAAAATATATACAAAAATACATAGAAATAATTTGAGTTTGTATGAAAATAGATATACAAAATACACATAAAACTAGGTAAATTTCTTTTGAAATGTATATACAAAATAGCCATAAAATATTGTACATTTGTGTCAAAATATATAAACAAATATACATAAAATAACGTAAATTTGTATGAAAAATATATACAAAATACACATAGAATAATGTCAATTCGTATCAAAATGAATGAGCAGAATATCATTAAAATAATGTAAATAAAGATGCAAAATACCCAAAAAATAAAGCATATGTTTATAAAAATACAGATACAAAAATACACATCGAATAATTAAATTTGTATTAAAATTAATATACAAAATGCGTATATAATAAGGTAAATTTGTATTGAAAAAATATGCAACATACACGTTTACTCATACAAATTTATATTATTTTATTGGTATTTTGTTTATTTATTTTGATACGAACTACATGATTATATGTGTATTTTGTACATATTTTTTTATACGTATTTAAATTATTTAATGTGTATTTTGTTTATATATTTTCATAAAAATTTACGTTATTATATGTGTATTTGTATAAATATTTTGATACAAATTTACTTTATTTCATGTATTTTGTATATATATTTCAATTCAAATTTAGCTTATTTTGTGTGTATTTTGTATATATTTTCATACAAATTTAATTACTTCTGTGTATTTTTGTATATAGTTTTATATAAATTTACGTTATTTTATGTGTATTTTGTATATTTATATTTATACAAATACACATTCTTTTATTGGTATTTTGTTTATTTATTTTGATACGAGTTTACATTATTTTATGTGTATTTTGTGTACATTTTTTTATACGTATTTACTTCATTTTATGTGTATTTTGTATATATATTTTTATAGAAATCTACGTTATTTTATGTGTATTCGTATACATATTTTGAAACAAATTTACATTCCTTTATATGTATTTTGCATATCTATTTCAATACAGATTTACCTTATTGTATGTGTTTTTTATATATTTATTTTAATACAAATCTAATTTTTTTATGTTTATTTTTGTATATATATTTTTATAAATAAAAAAAATGTGTTATTTTATGGGTATTTTGCCTCTTTATTTTCATACAAATTTACATTATTTTATTAATATTCTGTGTATTTATTTTGATACGATTTTTCATTATTCTATTTGTGTTTTGTTATATTTTTTTATACAAATTTACGTTATTTTTAGTGTATTTGTTTATGTATTTTCATTCAAATTTACATTATTTTATGTGTATTTTGTATATGTATTTCCATATAAATTTACCTAATTTTATGTGTATTTTGTATATTTATTTTCATAAAAATTTAAAATATTTTTTTGTATTTTTGTATATAGTTTGATACAAATTTAGGTTATTTTATGTGTATTTTGAATATCTATTTTCATACAAATACACATTCTTTTATTGATATTTTGTTTATTTATTTAGACGCGAATTTACATTATTTAATGTGTATTTTGTATATATATTTTTATACGTATTTACATCATTTCATGTGTATTTTGTATATATATTCCTATAGAAATTAACGTTATTTTATGTGTATTCGTATATATATTTTGAAACAAATTTACACTGTTTTATGTGTGTTTTGCGTATTTTTTCAAAACAAATTCACCTTATTGTATGTGCATTTTGTATATTAATTTTAATACAGTTTTAATTATTCTATGTGTATTTTTGTATATGTATTTTTTTTTAAATATGCTTTATTTTATGGGTATTTTGCATCTTTGTTTTCATACAAATTTAAATTATTTTATTGATATTCTGTGTACTTATTTTGATACGGTTTTACATTATTCTATGTGTATTTTGTATATATATTTTTGTATATTTTATGTGTATTTGTTTTCATTTCATACAAATTTACATAATTTTATGTGTATTTTGTACATGTATTAAAATACAAATTTAACTAATTATATGTGTATTACAAATACACATTCTTTTATTGGTATTTTGTTTATTTATTTTGATACGAATTTATATTATTTTATGTGTATTTTGTATGCATTTTTTTATACGTATTTACTTCATTTTATGTGTATTTTGTATATACATTTTTATAGAAATCTATGTTATTTTATGTGTATTCGTATATATATTTTGAAACAAATTTACATTGTTTTATATGTATTTTGCATATCTATTTCAATACAAATTTACCTTATTGTATGGGTTTTTTATATATTTATTTTAATACAAATTTAATTTTTTTATGTGTATTTTGGTATATATATTTTTATAAATAAAAAAAATGCGTTATTTTGTGGGTATTTTGCCTCTTTATTTTCATACAAATTTACATTATTTTATTAATATTCTGTGTATTTATTTTGATACGATTTTACATTATTCTATTTCTGTTTTGTATATATTTTTTTATACAAATTTACGTTATTTTAAGTGTATTTGTTTATGTATTTTCATTAAAATTTACATTATTTTATGTGTATTTTGTATATGTATTTCAAAACAAATTTACCGAATTTTATATGTATTTTGTATATTTATTTTCATACAAATTTAAAATATTTTTGTGTTTTTTTTATATAGTTTGATGCATATTTAGGTTATTTTATGTGTATTTTGTATATCTATTTTCATACAAATACACTTTCTTTTATTGATATTTTGTTTATTTATTTTGACGCGAATTTACATTATTTAATGTGTATTTTGTATATATATTTTTATACGTATTTACATCATCTCATGTGTATTTTGTATATATATTCCTATAGAAATCAACGTTATTTTATGTGTATTCGTATATATTTTTTGAAACAAATTTACACTGTTTTATGTGTATTTTGCGTATTTTTTCAATACAAATTAACCTTATTGTATGTGCATTTTGTATATTAATTTTAATACAAATTTAATTATTCTATGTGTATTTTTGTATATGTATTTTTAAAAAAAATATGCTTTATTTTATAGTATTTTGCATCTTTGTTTTCATACAAATTTAAATTATTTTATTGATATTCTGTGTACTTATTTTGATACGGTTTTACATTATTCTATGTATATTTTGTATATATATTTTATACAAATGTACGTTATTTTATGTGTTTTCATTTCATACAAATTTACATTATTTTACGTGTATTTTGTACATGTATTTAAATACAAATTTAACTAATTATATGTGTATTTTGTATATCTATTTTCATACAAATTGATATTATTTTTTTTTGTATATATTTTTATACAAATTTTCGTTATTTTATGTGTATTTTGGGTATTTATTTTCCTACAAATACACGTTTATTATCAATTTTGTATATTTATTTTAATTATTTTACATTATTTTATATATATATATATATATATATATATATATATATATATATATATATATATATATATATATATATATATATATATATATATATATATATATATATATATATATATATATATATATATATATATATATATATATATATATATATATATATATATATATATATATATATATATATATATTTTTTATATATTTACATCATTTGATATGTATGTATATATTTTCATAGAAATATACTCTATTTTAGGTGTATTCGTATATATATTTTGATACAAATTTACATTACTTATGTGTATTTTGCATATCTATTTCAATACAAATTTACTTTTTTGTGTATATATAATTTTATACATTATTTAATGTTTATTTTGAATATATATTTTATACTAATTCATGTTATTTTATGTGTATTTGTATATATATTTTCATACAAATTTATATTATTTTATGTGTATTTTGTACTTATATTTCATTACAAATTTACCTTATTTTATCTTTATTTTGTATATTTATTTCATTCAATTTTAAATTTTTAAATTTATATTTGTATTTAGGTTATTTTATGTGTATTTTCTATATATATATTTTCATCCAAAATTCCATTATTTTTTTGGTATTTTGTTAATTTAATTCGATACGAATTTAGATTATTTCATTGGTATTTTGTATACATATTTTCATACGCATTTACATTATTTAATGTGTGTTTTGTATATATATTTTTATGCAAATTTACATTATTTTATTGATATTCTGTGTATTTATTTTGATACGATTTTACATTATTCTATGTATATTTTGTATATATATTTTATACAAATGTACGTTATTTTATGTGAATTTGTTTTAATTTTTACAAATTTACATTATTTTATGTGTATTTTGTATATATATTTCAATACAATTTTAACTTATTACAATATTATATATACAATATTATTACAAAATATACATAAAATAACGAAAATTTGTATAAAAATTTATACAAAAAAAAAAATTCAGTTTGTTTGAAAATAGATATACAAAATATACATATAATTAGTTAAATATGCGTTATTTTATGTGTATTCGTATATATATTTTGAAACAGATTTACATTGATTTATATGTATTTTGCATATCTATTTCAATACAAATTTACCTTATTGTGTGTGCATTTCGTATATTTATTTTAATACAAATTCAAATATTTTATGTGTGTTTTGGTATATATATTTAAAAAAAAAGCGTTATTTTGGGTATTTTGCATCTTTATTTTCATGCAAATTTATTTTATTTATTTTATATATATTTTAATAAAAATTTACATTATTTTATTGTGTGTATTCGTATTTATTTTGATACAAATTTTATACAAATTCATGTTATTTTATGTGTATTTGTATATATATTTTCATACAAATTTATATTATTTTATTTGTATTTTTACATATTTTTCATTACAAATTTACATTATTTTATGATTATTTTGTATATTTATTTCATTCAATTTTAAATTATTTTTTGTGTATATTTGTTTTTGTATTTACGTAGTTGTATATATTTTTATACAAATTTTAGTTATTTTATTTGTATTTTCTATATATATTTTCCTACAAATATACATTGTTTTATTGGAATTTTATCTATTTATTCTGATACGAATTTACTTTATTTTATGTGTATTTTGTATATATATTTTTCTACGTATTTACATTATTTTATGTGTATTTTGTATATATATTTTCATAAAAATTTATTTCATTTTATTGTGTGTATTCGTATATAATTTGATACAAATTTTATACAAATTCATGTTATTTTATGTGTATTTGTATATATATTTTCATACAAATCTACATTATTTTATGTGCATTTTTACATATATTTCATTACAAATTTACCATATTTTATGTTTATTTTGAATATTTATTTCCTTCAATTTTAAATTATTTTATGTGTATATATGTATTTGTATTTAGGTTATTTTATGTGTATTTTCTATATATATTTTAATCAAAAATTACATTATTTTATTGGTATTTTGTTAGTTTAATTCGATACGAATTTAGATTATTTCATAGGTATTTTGTATACATATTTTTATAAGCATTTACATTATTTAATGTATGTTTTGTATATTTATTTTTATGGAATTTTACTTTATTTTATGTGTATTTGTATAAATATAAATATACAAAATGCACATAAAATTAGGTAAATTTATATAAAACAATATACAAAGATACACAAAAGTAATTAAATTTGTATGAAAATAGATATACAAAATACACACAAAATAAGCTTAATTTGAATTAAAATATATGTACAAAATACATAAAATAAAGTAAATTTGTATCAAAATATTTTTACAAATACACATATAATTACGTAAATTTTATATAAAAATATATAAACAAAATACACATTAAATAATGTAATTACGTATAAAAAATATATACAAAATACACATATAATCATGTAATTCGTATCAAAATAAATAAACAAAATACCAATAAAATAATGTAAATTTTTATGAGAAAACATACAAAATACACATAAAATAAATAAATTTCTATAAAAATATATGTACAAAAATGCACATAAAATAAATTTGCATTAAAAAATATATACAAAACACACATTACATAACGTAAATGAGTATAAACATATGTATACAAAATACCTTTGAAAAAATCTAAATTCGTATCGAGTTAAATAAAGAAAATACCAATAAAATAATGTAATTTTGGATGAAGATATATATAGAAAATACACATAAAATTACGTAAATACAAATACAAATATACACATAAAATAATTTAAAATTGAATGAAATAAATATACAAAATAATCATAAAATAAGGTAAATTTGTTATGAAAAATATGTAAAAATACACGTAAAATAATATAAATTTGTATGAAAATATATATACAAATACACATAAAATAACATGAATTTGTATAAAATTTGTATCAAAATAAATAGGAATACACACAATAAAATAATGTAAATTTTTATTAAAATATATATACAAAATACACATAAAATAATGTAAATACGTAGAAAAATATATATACAAAATACACATAAAATAATGTAAACTCGTATCAAAATAAATAAACAAAATTATAATAAAAGATTGTATATTTGTAGGAAAATATATATACAAAATACAAATAAAATAACTAAAATTTGTATAAAAATAAATACAAAAATACACAAAAATAATTTAAATTTGTTTGAAAATATATATGCAAAATACACATAAAGTTAGGCAAATTTGTATTGAAATACATATACAAAATACACATAAAATAATGTAAATATGTAAGAAAATATATAAACAAATACACATAAAATAACGTAAATTTGGGTAAAATATATATACAAAATATACATTAAATAATGTAAATATGAATAAAAATATATATACAAAATACACATAGAATAATGTTTAATCGTATCAAAATAAATAAACAGAATATCAATAAAATAATTTAAATTTGTATGAAAATAAAGATGCAAAATACCCATATAATAACGCATATATGCATAAAAATATATATACAAAAATACACATGAAATAATTAAATTTGTATTGAAATAAATATACAAAATGCATATACAATAAAGTAAATTTGTATTGAAATACATATGCAAAATACACATCAATAATGTAAATTTGTATGAAAATATATATACGAATACACATAAAATAGAGTAAATTTCTATGAAAATATACATACAAAATACATATAAAATTATGTAAATAGTATAAAAATATATATACCAAATACACCTAAAATAATGTAAATTCGTATCAAAATAAACAAACAAAATTCCGATAAAAGAACGTATATTTGTAGGAAAATAAATATACAAAATACACATAAAATAACGAAAATTTGTATAAAAATATATACAAAAACAAAACAAAAATAATTTCAATTTTTATGAAAATTGATATACAAAATACACATATAATTAGTTAAATTTGTACAAATTTGTACATGTAAAAAATACACATAAAATAATGAAAATTTGTATGAAATGAAAACAAATACACTACGTTGATTTATAAGTATTCGTATATAGATTTTGAAATAAATTTACACTGTTTTATGTGTATTTTGCATATTTTTTCAATACAAATTTACTTTATTGTATATGCATTTTGTATATTAATTTTAATACAAATTTAATTATACTATGTGTATTTTTGTATATGTATTTTTTAAAAAATATGCTTTATTTTATGGGTATTTTGCATTTTTATTTTCATACAAACTTACATTATTTTATTTATATTCTGTTTATTTTTTTTGAAACAATTTTACATTATTCTATGTGTATTTTGTATATCTATTTTTATACGTATTTACTTAATTTTATGTGTATTTTGTATATATATTTTTATAGAAATCTACGTTATTTTATGTGTATTCGTATATATATTTTGAAACAAATTTACATTGTTTTATATGTATTTTTGCATATATCTTTCAATACAAATTTACCTTATTGTATGTGCATTTTGTATATTTATTTCAATACAAATTTAAATATTTTATGTGTATTTTGGTATATATATTTTTATAAAAAATGCGCTATTTTATGGGAATTTTGCATCTTTCTTTTCATACAAATTTACATTATTTTATTGATATTCTGTGTATTTATATTGACAGGATCTTACATTATTCTATTTCTTTTTTGTATATATTTTTTTATACACATTTACATTATTTAATGTGTATCTTGCATATATATTTTATACACATTTACGTTATTTTAAGTGTATTTGTTTATATATTTTCATTCAAATTTACATTATTTTATGTGTATTTTGTATATGTATTTCAATACAAATTTACCTAATTTTATGTGTATTTTGATTATTTCTTTTCATACAAATTTTAAATATTTTTGTGTATTTTTGTATATAGTTTTATAGAAATTTAGGTTATTTTATGTACGCATTTACATTATTTAATGTGTGTTTTGTATATATATTTTTATGCAAATTTACTTTATTTTATGTGCATTTTTGTACATATATTTTTTTAGAAATTTGAGTTATTTTATGTGTATTAGTATATGTTTTCTCATACAAATTTATATTATTTTATTGCTATTTTGTTTATTTATTTTGATACGAATGAAAATAGATATACAAAATATACATAAAATAAACTAAATTTGTATTGAAATATATATACCAAATACATAAAATAATGTAAATTTGTATCAAAATATTTTAACAGATGCGCATAAAATAACGTAAATTTGTTTTAAAATATACAAAATACACATTAAATAATGTAAATATGTATAAAAAATATATATACAAAACACAAATAGAATAATGTAAAATCGTATCAAAATAAATACCAGAATATTAATAAAACAATGTAAATTTGTATGAAAATAAAGATGCAAAATACCCATTAAATAACGCATTTTTTATAAAAATATATATACCAAAATACACATGAAAAAATTTATTTGTATTAAAATAAATATACAAAATACACATACAATAAGGTAAATCTGTATTGAAATAGATATGCAAAATACATATAAAACAATGTAAATTTGTTTCAAAATATATATACGAATACACATAAAATAACGTAGATTTGTATAAAAATATATATACAAAATACACATAAAATGAAGTAAATACGTATAAGAAAATGTATAATGTAAATTCGTATCAAAATAAATAAACAAAATACCAATAAAAGAATGTGTATTTGTATAAATATAAATATACAAAATACACATAAAATAACGTAGATTTATATAAAACTATATACAAAAATACACAGAAGTAATTAAATTTGTATGAAAATATATTCAAAATACACACAAAATAAGCTAAATTTAAATTGAAATATATATACAAAATACATGAAATAAAGTAAATTTGTATCAAAATATTTATACAAATACACATATAATAACGTAAATTTGTATGAAAATATATAAACAAAATACACATTAAATAATGTAAATACGTATAAAAAAATATATGCAAAATACACATATAATCATGTAATTCGTATCAAAATAAATAAACAAAATACCAATAAAATAATATAAATTTGTATGAGTAAACGTGTATGTTGCATATTTTTTCAATACAAATTTACCTTATTATATACGCATTTTGTATATTAATTTTAATACAAATTTAATTATTCGATGTGTATTTTTGTATCTGTATTTTTATAAACATATGCTTTATTTTTTGGGTATTTTGCATCTTTATTTTCATACAAATTTACATTATTTTATTGACATTCTGCTCATTCATTTTGATACGAATTGACATTATTCTATGTGTATTTTGTATATATTTTTCATACAAATTTACGTTATTTTATGTGTATTTGTTAATATATATTGACACAAATTTACAATATTTTATGGGTATTTTGTATATACATTTCAAAAGAAATTTACCTAGTTTTATGTGTATTTTGTATATCTATTTTCATACAAACTCAAATTATTTCTATGTATTTTTGTATATATTTTAATACAAATTTTAGTTATGTTATGTATATTTTATAAATTTATTTTCATTCAAATATATATTATTTTATTGGTGTTTTGTTGATTTATATTGATACGAATTTACATTATTTTATATGTACTTTGTATATATATTTTTATACGCTTTTACATTATTTAATATTTATTTTGAATATATATGTTTATACAAATTCCTGGTATTTTATGTGTATTTGTATATATCTTTTCATATAAATTTACATTATTTTATGCGTATTTTGTACATATATTTTATTACAAATCTACCTTATTTTATGTTTATTTTGTATGTGTATTTTGTATATTTATATTTATCCAAATACACATTCTTTTATTGGTATTTTGTTTATTTATTTTAATTCGAATTTACATTATTTTATGTGTATTTTGTATACATTTTTTATACGTATTTACTTAATTTGATGTGTATTTTGTATAAATATTTTTATAGAAATCTACGTTTTTTTATTTGTATTCGTATATATATTTTCAAACAAATTTACATTGTTTTATATGTATTTTTGCATATCTCTCCCAATACAAATTTACCTTATTGTATGTGCATTTTGTATATTTATTTCAATGCAAATTTAAATATTTTATGTGTATTTTGGTATATATATTTTTATAAGATTACGAAAATTTGAATAAAAATATATACAAAAAAACAAAAAAATAAATTTCCATTTGTATGAAAATAGATATACAAAATACACATAAAATTAGTTAAATTTGTATTTAAATACATGTACAAAATACACATAAAATAATATAAATTTGTATGAAATGAAAACAAATTCACATAAAATAACGTACATTTGTATAAAATAGATATACAAAATAATTTTATGTGTATTTTGTATATTTATTTTCATACAAATTTAAATTATTTTTGTTTATTTTTTATATAGTTTTATACAAACTTAGGTTATTTTATGAGTATTTTGTATATCTATTTTCATACAAATACACATTCTTTTATTGATATTTTGTTTATTTTTTTGACGAGAATTTAAATTTTTTAATGTGTATTTTGTATATATATTTTTATACGTATTTACATCTTCTCATGTGTATTTTGTATATATATTTCTATAGAAATCTACGTTATATTATGTGTATTCGTATATAGATTTTTAAACGAATTTACACTTTTATGTGTATTTTGCATATTTTTTCAATACAAATTTACCTTATTGTATATGCATTTTGTATATTAATTTAAATGCAAATTTAATTATTCTATGTGTATTTTTGTATATGTATTTTTTTCAAAAATATGCTTTATTTTATGGGTATTTTGCATCTTTATTTTCATACAAATTTACGTTATTTTATTGATATTCTGCTCATTCATTTTGATACGATTTGACATTATTCTATGTGTATTTTGTATATATTTTTCAAACAAATTTACGTTATTTTTTGTGTATTTGTTTATATATTTTGACAAAAATTTACATTTTATGGGTATTTTGTATATATATTTCAAAAGAAATTTACCTAGTTTTATGTGTATTTTGAATATCTATTTTCATACAAACTCAAATTATTTCTATGTATTTTTGTATATATTTCAATACAAATTTTAGTTATGTTATGTGTATTTTGTAAATTTATTTTCATTCAAATATATATTATTTTATTGGTATTTTGTTGATTTATATTGATACGAATTTACATTATTTTATATGTACTTTATATATATATATATATATATATATATATATATATATATATATATATATATATATATATATATATATATATATATATATATATATATATATATATATATATATATATATATATATATATATATATATATATATAGATATATATATATATATATATATATATTATATAATATTTATTTTAAATATAGAATTTTATACAAATTCGTTGTATTTTTTGTTTATTTGTATATATATTTTAATATAAATTTACATTATTTTATGTGTATTTTGTACATATATTTCATTACAAATTTACCTTATTTTATGTTTATTTTGTATGTGTATTTTGTACATTTATATTTATACAAATACACATTCTTTTATTGGTATTTTGTTTATTTATTTTGTTTCGAATTTATATTATTTTATGTGTATTTTGTTTACATTTTTTTATACGTATTTACCTAATTTTATGTGTATTTTGTATATATATTTTTATAGAAATCTACGTTATTTTATGTGTATTCGTGTATATATTTTGAAACAAATTTACATTGTTTTATATGTATTTTTGCATATCTCTTTCAATAGAAGTTTACCTTATTGTATGTGCATTTTGTATATTTATTTCAATACAAATTTAAATATTTTATGTGTATTTTGGTATATATATTTTTATAAGAAATGCGCTATTTGATGGGAATTTTGCATCTTTATTTTCATACATATTTACATTATTTTATTAATATTCGGTGTATTTATTTTGATACGATTTTACATTATTCTATTTGTTTTTTGTATATATTTTTTTTATACATATTTACAATTCATACAAATTTATTATCTATTATTTATTTTCATACAAATACACATTCTTTTCATGATATTTTGTTTATTTATTTTGACACGAATTTACATTACTTAATATGTATTTTATATATATATTTTTATACGTATTTACATAATTTCATGTGTATTTTGTATATATATTTCTATAGAAATATACGTTATTTTATGTGTATTCGTATATATATTTTGAAACAAATTTACACTGTTTTATATGTATTTTGCGTTTTTTTTCAATACAAATCTACCTTATTGTATGTGTGCATTTTGTATATTAATTTTCATACAAATTTAATTATTCTATGTGAATTTTTGTATATGTATTTTAAACAAAAAATATGCTTTATCTTATGGGTATTTTGCATCTTTATTTTCATACAAATTTAAATTATTTTATTGATATTCTGTGTACTTATTTTGATACGATTTTACATTATTCTATGTATAACAAAAATAAATACAGAATACACAAAAATAGATATGCAAAATACATATAAACAATGTAAATTTGTTTCAAAATATATATACGAATACACATAAAATAAGGTAGATTTCTATAAAAATATATACAAAATACATAAAATTAAGTAAATACGTATATAAAATGTATACAAAATACACATAAAATAATGTAAATTAGTAGCTAAATAAATAAACAAAAGACCAATAAAACACTGTCTTTTTGTATATATATATATATATATATATATATATATATATATATATATATATATATATATATATATATATATATATATATATGTATATATATATATATATATATATATATATATATATATATATATATATATATATATATATATACATTAAATAATATAAATTTATTTAAAACTATACAAAATACACATGAAATGATGTAAATACATATAAAAATATACATAAAAATTACACATTAAATAATGTAAATTCGCGTCAAAATAAATAAACAAAATATCAATAAAAGAATGTGTATTTGTATGAAAATAGATATACAAAATACACATAAAATAACCTAAATTTGTATCAAACTATGTACAAAAATACACAAAAATATTTTAAATTTGTATGAAAATAAATATACAAAATACACATAAAATTAGGTAAATTTGTATTGAAATACATACACAAAATACACATAAAATAATGTAAATTTGAATGAAAATACATAAACAAATACACTTAAAATAACGTAAATTTGTATAAAAAAATATGTACAAAACACAAATAGAATAATGTAAAATAAATACACAGAATATTAATAAAATAATGTAAATTTGTATGAAAATAAAGCAGCAAAATACCCATAAAATAACGCTTTTTTTTTTTTAAATATATATACCAAAATACACATCAAAAAATTATATTTGTATAAAAATAAATATACAAAAAACACATACAAAAAGGTAAATTTGTATTGAAATAGATGTGCAAAATACATATAAAACAATGTAAATTTGTTTCAAAATATATATACGAATACACATAAAATAACGTAGATTTCTATAAAAATATATATACAAAATACACATAAAATGAAGTAAATACGTATAAAAAAATGTATAGAGTAAATTTCTATGAAAATATATATTCAAAATACATATAAAATTATGTAAATAAGTATAAAAATATATATATCAAATACACCTAAAAAAATGAAAATTCGTATCAAAATAAATAAACAAAATTCCGATAAAAGAACGTATATTTGTAGGAAAATAAATATACAAAATACACATAAAATTACGAAAATTTGAATAAAAATATATACAAAAAAACAAAAAAATAAATTTCAATTTGTATGAAAATAGATATACAAAATACACATATAATTAGTTAAATTTGTATTTAAATACATGTACAAAATACACATAAAATAATGTAAATTTGTATGAAATGAAAACAAATTCACATAAAATAACGTACATTTATATAAAATAGATATACAAAATATACATAGAATAATGTAAAATCGTATCAAAATAAATACACAGAATATCAATAAAATAATGTAATTTTGTATGAAAATAAAGATGCAAAATACCCATAAAATAAAGCATATTTTTTAAAAATACATATACAAAAATACACATAGAATAATTAAATGTGTATTAAAATTAATATACAAAATGCACGTACAATAAGGTAAATTTGTATTGAAAAAATATACAAAATGCACATAAAAGTGTAAATTTGTTTAAAAAACTATATACGAATACACATAAAATAACGTAGATTTCTATAGAAATATATATACAAAATACACATGAAATGATGTAAATACGTATAAAAAAAAAAATATATATATATATATATATATATATATATATATATATATATATATATATATATATATATATATATATATATATATATATATATATATATATATATATATACATAATACACATTAAATAATTTAAATTCTCGTCAAAATAAATAAACAAAATATAAATAAAAGAATGTGTATTTGTATGAAAATAGATATACAAAATACTCATAAAATAACCTAAGTTTGTATAAAACTATATACAAAAATAAACAAAAATAATTTAAATTTGTATGATAATAAATATACAAAATACACAAAATTTGGTAAATTTGTATTGAAATACATATACAAAATACACATAAAATAATGGAAATTTGAATGAAAATATATAAACATATACACTTAAAATAGCGTAAATTTGTATCAAATATATATACAAAATACTCATTAAATAATGTAAATATGCATAAAAAAATATATACAAAACACAAATAGATTATTGTAAAATCGTATCAACAATAAATACACAGAATATTAATAAAATAATGTAAATTTGTATGAAAATAAAGATGCAAAATAGCCATAAAATAACGCATTTTTTATAAAAATATATATACCAAAATACACATAAAATATTAAAATTTGTGTTAAAATAAAAATAAAAAATGCACATACTATAAGGTAAATTTGTATTGAAATAAATATGCAAATTACATATAAAACAATGTAAATTTGTTTCAAAATATAAATACGAATACACATAAAATAACGTAGATTTCTATAAAAATATATACAAAATACACATAAAATGAAGTAAATACGTATAAAAAAATGAATACAAAGTATACATAAAAATCGTATCAAAATAAATAAAGAAAATACCAGTAAAAGAATGTGTATTTGTATAAATATAAATATACTAAATACACATAAAATATCGTAAATTTGTATAAAACTATATACAAAAATACACAGAAGTAATTAAATTTGTATGAAAATATATATACAAAATACAGCTAAAATAACCTAATTTGAATTGAAATGTACATACAAAATACATAAAATAATGTAGATCTGTATCAAAATATTTATATAAATACATATAATAACGTAGATTTGTTTAAAAATATATAAACAAAATACAGATTAAGTAATGTAAATAGGTATAAAAAATATGTTCAAAATACACATATAATCATGTAATTCGTATCAAAATAAATAAACAAAATAGCAATAAAATAATGTAAATTTGTATGAGAAAACATATACAAATAACGCAAATTTCTATAAAAATATATGTAGAAAAATGCACATAAAATAAAGTAAATTTGCATAAAAATATATATACAAAACACACACTAAATAATGTAAATGCGTACATAAAATAACCTAAATTTGTATAAAACTATATACAAAAATACACAAAAATAATTTGAATTTGTTTGAAAAGAAATATACAAAATACACATAAAATTAGGTAAATTTGTATTGAAATACATATACAAAATACATATCAAATAATGTAAATTTGAATGAAAATATATAAACACATAAACCTAAAATAACGTAAATTTGTATAAAATATATATGCAAGATACACATTAAATAATGTAAATGTGTATAAAAAAAATATATACAAAAAACAAATAGAATAATGTAAAATCGTATCAAAATAAATACACAGAATATCAATAAAATAATGTAAATTTGTATGAAAATAAAGATGCGAAATTCCCAAATATTATCGCATTTTTTTTAAAAATATATATACCAAAATACACATAAAATATTTAAATTTGTATTGAAATAAATATACAAAATGCATATACAGTAAGGTAAACTTGTATTGAAAGACATATTCAAAAATACATATAAAACAATGTAAATTTGTTTCAAAATATATATATATGAATACACATAAAATAAAGTAGATTTCTATAGAAATATATATACAAAATACATATGAAATTATGTAAATACGTTTAAAAATATATATACAAAAAACATATCAAATAATGTAAATTCGTGTCAAAATAAATAAACAAAATATCATGAAAAGAATGTGTATTTGTATGAAAATAGATAATAGATAATAAATTTGTATAAAATATATATGCAAGATACACATTAAATAATGTAAATATGTATAAAAAAGTATATACAAAAAACAAATAGAATTATTATATGTAAAATCGTATCAAAATAAAAACACCGAATATTAATAAAATAATGTAAATTTGTATGAAAATAAAGATGCAAAATTCCCATAAAATAGCGCATTTCGTATAAAAATATATACCCCAAAATACACATAAAATATTTTAATTTGTATTGAAATAAATATACAAAATGCACATACAATTAGGTAAATTTGTATTGAAAGAGATATGCAAAAATACATATAAAACAATGTAAATTTGTTTCAAAATATATATACGAATACAAATAAAAAAACGTAGATTTCTATAAAAATATAGATACAAAATACACATAAAATTAGGTAAATACGTATAAAAAAATGTATACAAAATACACATAAAATAATGTAAATTCGAATTAAAATAAATAAACAAAATATCAATATAAGAATGTGTATTTGGATAAATATAAATTTACAAAATACACATACAAAATAAACATAAAATAAGGTAGATTTGTAATAAAATATATGTACAAAATACACATAAAAAAATGTATGTTAATGTGTATTCGCATATATATTTTGAAACAAATTTACATTGTTTTATATATATTTTGCATATCTATTTCAATAGAAATTTACCTTATTGTATGTGCATTTTGTATATTTATTTTGATACAAATTCAAATATTTTATGTGTACTTTGGTATCAATAATTTTATAAAAAATGCGTTATTTTATAGGTATTTTGCATCTTAATTTTCATACAAATTTACATTATTTTATTAATATTCTGTGTATATATTTTGATACGATTTTACATTATTCTATTTGTGTTTTGTATATATTTTTTTATACATATTTACATTATTTAATGTGTATTTTGTATATATATTTCATACAAATTTACGTTATTATATGTGTATTTGTTTATATATTTTCTTTCAAATTTACATTATTTTATGTGTTTTTTGTATATGTATTTCAATAGAAATTAACCTAATTTTATGTGTATTTTGTATATTTCTTTTCATACAAATTTAAATTATTTTTGTGTATATTTGTATATAGTTTTATACAAATTTAGGTTATTTTATGTACGCATTTACATTATTTAATGTGTGTTTTGTATATATATTTTTATCCAAAGTTACTTTATTTTACGCACATGTGCACATAAAATAACGTAAATTTGTATAAAACTATATCCAAAAATATACAGAAGTAAATAAATTTGTATGAAGATAGATATACAAAATACACACAAAATAAGCTAAATTTGAATTAAAATATATTTACAAAATACATAAAATAAATAAATTCGTTTCAAAATATTTTTAACAAATACACATATAATAACGTAAATTTGTAAAAAAATATAAAAACAAAATACACATTAAGTAATGTAAATACGTATAAAAAAATATTAACAAAATACACAAATAATCAAGTCATTCGTATCAAAATAAATAAACAAAAAACTAATTAAATAATGTAACTTTGTATGAGAAAACATATACAAAATACACATAAAATAACGTTTTAATATTTAAATACAAATTTAACTTATTACAATATTATATATACAATATTATTACAAAATATACATAAAATAACGAAAATTTGTATAAAAATTTATACAAAAAAAAACAAAAATAATTTCAATTTGTTTGAAAATAGATATACAAAATACACATATAATTAGTTAAATTTGTCTTTAAATACATGTACAAAATACATATAAAATAATGTAAATTTTAATGAAATGAAAACATATAAACATAAAATAACGTACATTTGTATAAAATATATATACAAAATACACATAGAATAATGTAAAATCGTATCAAAATAAGTACACAGAATATCAATAAAATAATTTAAATTTGTATGAAAATAAAGATGCAAAATACCCATAAAATAAAGCATATTTTTTTTAAAAATACATTTACAAAAATACACATAGAATAATTAAATTTGTATTAAAATTAATATACAAAATGCACATACAATAAGGTAAATTTGTACTGAAAAAATACGCAAAATACACATAAAACAGTGTAAATTTGTTTCAAAATATATATACGAATACACATAAAATAACGTTGATTTCTATAGGAATATATATACAAAATACACATGAAATGATGTAAATACGTATAAAAATATATATATATACAAAATACACATTAAATAATGTAAATTCGCGTCAAAATAAATAAAGAGAATATCAATAAAAGAATGTGTATTTGCATGAAAATAGATATACAAAATACACATAAAATAACCTAAATTTGCATCAAGCTATATACAAAAATGCAAAAAAATATTTTAAATTTGTATGAAAATAAATATACAAAATACACATAAAATTAGGTAAATTTGTATTGAAATACATATACAAAATACACATAAAATAATGTAAATTTGTATGAAATTAAAACAAATTCACATAAAATAACGTACATTTGTATAAAATATATATACAAAATATACATAGAATAATGTAAAATCGTATCAAAATAAATACACAGAATATCAATAAAATAATGTAAATTTGCATAAAAATATATATACAAAACATACATTAAATAATGTACATGCGTATAAAAATATGTATACAAAATACCAATGAAATAATCTAAATTTGTATCGAATCAAATTAACAAAATACCAAAAAAATAATGGAATTTTGGATGAAAATATATACAGAAAATACACATAAAATAACCTAAATACAAATACAAATATACACTTAAAATAATTTAAAATTGAATGAAATAAATATACAAAATAAACATAAATAAGGTAAATTTGTAATGAAATATATGTACAAAATACACATAAAATAATATAATTTTGTATGAAAATATAAATACAAATACACATAAAATAACATGAATTAGTATAAAAATATATATTCAAAATAAACATTAAATAATGTATAAAAATATATATACACAATAAAGTAAATTTGTATTGAAATAGATATGCAAAATACACATAAATAATGTAAATTTGTATCAAAATATATATACGAATACACCTAAAATAGAGTATATTTCTATGAAAATATACATACACAATACATATCAAATGATGTAAATAAGTATAAAATATATATATCAAATACACCTAAAATAATGTAAATTCGTATCAAAATAAATAAACAAAATTCCGATAAAAAACGTATATTTGTAGGAAAATAAATACCCAAAATACACATAAAATAACGAAAATTTGTATAAAAATATATACAAAAAAAAAATAATAATATCAATTTGTATGAAAATAGATATACAAAATACACATATAATTAGTTACATTTGTATTTAAATACATGTACAAAATACACGTAAAATTATGTAAATTTGTATGAAATGAAAACAAATACACATAAAATAACGTACATTTGTATAAAATATATATACTAAATACACATAGAATAATGTAAAATCGTATCAAAATAAGTACACAGAATATCAATAAAATAATTTAAATTAGGTAAATTTGTATTGAAATACATATACAAAATACACATAAAATAATGTAAATTTGAATGAGAATATATAAACAAATACACTTAAAATAATGTAAATTTGTATAAAATATATATGCAAGATTTTTTTTTTTTTACAACAAAGGAGGCAGCTCAAGGGCAACAAAAAAAGAAAACAATAATAAAAAAAAAGCCCGCTACTCGCTGCTCCTAAAGTAAAACAAAAGAGGTGGCCGAAAGGAAGATCAAATACAGGAGGAGAGGTGACCTGATACCCTCCTCTTGAAAGAGTTCAAGTCGTAGGCAGGAGGAAATACAGATGAAGGAAGATTGTTCCAGAGTTTACCAGCAGATACACATTAAATAATGTAAATGTGTATAAAAAAATATATACAAAAAAGAAATAGAATAATGTAAAATCCTATCAATATAAATACACAGAATATCAATAAAATAATGTAAATTTGTATTAAAAGAAAGATGCAAAATTCCCATAAAATAGCGCATTTTTTATAAAAATATATATACCAAAATACACATAAAATATTTAAATTTGTATTGAAATACATATACAAAATACACATAAAATAATGTAAATTTGAATGAAAATATATAAACAAATACACTTAAAAAAACGTAAATTTGTATGAAATATATATATAAAATACACATTAAATAATGTAAATATGTATAAAAAATATATACAAAAGAAAAATAGAATAATGTAAAACAGTATCAAAATAAATACACAGAATATTAATAAAATAATGTAAATTTGTATGAAAATAAAGATGCAAAATACCCATAAAACAACGCATTTTTTATGAAAATATATATACCAAAATACACATAAAATATTTAAATTTGTATTACAATATATATACCAAATGAACATACAATAAGGTAAATTTGTATTGAAATAGATATGCAAAATATATATAAATCAATGTAAATTTCTTTCAAAATATATGTACGAATACACATAAAATAACGTAGATTTCTATAAAAATATATACAAAATACACTTAAAATGAAGTAAATACGTATAAGAAAATGTATACAAAATACACATAAATTAATGTAAATTCGTATCAAAATAAATAAACTAAATGCTAATAAAAGAATGTGTTCTTGTATAAATAGAAATATACAAAATACACATAAAATAACGTAAAATTGTATAAAACTATATACAAAAATAAACAAAAAAAAAATTGTATGAAAATAGATATACAAAAGACACATAAAATAAGCTAAATTTGAATTGAAATAAATATAGAAAATACATAAAATAATGTAAATTTGTATAAAAATATATATTCAAATACACATATAATAACGTAAATTTGTATAAAAATATATAAACAAAATACACATTAAATAATGTAAATACGTATAAAAGATATGTACGTAATGTAAAAATTTATAAAATTAAAGATGCAATATACCCATAAAATAACTCATATTAAAAAAAATATATATAAAAAAATACATATGAAATAATTAAATTTGTATTAAAATAAATATACAAAATACACATACAATAAGGTAGATTTTTATTGAAATAGATATGCAAAAAACACATAAAATAAAGTAAATTTGTATCAAAATATATACGAATACACACAATAAAATAACGTAAATTTTTATGAAAATATATATACAAAATACACATTAAATAATGTAAATACATAGAAAACTATATATACAAAATACACATAAAATAATGTAAATTCGTATCAAAATAAATAAACAAAATTTCCTCTAAAAGAATGTATATTTGTAGGAAAATATATATACAAAATACAAATAAAATAACAAAAATTTGAATAAAAATATATACAAAAATACACAAAAATAATTTAAATTTGTTTGAAAATAGATATGCAAAATACACATGAAATTAGGCAAATTTTTATTGAAATACATATACAAAATACACATAAAATAATGCAAATTTGTATGAAACTATATAAACAAATACACATAAGATAACGTAAATTTCCATAAAATATATGTACAAAATATACATTAAATAATGTAAATATGTCTAAAAATATATATACAAAATACACAGAATAACGTAAAATCGTATCAAAATAAATAAACAGACTATCAATAAAATAATGTAAATTTGTATGAAAATAAAGATGCAAAATACCCATATAATAACGCATATTTGTTTAAAATATATATATACAAAAATACATATAAAATAATTAAATTTGTATCAAAATAAATATACGAAAGGCACATACAATAAAGAAAATTTGTATTGAAATAGATATGCGAAATACACATAAATAATGTAAATTTGTATCAAAATATATATACGAATACACATAAAATAGAGTAAATTTCTATGAAAATATATATTAAAAATACATATAAAATTATGTAAAGTATAATATATATATATATATATATATATATATATATATATATATATATATATATATATATATATATATATATATATATATATATATATATATATATATATATATATATATATATATATATATATATATATATATATATATATATATATATATATATATATATATATATATATATATACATATATGTATGTATAAATATATAAATGTATATTTGTGAATATATATATATATATATATATATATATATTATATATATATATATATATATATATATATATATATATATATATATATATAGTATATGTATAGAAAATACACATGAAATAATCTAAATTCGTATCGATATAAATGAAAAAAATACCGATACAATAATGTAATTTTGAATGAAAATATATATAGAAAATACACATAAAATAACGTAAATACAAATAAATATATACACATAAAATGATTTGAATTTGAATGAAAATAGATATAAAAATAAACATAAAATAAGGCAAATTTGTAATGAAATATATATACAAAATACATATAAAATAATGTAGAATTTGTTTCAAAATATATATACGAATACACATAAAATAACGTAGATTTCTATAGAAATATATATACAAAATACACATGAAATGATGTAAATACGTATAAAAATGTATATACAAAATACACATTAAATAATGTAAATTCGTGTCAAAATAAATAAGGAAAATATCAATAAAAGAATGTGTATTTGTGTGAAAATACATATACAAAATACACATAAAATAACGTAAATTTGTATAAAACTATATATAAAAATACACAAAAATAAATTAAATTTGTATGAAAATAAATATACAAAATACACATAAAATTAGATAAATTTATATTGAAATACATATACAAAATACACATAAAATAATATAAATTTGAATGAAAATATATAAACAAATACACTTATATTAACGTAAATTTGTATAAAATATATATACAAAATACTCATTAAATAATGTAAATATGTATAAAAAATATATATACAAAACACAAATAGAATAATGTAAAATCGTATCAAAATAAATACACAGAATGTAAATAAAATAATGTAAATTTGTATGAAAATAAAGATGCAAAATTCCCATAAAATAGCGCATTTTTTATAAAAATATATATACCAAAATACACATAAAATATTTAAATATGTATTGAAATAAATATTCAAAATGCACATACACACACACAGACATATATATATATATATATATATATATATATATATATATATATATATATATATATATATATATATATATATATATATATATATATATATATATATATATATATATATATATATATATATATATATATATATATATATATATATATATATATATATATTCTTTTATATAGTATTATTTTATTATTTATATATATATACGATATACATTATTTTATGTGTATTCGTATATATATTTTGAAACAAATTTACATTGTTTTATATGTATTTTTTAATATCTCTTACAATACAAATTTACCTTACTGTATATGCATTTTGTATATTTATTTCAATACAAATTTAAATATTTTATGTGTATTTTGGTATATATATTTTTTTATAAAAAATACGAAATTTTTGGGGAATTTTGCATCTTTATTTTCATTCAAATTTACATTATTTTATTGATATTCTGTGTATATATTTTGATACGATTTTACATTATTCTATTTGCTTTTTGTATATATTTTTTTATTCACATTTACATTATTTAATGTGTATCTTGCATATATATTTTATACAAATTTACGTTATTTTAAGTGTGTTTTTTTATATATTTTCATTCAAATTTACATTATTTGATGTGTATTTTGTATATGTATTTCAATACAAATTTACCTAATTTTACGTGTATTTTGTATATTTCTTTTCATACAAATTTAAACTATTTTTGTGTATTTTTGTATATAGTTTTATACAAATTTAGGTTATTTTATATACTCATTTACATTATTCAATGTGTTTTTTATATTTATATTTTTATGCAAATTTACTTTATCTTATGTGCATTTTTGTTCATATATTTTTATAGAAATTTGCGTTATTTGTATATGTTTTCTCATACAAATTTACATTATTTTATTGTTATTTTGTTTATTTATTTTCATACGAATTACATGATTATATGTGTATTTTGTACATATTTTTTATACGTATTTACATTACTTAATGTGTATTTTGTTTATATATTTTTAAACAAATCTACGTTATTATATGTATTTGTATAAATATTTTGATATAAATTTACATTATTTTATGTATTTTGTATATATATTTCAATTCAAATTTAGTTTATTTTAGCTGTATTTTATATATCTATTTTCCTACAACTTTAATTACTTCTGTGTATTTTTGTATATAGTTTATACAAATTTACGATATTTTATGTGTATTTTGTATATTTATATTTATACAAATTCACATTCTTTTATTAGTATTTTGTTTATTTATTTTGATACGATTTTACATTATTTTATGTGTATTTTGTATTCATTTTTTTATACGTATTTACTTCATTTTATGTGTATTTTGTATATATTTTTATAGAAATCAACGTTATTTTATGTGTATTCGTATATATATTTTGAGACAAATTTACATTGTTTTATATGTATTTTGAATATCTATTTCAATACAAACTTACATAAATGCACATAAAATAAAGTAAATTTGCATAAAAATATATATACAAAACACACATTAAATAATGTAAATGCGTACATAAAATAACCTAAATTTGTATGAAACTATACACAAAAATACACAAAAATAGTTAAAATTTGTATGAAAAGAAATATACAAAATACACATAAAATTAGGTAAATTTGTATTGAAATACATATACAAAATACACATAAAATAATGTAAATTTGAATGAAAATATATAAACAAATACACTTAAATAACGTAAATTTGTATAAAATATATATGCAAGATACACATTAAATAATGTAAATGTGTATAAAAAAAATATATACAAAAAAGAAATAGAATAATGTAAAATCGTATCAAAATAAATACAGAGAATATCAACAAAATAATGTAAATTTGTATGAAAAGAAAGATGCAAAATTCCCATAAAATAGCGCATTTATTTTAAAAATATATATACCAAAATACACATAAAATATTTAAATTTGTATTGAAATAAATATACAAAATGCATTTTTTTTTTTTTTTTTACAGCTAAGGAGACAGCTCAAGGGCGCAAAGAAAAAAAAAGAAAAAAAGGCCCGCTACTCACTGCTCCCGAACAGAGGTTAAAGGAGTGTCCAAATCAGAGGTTAATTTCGGGAGGAGAGGTGTCCTGATACCCTCCTCTTGAAAGAGTTCAACTCGTAGGCAGGAGGAAACACAGATGAAGGAAGATTGTTCCAGAGTTCACCAGCGTGAGGGATGAAAGAGTGAAGATGCTGATTAACTCTTGCATAAGGGGTTTGGACAGTATAGGGATGAGCATGAGTAGAAAGTCGAGTGCAGCGGGGCCGCGGGAGGGGGGGAGGCATGCAGTTAGCAAGTTCAGAAGAGCAGTCAGCGTGGAAATATCGATAGAAGATAGAAAGAGGTAGAAGACTATCAGTATGAGGAGAAGAGCTGATGAGACGAAGAGCCTTAGCCTCCACTCTGTCCAGAAGAGCTGTGTGAGTGGAGCCCCCCCACACATGAGATGCATACTCCATACGAGGGCGGACAAGGCCCCTGTATATGGACAGCAACTGTGCAGGGGAGAAGAACTGGCGGAGACGGTACAGAACGCCCAGCCTCGAGGAAGCTGATTTAGTAAGAGATGAGATATGAAGTTTCCAGTTGAGATTTTGAGTTAAGGATAGACCGAGGATGTTTAGTGTTGAGGAAGGTGATAGCTGGGTGTTGTCAAAGAATAGGGGATAGTTGTTTGGAAGATTGTGTCGAGTGGATAGGTGGAGAAACTGTGTTTTTGAGGCGTTGAAGGACACCAGGTTCTTCTTGCCCCAATCGGAAATAATAGTAAGGTCTAAGGCTAAGCGTTCTGCAGCCTCCAGCCTTGAGTCGTTAAGTTCCTGAAGGGTGGGTCTTCTATTAAAAGAAGTTGAATAATGCAGAGTGGAATCATCGGCGTAGGAATGGATAGGACAGTTCGTTTTGGAAAGAAGATCATCAATGAACAACAGAAAAAGTAGGAGATAGGACAGAACCCTGTGGGACATCACTGTTAATAGGTTTAGGCTTTAGGGGAAGAACAGTGACCGTCTACCACGGCAGAAATAGAACGGTCAGAAAGGAAACTGGAGATAAAGGTACAGAGAGAAGGATAGAAACCGTAGGAGGGTAGTTTAGAAAGCAAAGATTTGTGCCAGACCCTATCAAAAGCTTTTGATATGTCCAGCGCAATAGCAAAAGTTTCACCGAAACGGCTAAGAGAGGATGACCAAGAGTCAGTTAAGAAGGCTAGGAGATCACCAGTAGAACGCCCCTTGCGGAACCCATACTGGCGATCAGATAGAAGGTCAGAAGTGGAAAGGTGCTTTTGAATCTTCCGGTTAAGGATTGATTCAAAAGCTTTAGATCGACAAGAAAGTAAAGCAATAGGACGGTAGTTTGAGGGATTGGAGCGGTCACCCTTCTTAGGTACAGGCTGTATGAAGGCATACTTCCAGCAAGAAGGAAAGGTAGATGTTGACAGGCAGAGGCGAAAGAGTTTGACCAGGCAGGGTGACAGCACGGAGGCACAGTTTTTAAGGACAATAGGAGGCACTCCATCAGGTCCATAAGCCTTCTGAGGATTGAGGCCAGAGACGGCATAGAAAACATCATTTTGAAGAATCTTTATAACAGGCATAAAGGAGTCAGAGGGGGGATGAGTAGGAGGAATATGCCCAGAATCGTCCAGAGTGGAGTATTTAGAAAAAGTTTGAGAGAAGAGTTCAGCCTTAGCGATAGCTGAGAAGGCAGTGGGGCCGTCAGGACTGAGAGTGGAGGGAAAGATGAAGAAGTGAAGTTGGAGGAGATGTTTTTGGCTAGATGCCAGAAGTCACGGGAAGAGTTATAGAAAGCAAGGTTTTGACATTTTGTATTAATGAAAGAATTTTTGGTTAGTCGGAGAATAGATTTGGCACGATTTCGGGCAGAAATGTAAAGTTCATAATTATCATTAGTTTGAAGGCTCTGGTACCTTTTGTGAGCTACCTCTCTATCATTGACAGCACGAGAACAAGCATGATTAAACCAAGGCTTTTTAGCGTGAGGGGTAGAGAAAGAACGAGGAATGTATGCCTCCATTCCTGAGACAATCACCTCTGTGATGCGCTGAGCACACACAGAGGGGTCTCTATCCTGGAAGCAATAATCATTCCACGGGAAATCGGAAAAGTACATCCTCAGGTCGTCCCACCGAGCTGAAGCAAAATGCCAGAAGCATCGCCTCTTCGGTGGGTCCAGAGGGTGTACAGGAGCGATAGGACAGGATGCTGAAATAAGATTGTGATCGGAGGAGCCCAACGGAGAGAACAGTTTGACAGAATAAGCAGAAGGGTTTGAGGTAAGGAAGAGGTCTAGAATGTTGGGCCGATCTCCAAGACGGTCGGTAATACGTGTAGGGTGCTGGACCAACTGCTCTAGGTCGTTGAGGATAGCAAAGTTGTAGGCTTGTTCACCAGGATGGTCAGTGAAAGAGGATGAAAGCCAAAGCTGGTGGTGAACATTGAAATCTCCTAGGATGGAGATTTCAGCGAAGGGAGAGTGGGTCAAGATGTGCTCCACTTTAGAATTCAAATAGTCAAAGAATTTTACATAGTTGGTAGAGTTAGGTGAGAGATAAACAGCACAGATGTATTTAGTAATAGAATGACAATGAAGTCTTAGCCAGATGGTGGAAAATTCAGAAGAGTCAAGGTCGTGGGCACGAGAGCAAGTGATGTCGTTGCGCACGTAGGCGCAACATCCAGCTTTGGATTGAAATTTAGGATAGAGATAGTAGGAGGGAACAGAGTAGAGATTGCTGTCAGTAGCCTCAGAAACCTGTGTTTCGGTAAGGAAGAGAAGGTGAGGTTTAGAGGAGGAGAGATGATGTTCCACAGAATGAAAATTAGAGGGAAGACCGCGAATGTTGCAGAAATTGAGAAGAAAGAGGTTCGAGGAGTTATCAAGACACCTCTCGGGTCGGCAGCCAGAAGGGGAGTCCTCCCTGGGGGAATTTGTGGTCCCCCCCCCAGTCGGGGACTCCGAGGCTTGGTGTATGTGCGCCATTTTGAAATTTAAATTTTGGGAAAAGGTGTATATGTTGTGTGAATGCAGTGTGGTGTGGATAGAGAGAGGATCTGTCTTTAGAGAGCATGCTGAACTACTCTCCGGTGTTGGTGAGACAATAGGGAAACGGTTAGTGAGGACATGGGTAAATTTGTATTGAAAGAGATATTCAAAAATACATATAAAACAATGTAAATTTGTTTCAAAATATATATACGAATACACTTAAAATAACGTAGATTTCTATAGAAATATATATACAAAATACACATGAAATTATGTAAATACGTATGAAAATATATATACAAAATACATATTAAGTAATGTAAATTCGTGTCAAAATAGATAAACAAAATATCATGAAAAGAATGTGTATTTGTATGAAAATAAATAATAGATAATAAATTTGTATGAAATATATATGCAAGATACACATTAAATATTGTAAATATGTATAAAAAAAAAGATATACAAAAAACAAATAGAATAATGTAAAATCGTATCAAAATAAATTCACCGAATATTAATAAAATAATGTAAATTTGTATGAAAATAAAGATGCAAAATTCCCATCAAATAGCGCATTTCTTATAAAAATATATATACCAAAATACACATAAAATATTTAAATTTGTATTGAAATAAATATACAAAATGCACATACAATAAGGTAAACTTCTATTGAAAGAGATATGCAAAAATACATATAAAACAATGTAAATTTGTTTCAAAATATATATACGAATACACATAAAATAACGTAGATTTCTATAAAAATATATATACAAAATACACATAAAATTAAGTAAATAAGTATAAATAAATGTAAACAAAATACACATAAAATAATGTAAATTCGAATCAAAATAAATAAACAAAATACCAATAAAAGAATGTGTATTTGTATAAATATAAATGTACAAAATACACATACAAAATAAACATAAAATAAGGTAAATTTGTAATGAAATATATGTACAAAATACACATAAAATAATGTAAATTTATATGAAAATATATATACAAATACACATGAAATACCATGAATTTGTATAAAATTATTTATTCAAAATAAATATTAAATAATGTAAATGCGTATAAAAAATATATATACAAAGTATATATAAAATAATACAAATTTAATTATTCTCTGTGTATTTTTGTATATGTATTTTCATAAAAAAATGCTTTATTTTATGAGTATTTTGCATCTTTATTTTCATACAAATTTACATTATTTTATTGATATTCTGCGTATTTATTTTGATACGATTTTACATTATTCTATGTATATTGTTTCAAAATATATATACGAATACACAACGTAGATTTCTATAAAAATATATACAAAATACTCATAAAATGAAGTAAATACGTATAAAAAAATGAATACAAAATACACATAAAAATCGTATCAAAATAAATAAACAAAATACCAGTAAAAGAATGTGTATTTGTATAAATATAAATATACAAAATACGCATAAAATATCGTAAATTTGTATAAAACTATATACAAAAATACACAGAAGTAATTAAATTTGTATGAAAATATATATACAAAATACAGCTAAAATAAGCTAAATTTGAATTGAAATGTACATACAAAATACATAAAATAATGTAAATCTGTATCAAAATATTTATACAAATACATATAATAACGTAGATTTGTTTAAAAATATATAAACAAAATACACATTAAGTAATGTAAATACGTATAAAAAATATGTACAAAATACATATATAATCATGTAATTCGTATCAAAATAAATAAACAAAATAGCAATAAAATAATGTAAATTTGTATGAGAAAACATACACAAATAACGCAAATTTCTATAAAAATATATGTACAAAAATGCACATAAAATAAAGTAAATTTGCATAAAAATATATATACAAAACACACACTAAATAATGTAAATGAGTACATAAAATAACCTAAATTTGTATAAAACTATATACAAAAATACACAAAAATAATTTTAATTTGTTTGAAAAGAAATATACAAAATACACATAAAATTAGGTAAATTTGTATTGAAATACATATACAAAACACACATCAAATAATGTAAATTTGAATGAAAATATATAAACAAATACACTTAAATTTTGCATCTTTCTTTTCATACAAATTTACATTATTTTATTGATATTCTGTGTATTTATATTGATAGGATTTTACATTATTCTATTTCTTTTTTGTATATATTTTTTATACACATTTACATTATTTAATGTGTATCCTGCATATATATTTTATACAAATTTACGTTATTTTAAGTGTATTTGTTTATATATTTTCATTAAAATTTACATTATTTTATGTGTATTTTGTATGTGTATTTCAATACAAATTTACCTAATTTTATGTGTATTTTGTATATTTCTTTTCATACAAATTTTAAATATTTTTGTGTATTTTTGTATATAGTTTTATACAAATTTAGGTTATTTTATGTACGCATTTACATTATTTAATGTGTGTTTTGTATATATATTTTTATTCAAATTTAATTTATTTTATGTGCATTTTTGTACATATATTTTTTTAGAAATTTGCGTTATTTTATGTGTATTTGTATATGTTTTCTCATACAAATTTACATTATTTCATTGCTATTTTGTTTATTTATTTTGATACGAATGAAAATAGAAATACAAAATATACATAAAATAAACTAAATTTGTATTGAAATATATATAAAAAATACGTAAAATAATGTAAATTTGTATCAAAATATTTTAACAGATGCGCATAAAATAACGTAAATTTGTTTTAAAATATACAAAATACACATTAAATAATGTAAATATGTATAAAAAAATATATACAAAACACAAATAGAATAATGTAAAATCGTATCAAAATAAATACACAGAATATTAATAAAAAAATGTAAATTTGTATGAAAATAAAGATGCAAAATACCCATTAAATAACGCATTTTTTATAAAAATATATATACCAAAATACACATAAAATATTTAAATTTGTATTACAATAAATATACAAAATGCACATACAAAAAGGTAAATTTGTATTGAAATAGATATGCAAAAAACACATAAAACAATGTAAATTTGTTTTAAAATATATATACGAATACACATAAAATAACGTAGATTTCTATAAAAATATATATACAAAATACACATAAAATTAGGTAAATACGTATAAAAAATGTATACAAAATACACATAAAATAATGTAAACAAAATACCAATAAAAGAATGTGTATTTGTATAAATATAAATATACAAAATGCACATAAAATAACGTAAATTTATATAAAACTCTATACAAAAATACACAGAAGTAATTAAATTTGTTTGAAAATAGATAAACAAAATACACACAAAATAAGCTAAATTTGAGTTGAAATATATATACAAAATACATAAAATAAAGTAAATTTGTATCGAAATATTTTTAACAAATACTCATATAATAACGTAAATTTGTATAAAAATATATAAACAAAAAATACATTAAGTAATGTAAATACGTATAAAAAATATGTAAAAAATACACATATAATCATGTAATTCGTATCAAAATAAAAAAAAAACAATAAAATAATGTAAATTTGTATGAGAAAACATATATAAAATACACATAAAATAACGCAAATTTATATAAAAATATATGTACAAAAATGCACATAAAATTAATTTGCATAAAAAAATATATTCAAAACACACATTAGATAATGCAAATGAGTATAAAAATATGTATACAAAATACCTATGAAATAATCTAAACTCGTATCGAGTTAAATTAAGAAAATACCAAAAAAATAATATAGTTTTGGATGAAAATATATATAGAAAACACACAAAAATAACCTAAATACAAATACAAATATACACATTAAATAATTTAAAATTGAATAAAATAAATATACAAAATAAACATAAAATAAGGTAAATTTGTAATGAAATATATGTAAAAATACACAAAAAATAATTTTAATTTGTATGAAAATATATATACAAACACACATAAAATAACATGAATTTGTATAAAATTTGTATCAAAATATATACGAATACACACAATAAAATAACGTAATTTTTTATGAAAATGTATATATAAAATACACATAAAACAATTTAAATACGTAGAAAAATATATATACAAAATACACATAAAATAATGTAAATTCGTAAAAAAATAAATACACAAAATTCCAATAAAAAATGTATATATGTAGGAAAATATATATACAAAATACAAATAAAATAACTAAAATTTGTATAAAAATATATAAAATTACGTAAATACAAATACAAATATACACATAAAATAACTTAAAATTTAATGAAATATATATACAAAATAATCATAAAATAAGGTAAATTTGTAATGAAAAATATATAAAAATACACATAAAATAGTATAAATTTGTATGAAAATATATATAGAAATACACATAAAATAACATGAATTTGTATAAACTTTTTATCAAAATAAATACGAATACACAATAAAATAATGTAAATTTTTATTAAAATATATATAAAATAAATAAAATAAATTTGCATGAAAATAAAGATGCAAAATACCCATAAAATAACGCATTTTTTATAAAAATATATATACCAAAACACAAAATAAATATACGAAATGCACACACAATAAGGTAAATTTGTATTGAAATAGATATGCAAAATACATATAAATCAATGTAAATCTGTTTCAAAATATATATACGAATACACATAAAATAACGCAGATTTAACTAATTATATGTGTATTTTGTATATCTGTTTTCAAACAAATTGAAATTATTTTTGTGTTTTTTTTTTAATAAATTTTAATACAAATTTTCGTTATTTTATGTATATTTTGTAATAATATTGTATATATAATATTGTAATAAGTTAAAATTGTATTGAAATACATATACAAAATACATATAAAATAATGTAAATTTGTATGAAATTAAAACAAATTCACATAAAATAACGTACATTTGTATAAAATATATATACAAAATATACATAGAATAATGTAAAATCGTATCAAAATAAATACACAGAATATCAATAAAATAATGTAAATTTGCATAAAAATATATATACAAAACACACATTAAATAATATACATGCGTATGAAAATATGTATACAAAATACCAATGAAATAATCTAAATTCGTATCGAATCAAATTAACAAAATACCAAAAAAATAATGGAATTTTGGATGAAAATATATATAGAAAATACACATAAAATAACCTAAATACAAATACAAATATACACATAAAATAATTTAAAATTGAATGAAATAAATATACAAAATAAACATAAATAAGGTAAATTTGTAATGAATTATATGTACAAAATACACATAAAATAATATAAATTTGTATGAAAATATAAATACAAATACACATAAAATAACTTGAATTAGTATAAACATATATATTCAAAATAAACATTAAATAATGTATAAAAATATATATACACAATATAGTAAATTTGTATTGAAATAGATATGCAAAATACACATAAATAATGTAAATTTGTATCAAAATATATATACGAATACACCTAAAATAGAGTAAATTTCTATGAAAATATACATACACAATACATATCAAATGATGTAAATAAGTATAAAAAAATATATATATATCAAATACACCTAAAATAATGTAAATTCGTATTAAAATAAATAAACAAAATTCCGATAAAAAACGTATATTTGTAGGAAAATAAATACCCAAAATACACATAAAATAACGAAAATTTGTATAAAAATATATACAAAAAAAAAAATATCAATTTGTATGAAAATAGATATACAAAATACACATATAATTAGTTAAATTTGTATTTAATACATGTACAAAATACACGTAAAATTATGTAAATATGTATGAAATGAAAACAAATACACATAAAATAACGTACATTTGTATAAAATATATATACTAAATACACATAGAATAATGTAAAATCGTATCAAAATAAGTACACAGAATATCAATAAAATAATTTAAATTTGTATGAAAATAAAGATGCAAAATACCCATAAAATAAAGCATATTTTTTTCAAAAATACATATACAAAAATACACATAGAATAATTAAATTTGTATTAAAATTAATATACAAAATGCACATACAATAAGGTTAATTTGTATTAAAAAAATACGCAAAATACACATAAAACAGTGTAAATTTGTTTCAAAAAATATATACGAATACACATAAAATAACGTTGATTTCTATAGGAATATATATACAAAATACACATGAGATGATGTAAATACGTATAAAAATATATATACAAAATACACATTAAATAATGTAAATTCGCGTCAAAATAAATAAACAAAATATCAATAAAAGAAAGTGTATTTGTATGAAAATAGATATACAAAATACTCATAAAATAACCTAAATTTGCATCAAACTATATACAAAAATACACAAAAACATTTTAAATTTGTATGAAAATAAATATACAAAATACATATAAAATTCGGTAGATTTGTATTGAAATACATATACAAAATACACATAAAATAATGTAAATTTGAATGAAAATACATAAACAAATACACTTAAAATAACGTAAATTTGTATAAAAAAATATATACAAAACAGAAATAGAATAATGTAAAATCGTATCAAAATAAATACACAGAATATTAATAAAATAATGTAAATTTGTATGAAAATAAAGAGGCAAAATACCCACAAAATAACGCTTTTTTTTTTTTATAAAAATATATATACCAAAATACACATAATAAAAAAAAATTTGTATTAAAATAAATATATAAAAAACCCATACAATAAGGTAAATTTGTATTGAAATAGATAAGCAAAATACATATAAAACAATGTAATTTGTTTCAAAATATATATACGAATACACATAAAATAAAGTAGATTTCTATAAAAATATATATACAAAATACACATAAAATTAAGTAAATACGTATAAAAAAATGCATACAAAATACACATAAAATAATATAAATTCGTATCAAAATAAATAAACAAAATACCAATAAAAGAATGTGTATTTGTAACACACATATAATTAGTTAAATTTGTATTTTAATACATGTACAAAATACACATAAAATTATGTAAATTTGTATGAAATGAAAACCAATACTCATAAAATAACGTACATTTGTATAAAATATATATATACAAAATACACATAGAATAATGTAAAACCGTATCAAAATAAGTACACAGAATATCAATAAAATAATTTAAATTTGTATGAAAACAAAGATGCAAAATACCCATAAAATAAAGCATATTTAAAAAAAAAATACATATACAAAAATATACATAGAATAATTAAATTTTTATTAAAATTAATATACAAAATGCACATACAATAAGGTAAATTTAATTATTTTATGTGTACTTTGTATACATTTTCTTATACGTATTTACTTCATTTAATGTGTATTTTGTATATATATTTTTATAGTAATCTACGTTATTTTATGTGTATTGGTATATATATTTTGAAGCAAATTTACATTGTTTTATATGTATTTAGCATATCTATTTCAATATAAATCTACCTTATTGTATGTGCATTTTGTATATTAATTTTAATACAAATTTAATTATTCTATGTGTATTTTTGTATATGTATTTTCATTAAAAAAATGCTTCATTTTATGGGTATTTTGCATCTTTATTTTCATACAAATTTACATTATTTTATTGATATTCTGTGTATTTATTTTGATACGATTTTACTATAGTCTATGGGTATTTTGTATATATATTTCATACAAATAAACGTTATTTTATGTGAATTTGTTTTCATTTCATACAAATTTACATTATTTTATGTGTATTTTGTACATGTATTTAAATACAAATTTAACTTATTATATGTGTATTATGTATATCTATTTTCATACAAATTGAAATTAATTTTGTGTATTTTAGTATATATTTTTATTCAAATTTTCGGAATTTTAAGTGAATTTTGTATATTTATTTTCCTACAAATATACGTTCTTTTATTGGAATTTTGTTTATTTATTTTGATACGAGTTTTCATTATTTTAGGTGTATTTGATATATATATTTTTATACTGATTTACATAATTTTATATGTATTTTGAATATATATTTTCATAGAAATTTACTCTATTTTATGTGTATTCGTATATATATTTTGATACAAATTTACATTATTTATTTGTATTTCGAATATCTATTTCAATACAAATTTTCTTTATTGTATGTGCCTTTTGTATATTTATTTTGATGCAAATTTAATTATTTTATGTGTATTTTTGTATATATATTTTTAAACAAATATGCGTTATTATATGGGTATTCTGCATCTTTATTTTCATACAAATTTACATTATTTTATTGATTGTCTGTTTATTTATTTTGATACGATTTTACGTTATTCTGTGTATTTTGTATATATATTTTTAGACATATTTACATTATTTAATGTATATTTTGTACATATATTTTATGGAAATTTACGTTATCTTATGTGTATTTGTCTATATATTTTCATACAAATTTACATTATTTTATGTGTATTTTGTATATGTATTTCAATAAAAATTTGCCTAATTTCATTTGTATTTTGCATATCTATTTTCAGACAAATTTAAATTATTTTTGTGTATTTTTGTATTATTTTTAAACAAATTTTTTTTATTTTATTTGTATTTTGTATATATATTTTCTAACACATATACATTCTTTTAGAGGAAATTTTGTTTATTTATTTTGATACGAATTTATATTATTTTATGTGTATTTTGTATATATATTTTTCTATGTATTTACATTATTTTATGTGTATTTTGTATATATTTTCATAAAAAATTACGTAATTTTATTGTGTGTATTCGTATATATTTTGATAAAAAATTTCATTATTTTATGTATTTTTTGCATATCTATTTCAATAAAAATCTACCTTATTGTATGTGTATTTTGTATATTTATTTTAATACAAATTTAATTATTTTATGTGTATTTTTGTATATATTTTTTTTTAAATATAAGATATTTTATGGGTAATTTGCATCTTTAATTATATAAATTTTTACATTACGTACATATCCTTTATACGTATTTACATTATTTAATGTGTATTTTGTTTATATATTTTTATACAAATTTACGTTATTATATGTGTATTTCAATATATTTTGATACAAATTTACATTATTTTATGTATTTTCTATATTTATTTCAATTCAAATTTAGCTTATTTTATGTGTCTTTTGTATATCTATTTTCATACAAATTTAATTATTTTTGTTTATTTTTGTATATAGTTTTATACAATTTTACGTTATTTTATGTGTATTTTGTATATTTATATTTATACAAGTAAACATTCTTTTATTGGCATTTAGTTTATTTATTTTGATACGAATTTACATTATTTTATGTGTATTTTGTATACATTTTCTTATACGTATTTACTTCATTTTATGTGTATTTTGTATATATATTTTTATAGAAATCTACGTTATTTTATGTGTATTCGTATATATATTTTGAAACAAATTTACATTGTTTTATGTGTATTTTGCATATCTATTTCTATACAAATTTACCTTATTTTATGTGCATTTTGTATATTTATTGTAATACAAATTTAAATATTTTATGTGTATTTTGGTATATATATTTTCATAAAAATTGCGTTGTTTTATGGGTATTTTGCATCTTTATTTTCATACAAATTTACATTATTTTATTAATATTCTGTGTATTTATTTTGATACTATTTTACATTATTCTATTTGTGTTTTGTATAAATTTTTTTATACATATTTACATTATTTAATGTGTATTTTCTATATATATTTCATACAAATTTTCGTTATTTTAAGTGTATTTGTTTATATATTTTTATTCAAATTTACATTATTTTATGTGTATTTTGTATATGTATTTCAATAGAAATTTACCTAATTTCATGTGTATTTTGTATATATATTTTATACAAATTTAAATTATTTTTTGTGTATTTTTGTATAGAGTTTTATTCAAATTTACAATATTATGTGTATTTTGTATATCTATTTTCATACAATACACATTCTTTATTGATATTTTGTTTATTTATTTTGATGCGAATTTACATTATTTAATGTGTATTGTATATATTTTTATACGTATTTACGTCATTTCATGTGTATTTTGTATATATATTTCTATAGAAATATACGTTATTTTATGTGTATTCGTATATAGATTTTGAAACAAATATACATTGTTTTATGTGCATTTTGCATATTTTTTCAATACAAATTTCCCTTACTGTACGTGCATTTTGTATATTAATTTTAATACAAATTTAGCTATTCTATGTGTATTTTTGTATATGTATTTTGATAAAAATATGCTTTATTTTATGGGTATTTTGCATCTTTATTTTCATACAAAATTACATTATTTTATTGATATTCTGTGTATTTATTTTGATACGATTTTACATTATTCTATGTATATTTTGTATATCTATTTTATACCAATGTACGTTGTTTTATGTGAATTTGTTTTCATTTCATACAAATTTACATTATTTTATGTGAATTTTATACATGTATTTAAATACAAATTTAACTAATTATATGTGTATTTTGTATATCTATTTTCATACAAATTGAAATTAATTTTGTGTATTTTTGTATATATTTTTATTCAAATTTTCGTAATTTTATGTGTATTTTGTATATTTATTTTCCTACAAATATACGTTCTTTTATCGGAATTTTATTTATTTATTTTGATACGAATTTTCATTTTTTTTAGGTGTATTTGATATATATATTTTTATACTTATTTACATAATTTTATATGCATTTTGAATATATATTTTCATAGAAATCTACTCTATATGTATATGTATAGAAAATACACATGAAATAATCTAAATTCGTATCGAAATAAATGAACAAAATACCGATAAAATAATGTAAGTTTGAATGAAAATATATATAGAAAATACACATAAAATAACATAATACAAATAAATATATACACATAAAATGATTTCAATTTGAATGAAAATAGATATAAAAATAAACTTAAAATAAGGCAAATTTATAATGAAATATATATACAAAATACACATAAAATAATGTAGATTTGTTTCAAAATATATATACGAATACACATAAAATAACGTAGATTTCTATAGAAATATATATACAAAATATACATGAAATGTTGTAAATACGTATAAAAATATATATACTAAATACACATTAAATAATGTAAATTCGTGTCAAAATAAATAATTAAAATATTAATAAAAGAATGTGTATTTGTATGAAAATACATATACAAAATACACATAAAATAACGTAAATTTGTATAAAACTATATATAAAAATACACAAAAATAAGTTAAATTTGTATGAAAATAAATATACAAAATACACATAAAATTAGGTAAATTTGTAAAGAAATACATATACAAAATACACATAAAATAATGTAAATTTGAATGAAAATATATAAACAAATACACTTAAATTAACATAAATTTGTATAAAATATATATAAAAAATACTCATTAAATAAACAAAATACCAATAAAAGAATGTGTATTTGGATAAATATAAATATACAAAATACACATACAAAATAAACATAAAATAAGGTAGATTTGTAATAAAATATATGTACAAAATACACATACAATAATGTAAATTTATATGAAAATATATATACAAATACACATAAAATACCATGAATTTGTATAAAAAATTATATTCAAAATAAATATTAAATAATGTAAGAGCGTATAAAAATATATATACAAAGTACATATAAAATGAAAATTAAGATGCAAAATACCTATAAAATAACGCATTTTTTATAAAATTATTGATACCAAAATACACATAAAATATTTGAACTTGTATTAAAATAAATATACAAAATGCACATACAATAAGGTAAATTTGTATTGAAATAGATATGGAAAATACATATAAAATAATGTAAATTTGTTTCAAAATATATATACGAATACACATAAAATAACGTAGATTTCTATAAAAATACATATACAAAATACACATAAAATTAAGTAAATACGTATAAAAAATGTATACAAAATACACATAAAATAATGTAAATTCGTATAAATGTAAATAAACAACATACCAATAAAAGAATGTGTTTTTGTATAAATATAAATATACAAAATGCACATAAAATAACGTAAATTTATATAAAATATATACATAAAATAACGCAAATTTCTATAAAAATATATGTACAAAAATGAACATTAGATAAATTTGCCTAAAAATATATATACAAAACACACATTAGATAATGTAAATGAGTATAAAAATATGTATACAAAATAACTATGAAATAATCTAAATTCGTATCGATTTAAATTAAGAAATACCAATAAAATAATGTAATTTTGGATGAAAATATATATACAAAATACACATAAAATAACCTAAATACAAATACAAATATACACATAAAATAATTTAAAATTGAATGAAATAAATATACAAAATAAACATAAAATAAGGTAAATTTGTAATGAAATATATGAAAAAATACACATAAAATAATATAAATTTATATGAAAATATATATACAAATACACATTAAATAACATGAATTTGTATAAAATTTGTATCAAAATATATACTTATACACACAGTAAAATAACGTAATTTTTTTATGAAAATGTATATACAAAATACACATAAAATAATTTAAATACGTAGAAAAATATATTTACAAAAAACACATAAAATAGTGTAAATATGTATGAAAATATATAAACAAATTCACATAAAATAATGTAAATTTGGATAAAAAATATATACAAAATTAACATTAAATAATGTAAATATATATATAAAAAAGTATATACAAAAAACACATAGAATAATGTTAAATCGTATCAAAATAAATAAAGAGAATATCAATAAAATAATGTAAATTTGTATGAAAATAAAGATGCAAAATATCCATATAATAACGGATATTTGCATAAAAATATATATACAAAAATACATATAAAATAATTAAATTTGTATTAAAATAAATATACAAAATGCACGTACAATAAAGTAAATTTGTATTGAAATAGATATGCAAAATACACATTAATAATGTAAATTTGTATCAAAATATATATACGAATACTCATAAAATAGAGTAAATTTCTATGGAAATATACATACAAAATAGATATACAAAATACACATATAACTAGTTAAATTTGTATTTCAATACATGTACAAAAAACACATAAAATAATGTAGATTTGTATGAAATGAAAACAAATACATTTTATATAAAATATATATACAAAATACACATAGAATAATGTAAAATAATATCAAAATAAATACACAGAATATCAATAAAATAATGTAAATTTGTATGAAAATAAAGATGCAAAATACCCATAATATAAAGCATATTTTTTATAAAAATACATATACAAAAATACACATAGATTAATCAAATTTGTATTAAAATTAATATACAAAATGCACATACAATAAGGTAAATTTATATTAAAAAAATATGCAAAATACACATAAAACAATGTAAATTTGTTTCAAAATATATATACGAATACACATAAAATAACGCAGATTTCTATAGAAATATATATACAAAATACACTTGAAATAATGTAAATACGTATAAAAATATATATACAAAATACACATTAAATAATGTTAACTCGTGTCAAAATAAATAAACAAAATATCATGAAAAGAATGTGTATTTGTATGAAAATAGATATACAAAATACACATAAAATAACCTAAATTTGTATAAAACTATATACAAAAATACACAAAAATAATTTAAACTTGTATGAAAATAAATATACAAAAAACATAAAAAATCAGGTAAATTTGTATTGAAATACATATACAAAATACACATAAAATAATGTAAATTTGAATGAAAATATATAAACATATAGACTTAAAATAACGTAAATTTGTATCAAATATATATACAAAAAACACATTAAATAATGTAAATATGTATAAAAAAATATATACAAAACACAAATAAAATAATGTAAAATCGTATCAAAATAAATACAGAAAATATTGATAAAATAGTGTAAATTTGTATGAAAATTAAGATGCAAAATACTCATAAAATAATGCATTTTTTATAAAAATATATATACGAAAAAACATAAAATATTTGATTTTGTATTAAAATAAATAGATATACAAAATACACATAAAATAAGCTAAATTTGAATTGAAATATATATACAAAATACATAAAATAATGTAAATTTGTATCAAAATACTTATACAAATACACATATAATAACGTAAATTTGTAAAAAAATATATAAACAAAATACACATTAAATAATGTAAATACGTATAAAAAAATGTACAAAATACACAAATAATCATGTAATTCGTATAAAAATAAATAGACAAAATACCAATAAAATAATGTAAATTTCTATGAGAAAACATATACAAAATACACATAAATAACGCAAATATCAATAAAAATATATATAATATAATATATTTTTATACATATTTAAAATATTTAATGTATATTTTGTATATATTTTATCCAAATTTACGTTATTTTATATGTATTTGTTTATATATTTTCATACAAATTTACATTATTTTATGTGAGTTTTGTATATGTATTTCAATACAAATTTGCCTAACTTTATGTGTATTTTGCATATCTATTTTCAAACAAATTTAAATTATTTTTGTGTATTTTTCTATATATTTTTATACAAATTTTAGTTATTTTATTTGTTTTTTGTATATATATTTTCCTAAAAATATACATTCTTTTATTGGAATTTTGTGTATTTAATTTTTTACGAATTTACATTATTTTATGTGTATTTTGTATATATATTTTTCTACGTATTTAAATTATTTTATGTGTATTTTATATATTTTACCTTATCTTATGTTTATTTTGGTTATTTATTTCATTTAATATAATCAAATTTAAATTTATTGTATATGCATTTTGTATATTAATTTTAATACAAATTTAATTACTCTATGTGTATTTTTCTATTTGTATTTTTATAAAAATATGCTTTATTTTATGGGTATTTTGCATCTTTATTTTCATACAAATTTACGTTATTTTATTGATATTATGCTCATTCATTTTGATACGATTTGACATTATTCTATGTGTATTTTGTATATATTTTTCATACAAATTTACGTTATTTTATGTGTATTTGTTTATATATTTTGACACAAATTTACAATATTTTATGGGTATTTTGTATATATATTTCAAAGAAATTTATCTAGTTTTATGTGTATTTTGAATATCTATTTTCATTCAAACTCAAATTATTTTTATGTATTTTTGTATATATTTCAATACAAATTTTAGTTAGGTTATGTGTATTTTGTAAATCTATTTTCATTCAAATATATATTATTTTATTGGTATTTTGTATATATATTTTTATACGCATTTACATTATTTAATATTTATTTTGAATATATATTTCATTACAAATTTACGTTATTTTATGTTTTTTTTGTATGTGTATTTTGTACATTTATATTTATACAAATACACATTCTTTTATTGGCATTTTGTTTATTTATTTTGTTTCGAATTTACATTATTTTATATGTATTTTGTTTACATTTTTTTATACGTATTTACTTAATTTTATGTGTATTTTGTATATATATTTTTATAGAAATCTACGTTATTTTATGTGTATTCGTACATATATTTTGAAAGAAATTTACATTGATTTATATGTACAATAAGGTAAATTTGTATTGAAATAGATATGCAAAATACATATAAAGCAATGTAAATTTGTTTCAAAATATGTATACGAATACACCTAAAATAACGTAGATTTCTGTAAAAATATATATACAAAATACACATAAAATGAAGTAAATACGTATAAAAAATGTATACAAAATACACATAAAATAATGTAAATTCGTATCAAAATAAATAAACAAAATACCAATAAAAGAATATGTATTTGTATATATATAAATATACAAAATACACATAAAATAACGTAAATTTATATAAAACTATATACAAAAATACACAGAAGAAATTAAATTTGTATGAAAATATATACAAAACACACAGAAAATAAGCTAAATTTGAATTGAAATATATATACAAAATACATGAAATAAAGTAAATTGGTATCAAAATATTTATACAGATACACATATAATAACGTAAATTTGTATGAAAATATATAAACAAAATACACATTAAATAATGTAAATACGTATAAAAAAATGTGTACAAAATACACATATAATCATGTAATTCGATTTAAAATAAATAAACAAAATACCAATAAAAGAATGTGTATTTGGATATATATAAATATACAAAATACACATACAAAATAAACATAAAATAAGGTAAATTTGTAATGAAATATATGTACAAAATACACATAAAATAATGTAAATTTATATGAAAATATATATACAAATACACATAAAATACCATGAATTTGTATAAAATTATATATTCAAAATAAATATTAAATAATGTAAATGCGTATAAAAATATATATAAAAAGTACATATAAAATAATGTAAATTCGTATCAATATAAATCAACAAAATACCAATAAAATAATATATATTTGAATGAAAATAGATTTACAAAATACTCATAACATAACTAAAATTTGTATTGAAATATATACAAAAATACATAAAAATAATTTGAGTTTGTAAGAAAATAGATATTCAAAATACACATAAAACTAGGTAAATTTCTTTTGAAATATATATACAAAATACCCATAAAATATTGAAAATTTGTGTCAAAATATATAAACAAATACACATAAAATAACGTAAATTTGTATGAAAAATATTTACAAAATACATATAGAATAATGTCAGATCGTATCAAAATGAATGAGCAGAATATCAATAAAATAACGGAAATTTGTATGACAATAAAGATGCAAAATACCCTTAAAATAAAGCATATTTTTATAAAAATACATATACAAAAATACACATAGAATAATTAAATTTGTATTAAAATTAATATACAAAATGCATATACAATAAGGTAAATTTGTATTGAAAAAATATGCAAAATACACATAAAAGTGTAAATTTGTTTAAAAATCTATATACGAATACAACTAATATAACGTAGATTTCTATAGAAATATATATACAAAATACACATGAAATGATGTAAATACGTATAAAAATATATATACAAAATACACATTAAATAATTTAAATTCTCGTCAAAATAAATAAACAAAATATCATTAAAAGAATGTGTATTTGTATGAAATAGATATACAAAATACTCATAAAATAACCTAAGTTTGTATAAAACTATATACAAAAATACACAAAAATAATTTAAATTTGTATGAAAATAAATATACAAAATACACATAAAATTAGGTAAATTTGTATTGAAATACATATACAAAATACACATAAAATAATGGAAGTTTGAATGAAAATATATAAACATATACACTTAAAATAACGTAAATTTGTATCAAATATATATACAAAATACTAATTAAATAATGTAAATATGTATAAAAAAATATATTCAAAACACAAATAGAATAATGTAAAATCGTATGAAAATAAAAACACAGAATATTAATAAAATAATGTAAATTTGTATGAAAATAAAGATGCAAAATAGCCATAAAATAACGCATTTTTTTTTAAATATATATATACCAAAATACACATAAAATATTAAAATTTGTATTAAAATAAATATAAAAAATGCACATACTGTAAGGTAAATTTGTATTGAAATAGATATGCAAAATACATATAAAACAATGTAAATTTGTTTCAAAATATATATACGAATACACATAAAATAACGTTGATTTCTATAAAAATATATACAAAATACACATAAAATGAAGTATTTGATATATATATTTTTATACTTATTTACATAATTTTATATGTATTTTGAATATATATTCTCATAGAAATTTACTCTATATGTATATGTATAGAAAATACACATGAAATAATCTAAATTCGTATCGAAATAAATGAACAAAATACCGATAAAATAATGTAATTTTGAATGAAAATATATATAGAAAATACACATAAAATAACGTAAATACAAATAAATATATACACATAAAATGATTTGAATTTGAATGAAAATAGATATAAAAATAAACTTAAAATAAGGCAAATTTATAATGAAATATATATACAAAATACACATAAAATAATGTAGATTTCTTTCAAAATATATATACGAATACACATAAAATAACGTAGATTTCTATAGAAATATACATACAAAATACACATGAAATGTTGTAAATACGTATAAAAATATATATACAAAATACACATTAAATAATTCGTCTCAAAATAAATAATTAAAATATCAATAAAAGAATGTGTATTTGTATGAAAATACATATACAAAATACACATAAAATAACGTAAATTTGTATAAAACTATAAATAAAAATACTCAAACATAAGTTAAATTTGTATGAAAATGAATATACAAAATACACATAAAATTAGGTAAATTTGTAAAGAAATACATATACAAAATACACATAAAATAATGTAAATTTGAATGAAAATATATAAACAAATACACTTAAATTAATATAAATTTGTATAAAATATATAAAAAAATACTCATTAAATAATGTAAATATGTATAAAAAATATATATACAAAACACAAATAGAATAATGTAAAATCGTATTAAAATAAATACACAAAATGTAAATAAAATAATGTAAATTTGTATGCAAATAAAGATGCAAAATACCCATAAAATAACGCATTTTTTATAAACATACAAACTACACATGAAAGGATGTAAATACGTATAAAAATATATATACAAAATACACATTAAATAATGTAAATTCGCGTCAAAATAAATAAACAAAATGTCAATAAAAGAATGTGTATTTGTATGAAAATAAATATACAAAATACACATAAGATAACATAAATTTGTATAAAACTATATACAAAAATACACAAAAATAATTTAAATTTGTATGAAAATAAATATACAAAATACACATAAAATTAGGTAAATTTGTATTGAAATACATATACAAAATACACATAAAATACTGTAAATTTGAATGAAAATACATAAACAAATACACTTAAAATAACGTAAATTTGTATAAAAAAATATATACAAAACACAAATAGAATAATGTAAAATCGTATCAAAATAAATACACGGAATATTAATAAAATAATGTATATTTGTATGAAAATAAAGAAGCAAAATACCCATAAAATATATATACAAAATACACATAAAAAAATTTATTTGTATTAAAATAAATATACAAAATACACATACAATAAGGTAAATCTGTATTGAAATAGATATGCAAAATACATATAAAACAAAGTAAATTTGTTTTAAAATATATATACGAATACACATAAAATAACGTAGATTTGTATAAAAATATATACAAAATACACGTAAAATGAATTAAATACGTATAAAAAAATGTATACAAAATACACATAAAATAATGTAAATTCGTATCAAAATAAATAAACAAAATACCAATAAAAGAATGTGTATTTGTATAAATATAAATATACAAAATACACATAAAATACGTAAATTTGTATAAAACTATATACAAAAATACAGAGAAGTAATTAAATTCGTATGAAAATAGATATACAAAATACAGATAAAATAAGCTAAATTTGAATTGAAATGTATATACAAAATACATAAAATAATGTAAATTTGTATCAAAATATTTATAAAAATACATATAATAACGTAAATTTGTTTAAAATATATAAACAAAATACACATTAAGTAATGTAAATACGTATAAAAATATGTACAAAATACACATATAATCATGTAATTCGTATCAAACTAAATAAACAAAATAGCAATAAAATAATGTAAATTTGTATGAGAAAACATATACAAATACATATAAAATAACGCTAATTTCTATAAAAATATATGTCCAAAAATGAACGTAAAATAAATTAACTTTGGATAAAAATATATATACAAAACACACATTAAATAATGTAAATGCGTACATAAAATAACCTAAATTTGTATAAAACTATATACAAAAATACACAAAAATAATTTAAATTTGTATGAAAAGAAATATACAAAATACACATAAAATTAGGTTAATTTCTATTGAAATACATATACAAAATACACATAAAATAATGTAAATTTGAAAGGAAATATATAAACAAATACACATATAATAACGTAAATTTGTATGAAATATATATACAAAATACACATTAAATAATGTAAATATGTATAAAAAAATATATACAAAACACAAATAGAATAATGTAAAATCGTATCAAAATTTTCGTTATTATATGTATTTTTTAAAATATTTTGATACAAATCTACATTATTTTATGTATTTTGTATATACATTTCAATTCAAATTTAGCTTATTTTATCTGTATTTTGTATATCTATTTTCATACGAATTTAATTACTTCTGTGTATTTTTGTATATAGTTTTATATAAATTTACGTTATTTTATATGTATTTTGTATATTTATATTTATACAAATACACATTCTTTTATTGGTATTTTGTTTATTTATTTTGATACGAACTTACATTATTTTATGTGTATTTTGTATACATTTTTTTATACGTATTTACTTAATTTTATGTGTATTTTGTATATATATTTTTATAGAAATCTACGTTATTTTATGTGTATTCGTATATATATTTTGAAACAAATTTACATTGTTTTATATGTATTTTGCATATCTATTTCAATACAAATTTACCTTATTGTATGTGTTTTTTGTATATTTATTTTAACACAAATTTAATTTTTTGATGTGTATATATATTTTTATAAAAAAAAAATCGTTATTTTATGGGTATTTTTCTTCTTTATTTTCATACAAATTTACATTATTTTATTAATATTCTGTGTATTTATTTTGATACGATTTTACATTATTCTATTTGTGTTTTGTACATATTTTTTTATACAAATTTACGTTATTTTAAGTGTATTTGTTTATGTATTTTCATTCATATTTACATTATTTTATGTGTATTTTGTGTATGTATTTCAATACAAATTTACCTAATTTTATGTGTATTTTGTATATTTATTTCCATACAAATTTAAAATATTTTTGTGTATTTTTGTATATAGTTTGATACAAATTTAGGTTATTGTATGTGTATTTTGTATATCTATTTTCATACAAATACACATTCTTTTATTTATATTTTGTTTATTTATTTTGTCGCGAATTTACATTATTTAATGTGTATTTTGTATATATTTCTATAAATTTACATCATTTCATGTGTATTTTGTATAGTTTTAAACAAATTTGTATTATTTAATGTGTATTTTATATATATATATATATATATATATATATATATATATATATATATATATATATATATATATATATATATATATATATATATATATATATATATTTATTTTGATACTAATTTATTATTTTTGTTTATGTGTATTTTGTATACATTTTTTATACGTTTTACTTAATTTTATGTGTATTTTGTATATATATTTTTATAGAAATCTACCTTATTTCATGTGTATTCGCATATATATTTTGAAACACATTTACATTGTTTATATGTATTTTGCATATCTATTTTTGTGTATTCTGTATTTATTTTTGTTATACATAGAATAATGTAAAATCGTATCAAAATAAGTACACAGAATATCAATAAAATAATTTAAATTTGTATGAAAATAAAGATGCAAAATACCTATAAAATAAAGCTTTTTTTTTTTAAATACATATACAAAAATACACATAGAATAATTAAATATGTGTTAAAATTAATATACAAAATGCACATACAATAAGGTAAGTTTATATTGAAAAAAAAAGCAAAATACACATAAAATAGTGTAAATTTGTTTCAAAATATATATACGAATACATATAAAATAACGTTGATTTCTATAGGAATATATATACAAAATACACATGAAATGATGTAAATACTTATAAAAATATATACAAAATACACATTAAATACTGTAAATTCGCGTCAAAATAAATAAACAAAATATCAATAAAAGAATGTGAAAATAGATATACAAAATACACATAAAATAACCTAAATTTGTATAAAACTATATTCTAAAATACACAAAAATATTTTAAATTTGTATGAAAATAAATATACAAAATACACATAAAATTAGGTAGATTTGTATTGAAATACATATACAAAATACACATAAAATAATGTAAATTTGAATGAAAAGACATAGACAAATACACTTAAAATAACGTAAATTTGTATAAAAAAATATATACAAAACACAAATAGAATAATGTAAAATCGTATCAAAATAAATACACAGAATATTAATAAAATAATGTATATTTGTATGAAAATAAAGAGGCAAAATACCCATAAAATAACGCTTTTTTTTTATTTATAAAAATATATATACCAAAATACACATAAAAAAAATAAATTTGAATTAAGATAAATATATAAAAAACACATACAATAAGGTAAATTTGTATTGAAATAGATATGCAAAATACATATAAAACAATGTAAATTTGTTTCAAAATATATATACGTATACACATAAAATAACGTAGATTTCTATAAAAAAAAATATACAAAATACACATAAAATGAAGTAAATATGTATAAAAAAATGTATACAAAATACACATAAAATAATGTAAATTCGTATCAAAATAAATATACAAAATACCAATAAAAGAATGAGTATTTGTATAAATATAAATATACAAAATACACATAAAATAACGTAAATTTATATAAAACTATATACAAAAATACACAGAAGTATTTTAATTTGTATGAAAATAGATATACAAAATAAGGTAAATTCGTTTCAAGTTCAATAAACAAAATTCAGATAAAAGAAAGTATATTTGTAGAATAAATAAATATACAAAATACACATAAAATAACGAGAATTTGTTTGAAAATATATAAAAAAATAAACAAAAATAATTTCAATTTGTATGAAAATAAATATACAAAATACCCATGTATTTTGTATATCTATTTTCACACAAATTTAATTACTTTTGTGTATTTTTGCATATAGTTTTATATAAATTTACGTTATTTTATTTGTATTTTGTATATTTATATTTATACAATACACATTCTTTTATTAGTATTTTGTTTATTTATTTTGATACGAGTTTACATTATTTTATGTATATTTTGTATACCTTTTTTTATACGTATTTACTTCATTTTATGTGTATTTTGTATATTTATTTTCATAGAAATCTACGTTATTTTATGTGTATTCGTATATACATGGTTTTATATGTATTTTGCATATCTATTTCAATACAAATTTACCTTATTGTATGTGCATTTTGTATATTTATTTTAATACAAATTCAAATATTTTATGTGTGTCTTGGTATAAATATTTTTATAAAAAATGCGTTATTTTATGGGTATTTTGCATCTTAATTTTCATACAAATTTACATTATTTTATTAATATTCTGTGTATTTATTTTGATACGATTTTATATTATTCTATTTGTGTTTTGTATATATTTTTTTATACATATTTACATTATTTAATGTGTATTTTTTATATATATTTTATACAAATTTACGTTATTTTAAGTGTATTTGTTTATATATTTTCATTCAAATTTACCTTATTGTATGTGCATTTTGTATATTTATTTTAATACAAATTGAAATATTTTATGTGTATTTTGGTATCAATAATTTATAAAAAAACGTAAATTTGTATAAAAAAATATGTACAAAACACAAATAGAATAATGTAAAATCGTATCAAAATAAATACACAGAATATTAATAAAATAATGTAAATTTGTATGAAAATAAAGAAGCAAAATACCCATAAAATAACGCATTTTTTTTATAAAAATATATATACCAAAATACACATCAAAAAATTAAATTTGTATTAAAATAAATATACAAAAAACACATACAATAAGGTAAATCTGTATTGAAATAGATATGCAAAATACATATAAAACAATGTAAATTTGTTTCAAAATATATATACGAATACACATAAAATAACGTAGATTTCTATAAAAATATATATACAAAATACACATAAAATGAAGTAAATACGTATAAAAAAATGTATACAAAATACACATAAAATAATGTAAATTCGTATTAAAATAAATAAACAAAATACCAATAAAAGAATGTGTATTTGTATAAATATAAATATACAAAATACATATAAAATAACGTAAATTTATATAAAACTATATACAAAAATACACAGAAGTAATTAAATTTGTATGAAAATATATACAAAATACACACAAAATAAACTAAATTGGAATTGAAATATATATACAAAATACACATATTTTGCATATATATTTTCAAACAAATTTACATTATTTTTGTGTATTTTTGTATATATTTATTTTTGTTATACATAGAATAATGTAAAATCGTATCAAAATAAGTACACAGAATATCAATAAAATAATTTAAATTTGTATGAAAATAAAGATGCAAAATACCCATAAGATAAAGCATTTTTTTTTAAATACATACACAAAAATACACATAGAATAATTGAATTTGTATTAAAATTAATATACATAATGCACACATACAAAAAGGTAAATTTGTATTGAAAAAAAAAACGCAAAATACAAATAAAACAGTGTAAATTTGTTTCAAAATATATATACGAATACACATAAAATAACGTGTATATTGTATATCTATTTTCATACAAATACACATTATTTTATTGATATTTTGTTTAATTATTTTGACATTATTTAATGTATATAGATATATATATATATATATATATATATATATATATATATATATAGATATATATATATATATATATATATATATATATATATATATATATATATATATATATATATATATATATATATATATATAATTTTTTATTTTTTTATTTATACGTGTTTACATCATTTGATGTGTATTTTGTATATATATTTCTATAGAAATCTACGTTGATTTATGAGTATTCGTATATAGATTTTGAAATAAATTTACACTGTTTTATGTGTATTTTGCATATTTTTTCAATACAAATTTACCTTATTGTATATGCATTTTGTATATTAATTTTAATACAAATTTAATTATGCTATGTGTATTTTTGTATATGTATTTTTTATAAAAATATGCTTTATTTTATGGGTATTTTGCATTTTTATTATCATACAAATTTACAGTATTTTATTTATATTCTGTTTATTTTTTTTTTAAACAATTTTACATTATTCTATGTGTATTTTGTATATCTATATTTATACGTATTTACTTAATTTTATGTGTATTCGTATATATATTTTGAAACAAATTTACATTGTTTTATATGTATTTTTGCATATCTCTTTCAATACAAGTTTACCTTATTGTATGTGCATTTTGTATATTTATTTCAATACAAATTTAAATATTTTATGTGTATTTTGGTATATATATTTTTATAAGAAATGCGCTATTTGATGGGAATTTTGCATCTTTATTTTCATACAAATTTACATTATTTTATTAATATTCGGTGTATTTATTTTGTTGCGATTTCACATTATTCTATTTGTTTTTTGTATATATATTTTTTTTTACATATTTACATTATTTAAAGTGTATATTGCATATATATTTCATACAAATTTATTATCTATTATTTATTTTCATGCAAATACACATTCTTTTCATGATATTTTGTTTATTTATTTTGACACGAATTTACCTAGATATGTATTTTGTATATATATTTTTATACGTATTTACATAATTTCATGTGTATTTTGTATATATATTTCTATAGAAATCTACGTTATTTTATGTGTATTCGTATATATATTTTGAAACAAATTAACTTTGTTTTATATGTATTTTTGAATATCTCTTTCAATACATATTTACCTTACTGTATATGCATTTTGTATATTTATTTCAATACAAATTTAAATATTTTATGTGTATTTTGGTATATATATTTTTATAAAAAATGCGCTATTTTATGGGAATTTTGCATCTTTCTTTTCATACAAATTTACATTATTTTATTGATATTCTGTGTATTTATATTGATAGGATTTTACATTATTCTATTTCTTTTTTGTATATATTTTTTTATACTCATTTACATTATTTAATGTGTATCTTGCATATATATTTTATACAATATTACGTTATTTTAAGTGTATTTGTTTATATATTTTCATTCAAATTTACATTATTTTATGTGTATTTTGTATATGTATTTCAATACAAACTTACCTAATTTTACGTGTATTTTGTATATTTCTTTTCATACAAATTTTAAAAATTTTTGTGTATTTTTGTATATAGTTTTATACAAATTTATTTTATTTTATGTACGCATTTACATTATTTAATGTGTGTTTTGTATATATATTTTTATGCAAATTTACTTTATTTTATGTGCATTTTTGTACATATATTTTTTTAGAAATTTGCGTTATTTTATGTGTATTTGTATATGTTATCTCATACAAATTTACATTATTTTATTGCTATTTTGTTTATTTATTTTGATACGAATGAAAATAGATATACAAAATATACATAAAATAAACTAAATTTGTATTAAAATATATATACAAAATACATAAAATAATGTAAATTTGTATCAAAATATTTTAACAGATGCGCATAAAATAACGTAAATTTGTTTTAAAATATACAAAATACACATTAAATAATGTAAATATGTATAAAAAAAATATATACAAAACACAAATAGAATAATGTAAAATCGTATCAAAATAAATACACTGAATATTAATAAAAATATGTAAATTTGTATGAAAATAAAGATGCAAAATACCCATTAAATAAAGCATTTTTTATAAAAATATATATACCAAAATACACATGAAAAAATTAATTTGTATTAAAATAAATATACAAAATACACATACAATAAGGTAAATCTGTATTGAAATAGATATGCAAAATACATATAAAACAATGTAAATTTGTTTCAAAATATATATACGAATACACATAAAATAACGTAGATTTGTATAAAAATAAATATACAAAATACACATAAAATGAAGTAAATACGTATAAGAAAATGTATACAAAATACACATAAAATAATGTAAATTCGTATCAAAATAAATAAACAAATGAATGTGTATTTGTATAAATATAAATATACAAAATACACATAAAATAACGTAAATTTTTATAAAACTATATACAAAAATACACAGAAGTTATTAAATTCGTATAAAAATAGATATACAAAATATAGATAAAATAAGCTAAATTTGAATTGAAATGTATATAGAAAATACATAAAATAATGTAAATTTGTATCAAAATATTTATAAAAATACATATAATAACGTAAATTTGTTTAAAAATATATAAACAAAATACACATTAAGTAATGTAAATACGTATAAAAAATATGTACAAAATACACATATAATCATGTAATTCGTATCAAACTAAATAAACAAAATAGCAATAAAATAATGTAAATTTGTATGAGAAAACATATACAAATACATATAAAATAACGCTAATTTCCATAAAAATATATGTCCAAAAATGAACGTAAAATAAAGTAACTTTGGATAAAAATATATATACAAAACACACATTAAATAATATAAATCCGTACATAAAATAACCTAAATTTGTATAAAACTATATACAAAAATACACAAAAATAATTTAAATTTGTATGAAAAGAAATATACAAAATACACATAAAATTAGGTTAATTTCTATTGAAATACATATACAAAATACATATAAAATAATGTAAATTTGAAAGAAAATATATAAACAAATACACATATAATAACTTAAATTTGTATGAAATATATAATCAAAATACACATTAAATAATGTAAATATGTATAAAAAAATATATACAAAACACAAATAGAATAATGTAAAATCGTATCAAAATATATACACAGAATATTAATAAAATAATGTAAATTTGTATGAAAATTAAGATGCAAAATACCTATAAAATAAAGCATTTTGTATAAAAATATTGATACCAAAATACACATAAAATATTTGAATTTGTATTAAAATAAATATACAAAATGCACATACAATAAGGTAAATTTGTATTGAAATAGATATGCAAAATACATATAAAATAATATAAATTTGTTTGAAAATATATATACGAATACACATAAAATAACGTAGATTTCTATAAAAATACATATACAAAATACACTTAATATTAAGTAAATACGTATAAAAAATGTATACAAAATACACATAAAATAATGTAAATTCGTATAAATGTAAATAAACAATATACCAATAAAAGAATGTGTATTTGTATAAATATAAATATACAAAATGCATATAAAATAACGTAAATTTATATAAAACTATATACATAAAATAACGTAAATTTCTAAAAAAAATATATGTACAAAAATGAACATAAAATAAATTTGCATAAAAATATGTATTCAAAACACACTTTAGATAATGTAAATGAGTATAAAAATATGTATACAAAATACCTATAAAATAATCTAAATTCGTATCGAATTAAATTAAGAAAATATCAATAAAATAATGTAATTTTGGATGAAAATATATATACAAAATACACATAAAATAACCTAAATACAAATACAAATATACACATAAAATAATTTAAAATTGAATGAAATAAATATACAAAATAAACATAAAATAAGGTAAATTTGTAATGAAATATATGAAAAAATACACATAAAATAATATAAATTTGTATGAAAATATATAAACAAATACACATTAAATAACATGAATTTGTATAAAATTTGTATCAAAATATATACTTATACACACAATAAAATAACGTAATTTTTTTATGAAAATGTATATACAAAATAGACATAAAATAATTTAAATACGTAGAAAAATATATATACAAAAAAACACATAAAATAATGTAAATTTGTATGAAAATATATAAACAAATACACTTAAAATAATGTAAATTTGGATAAAATATATATACAAAATAAACATTAAATAATGTAAATATGTATAAAAAAATATACAAAATACACATAGAATAATGTTAAATCGTATCAAAATAAATAAAGAGAATATCAATAAAATAATGTAAATTTGTATGAAAATAAAGATGCAAAATATCCATATAATAACGCATATTTGCATAAAAATATATATACAAAAATACATATAAAATAATTAAATTTGTATTAAAATAAATATACAAAATGCACGTACAATAAAGTAAATTTGTATTGAAATAGATATGCAAAATACACATTAATAATGTAAATTTGTATCAAAATATATATACGAATACTCATAAAATAGAGTAAATTTCTATGAAAATATACATACAAAATAGATATACAAAATACACATATAACTAGTTAAATTTGTATTTAAATACATGTACAAAAAACAAATAAAATAATGTAGATTTGTATGAAATGAAAACAAATACATTTTATATAAAATATATATACAAAATACACATAGAATAATGTAAAAACATATCAAAATAAATACACAGAATATCAATAAAATAATGTAAATTTGTATGAAAATAAAGATGCAAAATACCCATAAAATAAAGCATATTTTTATAAAAATACATATACAAAAATAAACATAGATTAATCAAATTTGTATTAAAATTAATATACAAAATGTACATACAATAAGGTAAATTTGTAATGAAAAAATATGCAAAATACACATAAAACAATGTAAATTTGTTTCAAAATATATATACGAATACACATAAAATAACGCAGATTTCTATAGAAATATATATACAAAATACACTTGAAATAATGTAAATACGTATAAAAATACATATACAAAATACACATTAAATAATGTTAATTCGTGTCAAAGTAAATAAACAAAATATCATGAAAAGAATGTGTATTTGTATGAAAATAGATATACAAAATACACATAAAATAACCTAAATTTGTATAAAACTATATACAAAAATACACAAAAATAATTTAAACTTGTATGAAAATAAATATACAAAAAACATATAAAAATAGGTAAATTTGTATTGAAATACATATACAAAATACACATAAAATAATGTAAATTTGAGTAAAAATACATAAACAAATACACTTAAAATAACGTAAATTTGTATAAAAAAAATATATACAAAACACAAATAGAATAATGTAAAATCGTATCAAAATAAATACACAGAATATTAATAAAATAATGCAAATTTGTATGAAAATAAAGAAACAAAATACCCATAAAATAACGCATTTTTTTTTAAATATATATACAAAAAAACACATAAAAAAATTATTTGTATTAAAATAAATATACAAAATACACATACAATAAGGTAAATCTGTATTGAAATAGATATGCAAAATATATATAAAACAATGTAAATTTGTTTCAAAATATATATACGAATACACATAAAATAACGTAGATTTGTATAAAAAATATATATACAAAATACACGTAAAATGAAGTAAATACGTATAAAAAACGTATACAAAATACACATAAAATAATGTAAATTCGTATCAAAATAAATAAACAAAATACCAATAAAAGAATGTGTATTTGTATAAATATAAATATACAAAATACACATAAAATAACGTAAATTTGTATAAAACTATATACAAAAATACACAGAAGTAATTAAATTCGTATGAAAATAGATATACAAAATACAGATAAAATAAGCTAAATTTGAATTGAAATGTATATACAAAATACATAAAATATTGTAAATTTGTATCAAAATATTTATAAAAATACATATAATAACGTAAATTTGTTTAAAAATATATAAACAAAATACACATTAAGAAATGTAAATACGTATAAAAAATATGTACAAAATACACATATAATCATGTAATTCGTATCAAACTAAATAAACAAAATAGCAATATAATAATGTAGATTTGTATGAGTAAACATATACAAATACTTATAAAATAACGCTAATTTCTATAAAAAATATATGTCCAAAAATGAACGTAAAATAAATTAACTTTGGATAAAAATATATATACAAAACACACATTAAATAATGTAAATGCGTACATAAAATAACCTAAATTTGTATAAAACTATATACAAAAATACACAAAAATAATTTAAATTTGTATGAAAAGAAATATACAAAATACACATAAAATTAAGTTAATATCTATTGAAATACATATACAAAATACACATAAAATAATGTAAATTTGAAAGAAAATATATAAACAAATACACATATAATAACGTAAATTTGTATGAAATATATATACAAAATACACATTAAATAATGTAAATATGTATAAAAAAATATATACAAAACACAAATAGAATAATGTAAAATCGTATCAAAATATATACACAGAATATTAATAAAATAATGTAAATTTGTATGAAAATTAAGATGCAAAATACCTATAAAATAACGCATTTTTTTTTAAATTATTGATACCAAAATACACATAAAATATTTGAATTTGTATCAAAATAAATATTCATACGAATACACATAAAATAAAGTAGATTTCTATAGAAATATATATACAAAATACATATGAAATTATGACAATATTTTATGGGTATTTTGTATATATATTTCAAAAGAAATTTACCTAGTTTTATGTGTATTTTGAATATCTATTTTCATTCAAACTCAAATTATTTGTATGTATTTTTGTATATATTTCAATACAAATTTTAGTTAGGTTATGTGTATTTTGTAAATCTATTTTCATTCAAATATATATTATTTTATTGGTATTTTGTTGATTTATATTGATACGAATTTACATTATTTTATATGTACTTTGTATATATATTTTTATACGCATTTACATTATTTAATATTTATTTTGAGTATATAATTATATACAAATTCATGGTATTTTATGTGTATTTGTATATATATTTTCATATAAATTTACATTATTTTATGTGTATTTTGTACATATATTTCATTACAAATTTACCTTATTTTATGTTTATTTTGTATGTGTATTTTGTACATTTATATTTATACAAATACACATTCTTTTATTGGTATTTTGTTTATTTATTTTGTTTAGAATTTACATTATTTTGTGTTTTTTTTTTACATTTTTTATACGTATTTACTTAATTTTATGTGTATTTTGTATATATATTTTTATAGAAATCTACGTTATTTTATGTGTATTCGTACATATATTTTGAAACAAATTTACATTGTTTTATATGTACAATAAGGTAAATTTGTATTGAAATAGATATGCAAAATACATATAAAGCAATGTAAATTTGTTTCAAAATATGTATACGAATACACATAAAATAACGTAGATTTCTATAAAAATATATATACAAAATACACATAAAATGAAGTAAATACGTATAAAAAATGTATACAAAATACACATAAAATAATGTAAATTCATCAAAATAAATAAACAAAAAACAAATAAAATAATGAGTCTTTGTCTAAATATAAATATACAAATACACATAAAATAACGTAAATTTATATAAAACTATATACAAAAATACACAAAAGTAATTAAATTTGTATGAAAATATATACAAAATACACACAAAATAAGCTAAATTTGAATTGAAATATATATACAAAATACATGAAATAAAGTAAATTTGTATCAAAATATTTATACAAATACACATATAATAACGTAAATTTGTATGAAAATATATAAACAAAATACACATTAAATAATGTAAATACGTATAAAAAATATGTACAAAATACACATATAATCATGTAATTCGTATCAAAATAAATAAACAAAATACCAATAAAATAATATAAATTTGTATGAGTAAACGTGTATGTTGCATATTTTTTCAATACAAATTTACGTTATTATATACGCATTTTGTATATTAATTTTAATACAAATTTAATTATTCGATGTGTATTTTTGTATCTGTATTTTCATAAACATATGCTTTATTTTTTATGTATTTTGCATCTTTATTTTCATACAAATTTACATTATTTTATTGATATTCTGCTTATTCATTTTGCTACGAATTGACATTATTCTATGTGTATTTTGTATATATTTTTCATACAAATTTACGATATTTTATGTGTATTTGCTTATATATTTTGACACAAATTTACAATATTTTATGGGTATTTTGTATATACATTTCAAAAGAAATTTACCTACTTTTATGTTTATTTTGTATATCTATTTTCATACAAACTCAAATTATTTCTATGTATTTTTGTATATATTTTAATACAAATTTTAGTTATGTTATGTGTATTTTGTAAATTTATTTTCATTCAAATATATATTATTTTATTGGTGTTTTGTTGATTTATATTGATACGAATTTACATTATTTTATATGTACTTTGTATATATATTTTTATACGCTTTTACATTATTTAATATTTATTTTGAATATATATTTTTATACAAATTCATGGTATTTTATGTGTATTTGTATATATATTTTTATATAAATTTACATTATTTTATGTGTATTTTGTACATATATTTCATTACAAATCTACCTTATTTTATGTTTATTTTCTATGTGTATTTTCTATATTTATATTTATCCAAATACACATTCTTTTATTGGTATTTTGTTTATTTATTTTAATTCGAATTTACATTATTTTATGTGTATTTTGTATACATTTTTTTATACGTATTTACTTAATTTTATGTGTATTTTGTATATATATTTTTATAGAAATCTACGTTTTTTTATTTGTATTCGTATATATATTTTGAAACAAATTTACATTGTTTTATATGTATTTTTGCATATCTCTTTCAATACAAATTTACCTTATTGTATGTGCATTTTGTATATTTATTTAAATGCAAATTTAAATATTTTATGTGTTTTTTGGTATATATATTTTTATAAGATTACGAAAATTTGAATAAAAATATATACAAAAAAACAAAAAAATAAATTTTAATTTGTATGAAAATAGATATACAAAATACACATATAATTAGTTAAATTTGTATTTAAATACATGTACAAAATACACATAAAATAATGTAAATTTGTATGAAATGAAAACAAATTCACATAAAATTCGCGTCAAAATAAATAAACAACATATCAATAAAAGAATGTGTATATGTATGAAAATAGATATACAAAATACACATAAAATAACCTAAATTTGTATCAAACTATATACAAAAATAAACAAAAATATTTTAAATTTGTATGAAAATAAATATACAAAATACACATAATATTAGGTAAATTTGTATTGAAATACATACACAAAATACACATAAAATAATGTAAATTTGAATGAAAATACATAAACAAATACACTTAAAATAACGTAAATTTGTATAAAAAAATATGTACAAAACACAAATAGAATAATGTAAAATCGTATCAAAATAAATACACAGAATATTAATAAAATAATGTAAATTTGTATGAAAATAAAGAAGCAAAATACCCATAAAATAACTCATTTATAAAAATATATATACCAAAATACACATCAAAAAATTAAATTACAAAATACAAAATGTACATACAATAAGGTAAATTTGTATTGAAATAGATATGCAAAATACATATAAAACAATGTAAATTTGTTTCAAAATATATATACGAATACACATAAAATAACGTAGATTTCTATAAAAATATATACAAAATACATAAAATGAAGAAAATCCCTATAAAACATGTATACACACTACACATAAACGACTGTAAATTCGTATCAAAATAAATAAACAAAATACCAATAAAAGAATGTGTATTTGTATAAATATAAATATACAAAATACACATAAAATAACGTAAATTTATATAAAACTATATACAAAAATACACAGAAGTAATTAAATTTGTATGAAAATATATACAAAATACACACAAAATAAGCTAAATTTGAATTGAAATATATATACAAAATACATGAAATAAAGTAAATTTGTATCAAAATATTTATACAAATACACATATAACGTAAATTTGTATGAAAATATATAAACAAAATACACATTAAATAATGTAAATACGTATAAAGAAATATGTACAAAATACACATATAATCATGTAATTCGTATCAAAATAAATAAACAAAATACCAATAAAATAATATAAATTTGTATGAGTAAACGTGTATGTTGCATATTTTTTCAATACAAATTTACCTTATTATATACGCATTTTGTTTATTAATTTTAATATATGTGTATTTGACTATATATTTTGATACAAATATACATTATTTTATGTATTTTCTATATTTATTTCAATTCAAATTTAGCTTATTTTATGTGTCTTTTGTATATCTATTTTCATACAAATTTAATTATTTTTGTTTTTTTTGTATATAGTTTTATACAATTTTACGTTATTTTATGTGTATTTTTTATATTTATATTTATACAAGTAAACATTCTTTTATTGGCATTTAGTTTATTTATTTTGATACGAATTTACATTATTTTAAGTGTATTTTGTATACATTTTCTTATACGTATTTACTTCATTTTATGTGTATTTTGTATATATATTTTTATAGAAATTTACGTTATTTTATGTGTATTCGTATATATATTTTGAAACAAATTTACATTGCATATCTATTTCAATACAAATTTACCTTATTGTATGTGCATTTTGTATATTTATTGTAATACAAATTTAAATATTTTGTGTATTTTGGTATATATTTTCATAAAAAATGCGTTGTTTTATGGGTATTTTGCATCTTTATCTTCATACAAATATACATTATTTTATTAATATTCTGTGTATTTATTTTGATACTATTTTACATTATTCTATTTGTGTTTTGTATATATTTTTTTATACATATTTACATTATTTAATGTGTATTTTCTATATATATTTCATACAAATTTACGTTATTTTAAGTGAATTTGTTTATATATTTTCATTCAAATTTACAGTATTTTATGTGAATTTTGTATATGTATTTCAATAGAAATTTAACTAGTTTTATGTGTATTTTGTATATATATTTTTATACAAATTTAAATTATTTTTGTGTATTTTTTTAAGAGTTTTATACAAATTTACAATATTTTATGTGTATTTTGTATATCTATTTTCATACAAATACACATTCTTTTATTGATATTTTGTTTATTTATTTTGATGCGAATTTACATTATTTAATGTGTATTGTGTATATATATTTTTATACGTATTTACGTCATTTCATGTGTAATTTGTATATATATTTCTAGAGAAATATACGTTATTTTATGTGTATTCGTATATATATTTTGAAACAAATATACATTGTTTTATGTGCATTTTGTATATTTTGTATATGCAAAATACACATAAAGTTAGGCAAATTTGTATTGAAATACATATACAAAACTCACATAAAATAATGTAAATTTGTATGAAAATATATAAACAAATACATATAAAATCACGTAAATTTGGATAAAATATATATATACAAAATATACATTAAATATTTTAAATATGTATAAAAATATATTATATTATATATATTTTTATTGATATTTGCGTTATTTATGTGAATTTTGTATATGTTTTCTCATAGAAATTTACATTATTTTATTGGTATTTTGTCTATTTATTTTGATACGAATTACATGATTATTTGTGTATTTTTAACATCTTTTTTATACGTATTTACATTATTTAATGTGTATTTTGTTTATATATTTTTATAAAAATTTACGTTATTATATGTGTATTTGTATAGGTATTTTGATACAAATTTACATTATTTTATGTATTTTGTATATATATATATTTCATTTCAAATTTAGCTTATTTGATGTGTATTTTGTATATCTATTTATTTTAATACAAAATCAAATATTTTATGTTTTTTCGTATATATATTTTTATAAAAAATGCGTTATTTTATGGGTATTTTGCATCTTAATTTTCATACAAATTTACATTATTTTATTAATATTTTCTGTATTTATTTTGATACGATTTTACATTATTTTATTTGTGTTTTGTATATATTTTTTTATACATATTTACATTATTTAATGTTTTTTTGTATATATATTTGATACAAATTTACGTTATTTTAAGTCTATATGTTTATATATTTTCATTCAAATTTACATTATTTTATGTGTATTTTGTATATGTATTTCAATACAAATTTACCTAATTTTATATGTTTTTTGTATATTTATTTTCATACAAGTTTAAATTATTTTTGTGTATTTTTGTTTATAGTTTTATACAAATTTAGGTTATTTTATGTGTATTTTGTATATCTATTTTCATACAAATACACATTCTTTTCATGATATTTTGTTTATTTATTTTGACACGAATTAACATTATTTAATGTGTATTTTGTATATATATTTTTATACGTATTTACATTATTTCAAGTGTATTTTGTATATATATTTCTATAGAAATCTGCGTTATTTTATGTGTATTCGTATATATATTTTGAGACAAATTTACATTGTTTTATGTGTATTTTGCATATTTTTTCAATACAAATTTACCTTATTGTATGTGCATTTTGTATATTAATTTTAATACAAATTTGATTAATCTATGTGTATTTTTGTATATGTATTTTTATAAAAATATGCTTTATTTTATGGGTATTTTGCATCTTTATTTTCATACAAATTTACATTATTTTATTGATATTCTGTGTATTTATTTTAAATTGATTTTACATTATTCTATGTGTATTTTGTATATATTTTTTATATAAAATGTATTTGTTTTCATTTCATACAAATCTACATTATTTTATGTGTTTTTTTGTACATGTATTTAAATACAAATTTAAGTAGTTATATGTGTATTTTGTATATCTATTTTGTATGTATATTTTTATAGAAATTTACTCTATTTTATGAGTATTCGTATATATATTTTGATACAAATTTACATTATTGATGTGTATTTTGCATATCTATTTCAATACCAATTTACTTTATTGTACGTGCATTTTGTATATTTATTTTAATACAAATTTAACTATTTTATATGTATTTTTGTATATATATTTTTATGCAAATATGCGTTATTATATGGATATTTTGCATCTTTATTTTCATACAAATTTACATTATTTTATTGATATTCTCTTTATTTATTTTGATACGATTTAACATTATTCTGTGTATTTTGTATATTTTTTTTATACATATTTACATTATTTAATGTTCATTTTGTATATATATTTTATCCAAATTTACATTATTTTATGTGTATTTGTTTATATATTTTCATACAAATTTACATTATTTTATGTGTTTTTTGTATATATATTTTTCTACGTATTTAAATTATTTTATGTGTATTTTGTATATACATTTTCATAAAAAAATTACGTTATTTTATTGTGTGTATAAGTATATATTTTGATACAAATTTTATACAAATTCATGTTATTTAATGTGTATTTGTATATATATTTTCATACAAATTTATATTATTTTATGTGTATTTTTTCATATATTTCATTACAAATTTACCTTATTTTATGTTTATTTTGTATATTTATTTCATTCAATTTTAAATTATTTTATGTGTATATTTGTATTTGTATTTAGGTTATTTTATGTGTATTTTGTATATATATTTTCATCCAAAATTACATTATTTTATTGATATTTTCTTAATTTAATTCGATACGAATTTAGATTATTTCATAGGTATTTTGTATACATATTTTTATACTCATTTACATTATCTAAAGTGTGTTTTGTATATATATTTTTATGCAAATTTATTTTGTGTTCATTTTTGTACATATATTTTTATAGAAATTTGCGTTATTTTATGTATATAGATTTATATAAATTAACGTTATTTTATGTGCATTTTGTATATTTATATTTATACAAATACACATTCTTTTATTGGTATATTGTTTATTTACATTTATACGAATTTACATTATTTTATGTGTATTTTGTATACATTTTTTATACGTATTTACTTAATATTATGTGTATTTTGTATATGTATTTTTATATAAATCTACGTTATTTTATGTGTATTCGTATATATATTTTGAAACAAATTTACATTATTTTATATGTATTTTGCATATCTATTTCAATACAAATTTACCTTATTGTATGTGCATTTTGTATATTTATTTTAATACAAATTCAAATATTTTATGTGTATTTTGATATCAATAATTTTATAAAAAAAGCGTTATTTTATAGGTATTTTGCATCTTAATTTTCATACAAATTTACATTATTTTATTAATATTCTGTGTATATATTTTGATACGATTTTACATTATACTATTTGTGTTTTGTATATATTTTTTTATACATATTTACATTATTTAATGTGTATTTTGAATATATATATTATACAAATTTACGTTATTATATGTGTGTTTGTTTATATATTTTCTTTCAAATTTACATTATTTTATATGTATTTTGTATATGTATTTCAATACAAATTAACCTAGTTTTATGTGTATTTTGTATATTTCTTTTCATTCAAATTTAAATTATTTGTGTGTATTTTGTATATAGTTTTATAAAAATTTAGGTTATTTTATGTACGCATTTACATTATTTAATGTGTGTTTTGTATATATTTTTATCCAAAGCTACTTTATTTTACTTTCATTTTTGGACATATATTTTATGGAAATTAGCGTTATTTTATATGTATTTGTATATGTTTTCATACAAATTTACATTATTTTATTGATATTTTGTTTATTTAGTTTGATACGAATTACATGATTATATGTGTATTTTGTACATATTTTTTTATACGTATTTACATTACTTAATGTGTATTTTGTTTATATATTTTTAAACAAATTTACGTTATTATATGTATTTTTTAAATATTTTGATACAAATTTACATTATTTTATGTATTTTGTATATACATTTCAATTCAAATTTAGCTTATTTTATCTGTATTTTGTATATCTATTTTCATACGAATTTAATAACTTCTGTGTATTTTTGTATATAGTTTTATACAAATTTACGTTATTTTATGTGTATTTTGTATATTTATATTTATACAAATACACATTCTTTTATTGGTATTTTGTTTATTTATTTTGAAACGAATTTACATTATTTTATGTGTATTTTGTTTACATTTTCTTATACGTATTTACTTCATTTTATGTGTATTTTGTATATATATTTTTATACAAATCTACGTTATTTTATGTGTATTCGTATATATATTTTGAAACAAATTTACATTGTTTTAAATGTATTTTGCATATCTATTTCAATACAGATTTACCTTATTGTATGTGTATTTTGTATATTTATTTTAATACAAATTAATTTTTTCATGTGTATTTTGGTATATATATTTTTATAAAAAATGCGTTATTTAATGGGTATTTTGCATCTTTATTTTCATACAAATTTACATAGTTTTATTAATATTCTGTGTATTTATTTTGATACGATTTTACATTATTCTATTTGTGTTTTGTATATATTTTTTTATACATATTTACATTATTTAATGTGTATTTTGTATATTTTAAAACATATTTACGTTATTTTATGCGCATCTGTTAAAATATTTTGATACAAATTTACATTATTTTATGTATTTTGTATATATATTTCAATACAAATTTAGTTTATTTTATGTATATTCTGTATATCTATTTTCATTCGTATCAAAATAAATAAACAAAATAGCAATAAAATAATGTAAATTTGTATGAGAAAACATATACAAATACACATAAAATAACGCAAATTTCATAAAATATATGTACAAAATGCACATAAAATAAAGTAAATTTGCATAAAATATATATACAAAACACACATTAAATAATGTAAATGCGTACATGAAATAACCTAAATTTGTATAAAACTATATACAAAAATACACAAAAATATTTAAAATTTGTATAAAAAGAAATATACAAAACACATAAAATTAGGTAAATTTGTATTGAAATACATATACAAAATACATAAAATAATGTAAATTTGAATGAAAATATAAACAAATACACTTAAAATAACGTAAATTTGTATGAAATATATATGCAAGATACACATTAAATAATGTAATGTGTATAAAAAATATACAAAAAAGAAATAGAATAATGTAAAATCCTATCAATATAAATACACAGAATATCAATAAAATAATGTAAATTTGTATGAAAAGAAAGATGCAAAATTCCCATAAAATAGCGCATTTTTTATAAAAATATATATACCAAAATACACATAAAATATTTAAATTTGTATTGAAATAAATATACAAAATGCATATACAGTAAGGTAAATATGTATTGAAAGAGATATTCAAAAATACATATAAAACAAAGCTAATTTGTTTCAAAATATATATACGAATACACATAAAATAACGTAGATTTCTATAGAAATATATATACAAAATACACATGAAATTATGTAAATACGTATAAAAATATATATACAAAATACATATCTAGGTAAATTCGTGTCAAAATAAACAAAATATCATGAAAAGAATGTGTATTTGCATGAATATAAATAATAGATAATAAATTTGTATGAAATATATATGCAAGATACACATTTTTTATGTGTATTTTGTATATATTTTTATAGAAATCAACGTTATTTTATGTGTATTCGTATATATATTTTGAAACAAATTTACATTGTTTTATATGTTTTTTGCATATCTATTTCAATACAAATTTACCTTACAGTATGTGCATTTTTTATATTTATTTTAATACAAATTTTAATATTTTATGTGTATTTTGGTACATATATTTTTATAAAAAATGCGTTATTTTATGGCTATTTTGCATCTTTATTTTCATACAAATTTACATTATTTAATTAATATTCTGTGTATTTATTTTGATACGATTTTACATTATTCTATTTGTGTTTTGTATATATTTTTTTTATACATATTTACATTATTTAATTAGTATTTTGTATATATATTTGATACAAATTTACGTTATTTTAAGTGTATATGTTTATATATTTTCATTCAAATTTCCATTATTTTATGTGTATTTTGTATATGTATTTCAATACAAATTTACCTAATTTTATGTGTATTTTGTATATTTATTTTCATACAAATTTAAATTATTTTTAATGTATTTTTGTATATAGTTTTATACAAACTTAGGTTATTTTATGAGTATTTTGTATATCTATTTTCATACAAATACATATTCTTTTATTGATATTTTGTTTATTTATTTTTACGAGAATTTAAATTATTTAATGTGTATTTTGTATATATATATTTTTATACGTATTTACATCATTTCATGTGTATTTTGTATATATATTTCTATAGAAATCTACGTTATTTTATGTGTATTCGTATATAGATTTTTAAACAAATTTACGCTTTAATGTGCATTTTGTATATTTTTTCAATACAAATTTACCTTATTGTACGTGCATTTTGTATATTAATTTTAATACAAATTTAATCATTCTATGTGTATTTTTGTATATGTATTTTTAAAAATATATGCTTTATTTTATGGGTATTTTGCATCTTTATTTTCATACAAAATTACATTATTTTATTGATATTCTGTGTATTTATTTTGATACGATTTTACATTATTCTATGTGTATTTTGTATATATTTTTCATTTAATTTAGCTTATTTTATGTGTATTTTGTATATCTATTTATTTTAATACAAAATCAAATATTTTATGTTTTTTCTTATATATATTTTTATAAAAAATGCTTTATTTTATGGGTATTTTGCATCTTAATTTTCATACAAATATACATTATTTTATTAATATTTTCTGTATTTATTTTCATACGATTTTACATTATTTTATTTGTGTTTTGTATATATTTTTTTATACATATTTACATTATTTAATGTGTTTTTTGTATATATATTTGATACAAATTTACGTTATTTTAAGTCTATATGTTTATATATTTTCATTAAAATTTACATTATTTTATGTGTATTTTGTATATGTATTTCAATACAAATTTACCTAATTTTATATGTATTTTGTACATTTATTTTCATACAAGTTTAAATTATTTTTGTGTATTTTTGTTTATAGTTTTATACAAATTTAGGTTATTTTATGTGTATTTTGTATATCTATTTTCATACAAATACACATTCTTTTCATGATATTTTGTTTATTTATTTTGACACGAATTAACATTATTTAATGTGTATTTTGTATATATATTTTTATACGTATTTACATTATTTCAAGTGTATTTTGTATATATATTTCTATAGAAATCTGCGTTATTTTATGTGTATTCGTTTATATATTTTGAAACAAATTTACATTGTTTTATGTGTATTTTGCATATTTTTTCAATACAAATTTACCTTATTGTATGTGCATTTTGTATATTAATTTTAATACAAATTTGATTAATCTATGTGTATTTTTGTATATGTATTTTTATAAAAATATGCTTTATTTTATGGGTATTTTGCATCTTTATTTTCATACAAATTTACATTATTTTATTGATATTCTGTGCTTTTATTTTAATATGATTTTACATTATTCTATGTGTATTTTGTATATATATTTTATATAAAATGTATTTGTTTTCATTTCATACAAATCTACATTATTTTATGTATTTTTTGTACATGTATACACATAAAATATTTAAATTTGTATTGAAATAAATATTCAAAATGCACATACAATAAGGTAAACTTGTATTGAAAGAGATATGCAAAAATACATATAAAACAATGTAAATTTGTTTCAAAATATATATACGAATACACATAAAATAACGTAGATTTCTATAAAAATATATATACAAAATACACATAAAATTAAGTAAATACGTATAAAAAAATGTAAACAAAATACACATAAAATAATGTAAACTCGAAACAAAATAAATAAACAAAATACCAATAAAAGAATGTGTATTTGTATAAATATAAATGTACAAAATACACATACAAAATAAACATAAAATAAGGTAAATTTGTAATGAAATATATGTACAAAATACACATAAAATAATGTAAATTTATATGAAAATATATATACAAATACACATAAAATACCATGAATTTGTATAAACTTATATATTCAAAATAAATATTAAATAATGTAAATGCGTATAAAAATATATATACAAAGTACATATAAAATAATGTAAATTCGTATCAATATAAATCAACAAAATACCAATAAAATAATATATATTTGAATGAAAATAGATTTACAAAATACACATAACATAACTAAAATTTGTATTGAAATATATACAAAAATACATAAAAATAATTTGAGTTTGTATGAAAATAGGTATTCAAAATACATATAAAACTAGGTAAATTTCTTTTGAAATATATATACAAAATACCCATAAAATATTGTAAATTTGTGTCAAAATATATAAACAAATACACATAAAATAACTTAAAATAACGTAAATATGTATCAAATGTATATTCAAAAAACACATGAAATAATGTAAATATGTATAAAAAATATATACAAAACATAAATAAAATAATGTAAAATCGTATCAAAATAAATACAGAAAATATTAATAAAATAATGTAAATTTGTATGAAAATTAAGATGCAAAATACCCATAAAATAACACATTTTTTATAAAAATATATATACGAAAAACACAAAATATTAGATTTTGTATTAAAATAAATAGATATACATTCTTTTATTGGTATTTTGTTTATTTATTTTGTTTCGAATTTACATTATTTTATGTGTATTTTGTTTACATTTTTTTATACGTATTTATTTAATTTTATGTGTATTTTGTATATATATTTTTATAGAAATCTACGTTATTTTATGTGTATTCGTATATATATTTTGAAACAAATTTACATTGTTTTATATGTATTTTTGCATATCTCTTTCAATAGAAGTTTATCTTATTGTATGTGCATTTTGTATATTTATTTCAATACAAATTTAAATATTTTATGTGTATTTTGGTATATATATTTTTATAAGAAATGCGCTATTTGATGGGAATTTTGCATCTTTATTTTCATACAAATTTGCATTATTTTATTAATATTCGGTGTATTTATTTTGATACGATTTTACATTATTCTATTTGTTTTTTGTATATATTTTTTTTTATACATATTTACATTATTTAAATGTATCTTGCATATATATTACATACAAATTTATTATCTATTACTTATTTTCATACAAATACACATTCTTTTCATGATATTTTGTTTATTTATTTTGTCACGAATTTACATTACTTAATATGTATTATATATATATATATATATATATATATATATATATATATATATATATATATATATATATATATATATATATATATATATATATATATATATATATATATATATATATATATTTTTATACGTATTTACATAATTTCATGTGTATTTTGTATATATATTTCTATAGAAATCTCTGTTATTTTATGTGTATTCGTATATATATTTTGAAACAAATTTACACTGTTTTATTTGTATTTTGTGTTTTTTTTTCAATACAAATTTACCTTATTGTATGTGTGCATTTTGTATATTAATTTTAATACAAATTTAATTATTCTATGTGTATTTTTGTATATGTATTTAAAAAAAAAATGCTTTATCTTATGGGTATTTTGCATCTTTATTTTCATACAAATTTAAATTATTTTATTGATATTCTGTGTACTTATTTTGATACGATTTTACATTATTCTATGTATAACAAAAATAAATACAGAATACACAAAAATAGATATGCAAAATACATATAAACAATGTAAATTTGTTTCAAAATATATATACGAATACACATGAAATAAGGTAGATTTCTATAAAAATATATATACAAAATACACATAAAATTAAGTAAATACGTATAAAAAATGTATACAAAATACACATAAAATAATGTAAATTAGTATCAAAATAAATAAACAAAAAAACAATAAAAGAATGTGTATTTGTATAAATATATATATACAAAATACACATTAAATAATATAAATTTCTTTAAAACTATACAAAATACACATGAAATGATGTAAATACGTATAAAAATATATATACAAAATACACATTAAATAATGTAAATTCGCGTCAAAATAAATAAACAAAATGTCAGTAAAAGAATGTGTATTTGTATGAAAATAGATATACAAAATACACATAAAATAACCTAAATTTGTATCAAACTATATACAAAAATACACAAAAATATTTTAAATTTGTATGAAAATAAATATACAAAATACACATAAAATTAGGTAAATTTGTATTGAAATACATACACAAAATACACATAAAATAATGTAAATTTGAATGAAAATACATAAACAAATACATTTAAAGTAACGTAAATTTGTATAAAAAAATATGTACAAAACACAAATAGAATAATGTAAAATCGTATCAAAATAAATACACAGAATATTAATAAAATAATGTAAATTTGTATGAAAATAAAAAAGCAAAATACCCATAAAATAACGCATTTTTTTATTTATAAAAATATATATACCAAAATACACATCAAAAAATTAAATTTGTATTAAAATAAATATACAAAAAACACATACAATAAGGTAAATTTGTATTGAAATAGATATGCAAAATACATATAAAACAATGTAAATTTGTTTCAAAATATATATACGAATACACATAAAATAACGTATATTTCTATAAAAATATATATAGAAAATACACATAAAATGAAGTAAATACGTATAAAAAAATGTATACAAAATACACATAAAATAATGTAAATTCGTATCAAAATAAATAAACAAAATACCAATAAAAGAATGTGTATTTGTATGAATATAAATATACAAAATACACATAAAATAACGTAAATTTATATAAAACTATATACAAAAATACACAGAAGTAATTAAATTTGTATGAAAATATATACAAAATACTCACTAAATAAGCTAAATTTGAATTGAAATATATATACAAAATACATGAAATAAAGTAAATTTGTATAAAAATATTTATACAAATACACATATAATAACGTAAATTTGTATGAAAATATATAAACAAAATACACATTAAATAATGTAAATACGTATAAAAAATATGTACAAAATACACATATAATCATGTAATTCGTATCAAAATAAATAAACAAAATACCAATAAAATAATATAAATTTGTATGAGTAAACGTGTATGTTGCATATTTTTTCAATACAAATTTACCTTATTATATACGCATTTTGTATATTAATTTTAATACAAATTTAATTATTCGATGTGTATTTTTGTATCTGTATTTTTATAAACATATGCTTTATTTTTTGGGTATTTTGCATCTTTATTTTCATACAAATTTACATTATTTTATTGATATTCTGCTTATTCATTTTGATACGAATTGACATTATTCTATGTGTATTTTGTATATATTTTTCATACAAATTTACGTTATTTTATGTTTAAAAATATGTACAAAATACACATATAATCATGTAATTCGTATCAAAATAAATAAACAAAATACCAATAAAATAATATAAATTTGTATGAGTAAACGTGTATGTTGCATATTTTTTCAATACAAATTTACCTTATTATATACGCATTTTGTATATTAATTTTAATACAAATTTAATTATTCGATGTGTATTTTTGTATCTGTATTTTTATAAACATATGCTTGATTTTTTGGGTATTTTGCATCTTTATTTTCATACAAATTTACATTATTTTATTGATATTCTGCTCATTCATTTTGATACGAATTGACATTATTCTATGTGTATTTGTATATATTTTTCATACAAATTTACGTTATTTTATGTGTATTTGTTTATATATTTTGACACAAATTTACAATATTTTATGGGTATTTTGTATATACTTTTCAAAAGAAATTTACCTAGTTTTATGTGTATTTTGTATATCTATTTTCATACAAACTCAAATTATTTCTATGTATTTTTGTATATATTTTAATACAAATTTCAGTTATGTTATGTGTATTTTGTAAATTTATTTTCATTCAAATATATATTATTTTATTGGTGTTTTGTTGATTTATATTGATACGAATTTACATTATTTTATATGTACTTTGTATATATATTTTTATACGCATTTACATTATTTAATATTTATTTTGAATATATATTTTTATACAAATTCATGGTATTTTATGTGTATTTGTATATATATTTTTATATAAATTTACATTATTTTATGTATATTTTGTACATATATTTTTTTTACAAATCTACCTTATTTTGTTTATTTTGTATGTGTATTTTGTATATTTATATTTATCCAAATACACATTCTTTTATTGGTATTTTGTTTATTTATTTTAATTCGAATTTACATTATTTTATGTGTATTTTGTATACATTTTTTTATACGTATTTACTTAGTTTTAAGTGTATTTTGTATATATATTTTTATAGAAATCTACGTTTTTTTATTTGTATTCGTATATATATTTTGAAACAAATTTACATTGTTTTATATGTATTTTTGCATATCTCTTTCAATACAAATTTACCTTATTGTATGTGCATTTTGTATATTTATTTCAATGCAAATTTTAATATTTTATGTGTATTTTGGTATATATATTTTTATAAGATTACGAAAATTTGAATAAAAATATATTCAAAAAAACAAAAAAATAAATTTCAATTTGTATGAAAATAGATATACAAAATACACATATAATTAGTTAAATTTGTATTTAAATACATGTACAAAATACACATAAAATAATGTAAATTTGTATGAAATGAAAACAAATTCACATAAAATTCGCGTCAAAATAAATAAACAAAATATCAATAAAAGAATGTGTATTTGTATGAAAATAGATACACAAAATACACATAAAATAACCTAAATTTGTATCAAACTATATACAAAAATACACAAAAATATTTTAAATTTGTATGAAAATAAATATACAAAATACACATAAAATTAGGCAAATTTGTATTGAAATACATACACAAAATTCACATAAAATAATGTAAATTTGAATGAAAATACATAAACAAATACACTTAAAATAACGTAAATTTGTATAAAAAAATATGTACAAAACACAAATAGAATAATGTAAAATCGTATCAAAATAAATACACAGAATATTAATAAAATAATGTAAATTTGTATGAAAATAAAGAAGCAAAATACCCATAAAATAACGAATTTTTTTGATTTATAAAAATATATATACCAAAATACACATCAAAAAATTAAATTTGTATTAAAATAAATATACAAAAAACACATACAATAAGGAAAATTTGTATTGAAATAGATATGCAAAATACATATAAAACAATGTAAATTTGTTTTAAAATATATATACGAATACACATATAATAACGTAGATTTCTAAAAAAATATATATATACAAAATACACATAAAATGAAGTAAATACGTATAAAAAAATGTATACAAAATACACATAAAATAATGTAAATTCGTATCAAAATAAATAAACAAAATAGCAATAAAAGAATGTGTATTTGTATAAATATAAATATACAAAATACACATAAAATAACGTAAATTTATATAAAACTATATACAAAAATACACAGAAGTAATTAAATTTGTATGAAAATATATACAAAATACACACAAAATAAGCTAAATTTGTATTGAAATATATATACAAAATACATGAAATAAAGTAAATTTGTCTCAAAATATTTATACAAATACACATATAATAACGTAAATTTGTATGAAAATATATAAACAAAATACACATTAAATAATGTAAATACGTATAAAAAAATATGTACAAAATACACATATAATCATGTAATTCGTATCAAAATAAATAAACAAAATACCAATAAAATAATATAAATTTGTATGAGTAAACGTGTATGTTGCATATTTTTTCAATACAAATTTACCTTATTATATACGCATTTTGTATATTAATTTTAATATATGTGTATTTGAATATATATTTTGATACAAATTTACATTATTTTATGTATTTTCTATATTTATTTCAATTCAAATTTAGCTTATTTTATGTGTCTTTTTTATATCTATTTTCATACAAATTTAATTATTTTTGTTTATTTTTGTATATAGTTTTATACAATTTTACGTTATTTTATGTGTATTTTGTATATTTATATTTATACAAGTAAACATTCTTTTATTGGCATTTAGTTTATTTATTTTGATACGAATTTACATTATTTGATGTGTATTTTGTATACATTTTCTTATACGTATTTACTTCATTTTATGTGTATTTTGTATATATATTTTTATAGAAATCTACGTTATTTTATGTGTATTCGTATATATATTTTGAAACAAATTTACTTTGTTTTATGTGTATTTTGCATATCTATTTCTATACAAATTTACCTTATTTTATGTGCATTTTCTATATTTATTGTAATACAAATTTAAATATTTTATGTGTATTTTGGTATATATATTTTCATAAAAATTGCGTTGTTTTATGGGTATTTTGCATCTTTATTTTCATACAAATTTACATTATTTTATTAATATTCTGTGTATGTATTTTGATACTATTTTACATTATTCTATTTGTATTTTGTATATATTTTTTTTATACATATTTACATTATTTAATGCGTATTTTCTATATATATTTCATACAAATTTACGTTATTTTAAGTGTATTTGTTTATATATTTTCATTCAAATTTACATTATTTTATGTGTATTTTGTATATGTATTTCAATAGAAATTTAACTAGTTTTATGTGTATTTTGTATTTATATTTTCATACAAATTTAAATTATTTTTGTGTATTTTTTTAATAGAGTTTTATACAAATTTACAATATTTTATGTGTATTTTGTATATCTATTTTCATACAAATACACATTCTTTTATTGATATTTTGTTTATTTATTTTGATGCGAATTTACATTATTTAATGTGTATTGTGTATATATATTTTTATACGTATTAACGTCATTTCATGTGTATTTTGTATATATATTTCTATAGAAATATACGTTATTTTATGTGTATTCGTATATATATTTTAAAACAAATATACATTGTTTTATGTGCATTTTGTATATTTTTTCAATACAAATTTCCCTTATTGTACGTGCATTTTGTATATTAATTTTAATACAAATTTAATTATTCTATGTGTATTCTTGTATATGTATTTAAATATGCTTTATTTTATGGGTATTTTGCATCTTTATTTTCATACAAAATTACATTATTTTATTGATATTCTGTGTATTTATTTTGATACGATTTTACATTATTCTATGTATATTTTGTATAACTATTTTATACAAATGTACGTTATTTTATGTGAATTTGTTTTCATTTCATACAAATTTACATTATTTTATGTGTATTTTGTACATGTATTTAAATACAAATTTAACTAATTATATGTGTATTTTGTATATCTATTTTCATACAAATTGAAATTTATTTTTTTGTTTTTTTGTATATACTTTTATTCAAATGTTCCTAATTTTATGTGTATTTTGTATATTTATTTTCCTACAAATAGACGTTCTTTTATCGGAATTATGTTTATTTATTTTGATACGAATTTTCATTTTTTTAGGTGTATTTGATATATATATTTTTATACTTATTTATATAATTTTATATGTATTTTGAATATATATTTTCATAGAAATTTACTCTATATGTATATACAAAAAAACACAAAAAATATTTAAATTTGTATGAAAATAAATATACAAAATACACATAAAATTAGGTAAATTTGTATTGAAATACATATACAAAATACACTTAAAATAATGTAAATTTGAATGAAATTATATAAACAAATACACTTAAAATGACGTTAATTTTTATAAAATATATATAAAAAATACACATTAAATAATGAAAATATGTATAAAAAAATATATACAAAACACAAATAGTATAATATAAAATCGTATCAAAATATATACACAGAATATTAATAAAATAATGTACATTTCTATGAAAACTAAGATGCAAAATACCTATAAAATAACGCATTTTTTTCAAATTATATATACCAAAATACACATAAAATATTTGAATTTGTATTAAAATAAATATACAAAATGCACATACAATAAGGTAAATTTAAATTGAAATAGATATGCAAAAAACATATAAAACTATGTAAATTTGTTTCAAAATATATATACGAATACACATAAAATAACGTAGATTTCTATAAATATATATATACAAAATACAAATAAAATTAAGTAAATACGAATCAAAAATGTATACAAAATACACATAAAATAATGTAAAATCGTATAAATATAAATAAACAAAATACCAATAAGAGAATGTGTATTTGTATAAATATAAATATACAAAATGCACATAAAATAACGTAAATTTGTATAAAACTATATACAAAAATACACAGAAGTAATTAAATTTGTATGAAAATAGATATACAAAATACACACAAAATAAGCTAAATTTGAATTGAAATATATATACAAAATACATAAAATAAAGTAAATTCGTTTCAAAATATTTTTAACAAATACACATATAATAACGTAAATTTGTAAAAAAATATATATAAACAAAATACATATTAAGTAATGTAAATACGTATAAAAAAATATTTACAAAATACCAATAATCAAGTCATTCGTATCAAAATAAATAAACAAAAACTAATTAAATAATGTAAATTTGTATGAGAACACATATACAAAATACACATAAAATAACGTTTTAAGTTTCTAAAAAATATATGTACCAAAATGCACATAAAACTAGTTTGCATAAAAAAAATATATACAAAACACACATTAGATAATGTAAATGGTATAAAATATGTATACAAAATACCTATGAAATAATCTAAATTCGTATCGAGTTAAATTAAGAAAATAACAATAAAATAATGTAATTTTGGATGAAAATATATATAAAAAACACACATAAAATAACCTAAATACAAATACAAATATACACATTAAATAATTTAAAATTGAATGAAATAAATATACAAAATAAATATAAAATAAGGTAAATTTGTAATAAAATATATGTAAGAATACACATAAAATAATATAAATTTGTATGAAAATATATATACAAATACATATAAAATAACATGAATTTGTATAAAATGTTTCAAAATATATACGAATACACACAATAAAATACCGTAAATTTTTATGAAAATGTATATATAAAATACACATAAAATAGTTTAAATACGTAGAAAAATATATATACAAAATACACATAAAATAATGTAAATTCGTAAAAAATTAAATACACAAAATTCCAATAAAAGAATGTATATTTGTAGGAAAATATATATACAAAAAACAAATAAAATAACTAAAATTTGTATAAAAACATATACAAATATACACAAAAATAATTTAAATTTGTTTGAAAATAGATATGCAAAATACACATAAAGTTAGGCAAATTTGTATTGAAATACATATACAAAACTCACATAAAATAATGTAAATTTGTATGAAAATATATAAACAAATACATATAAAATCACGTAAATTTGGATAAAATATATATATACAAAATATACATTAAATATTTTAATTATGTATAAAAATATATTATATTATATATATTTTTATTGATATTTGCGTTATTTATGTGTATTTTGTATATGTTTTCTCATAGAAATTTACATTATTTTATTGGTATTTTGTCTATTTATTTTGATACGAATTACATGATTATTTTTGTATTTTTTACATTTTTTTATACGTATTTACATTATTAAATGTGTATTTTGTTTATATATTTTTATACAAATTTTCGTTATTATATGTGTATTTGTATAGGTATTTTGATACATATTTACATTATCTTATGTATTTTGTATATATATTTCAATTCAAATTTAGCTTATTTTATGTGTATTTTGTATATCTATTTATTTTAATACAAAATCAAATATTTTATGTTTTTTCGTATTTATATTTTTATAAAAAATGCGTTATTTTATGGGTATTTTGCATCTTAATTTTCATACATATTTACATTATTTTATTAATATTTTCTGTATTTATTTTGATACGATTTTACATTATTTTATTTGTGTTTTGTATATATTTTTTTATACATATTTACATTATTTAATGTGTTTTTTGTATATATATTTGATACAAATTTACGTTATTTTAAGTCTATATGTTTATATATTTTCATTCAAATTTACATTATTTTATGTGTATTTTGTATATGTATTTCAATACAAATTTACCTATTTTTATATGTTTTTTGTATATTTATTTACATACAAGTTTAAATTATTTTTGTGTATTTTGTATATAGTTTTATACAAATTTAGGTTATTTTATGTGTATTTTGTATATCTATTTTCATACAAATACACATTCTTTTCATGATATTTTGTTTATTTATTTTGACACGAATTAACATTATTTAATGTGTATTTTGTATATATATTTTATACGTATTTACATTATTTCAAGTGTATTTTGTAAATATATTTCTATAGAAATCTGCGTTATTGTATGTGTATTCGTATATATATTTTGAAACAAATTTACATTATTTTATGTGTATTTTGCATATTTTTTCAATACAAATTTACCTTATTTTATGTGCATTTTGTATATTAATTTTAATACAAATTTGATTAATCTATGTGTATTTTTGTATATGTATTTTTATAAAAATATGCTTTATTTTATGGGTATTTTGCATCTTTATTTTCATACAAATTTACATTATTTTATTGATATTCTGTGTATTTATTTTGATATGATTTTACATTATTCTATGTGTATTTTGTATATATATTTTATATAAAATGTATTTGTTTTCATTTCATACAAATCTACATTATTTTATGTGTTTTTTGTACATGTATTTAAATACAAATTTAACTAGTTTTATGTGTATTTTGTATATCTATTTTGTATGTATATTTTCATAGAAATTTACTCTATTTTATGAGTATTCGTATATATATTTTGAAACAAATTTACATTATTGATGTGTATTTTGCAAATCTATTTCAATACAAATTTACTTTATTGTACGTGCATTTTGTATATTTATTTTAATACAAACTTAACTATTTTATATGTATTTTTGTATATATATTTTTATGCAAATATGCGTTATTATATGGATATTTAAATTATTTTACGGGTATTTTGTATATACATTTTCATTAAAAAAATTACGTTATTTTATTGTGTGTATAAGTATATATTTTGATACAAATTTTATACAAATTCATGTTATTTAATGTGTATTTGTATATATATTTTCATACAAATTTATATTAATTTATGTGTATTTTTTCATATATTTCATTACAAATTTACCTTATTTTATGTTTATTTTGTATATTTATTTCATTCAATTTTAAATTATTTTATGTGTATACTTGTATTTGTATTTAGGTTATTTTATGTGTATTTTGTATATATATTTTCATCCAAAATTACATTATTTTATTGGTATTTCTTAATTTAATTCGATACGAATTTAGATTATTTCATAGGTATTTTGTATACATATTTTTATACTCATTTACATTATCTAAAGTGTGTTTTGTATATATATTTTTATGCAAATTTATTTTATGTTCATTTTTGTACATATATTTTTATAGAAATTTGCTTTATTTTATGTATATAGTTTTATATAAATTTACGTTATTTTATGTGCATTATGTATATTTATATTTATACAAATACACATTCTTTTATTGGTATATTGTTTATTTACATTTATACGAATTTACATTATTTTATGTGTATTTTGTATACATTTTTTTATACGTATTTACTTAATATTATGTGTATTTTGTATATGTATTTTTTATAGAAATCTACGTTATTTAATGTGTATTCGTATATATACTTTGAAACAAATTTACATTATTTCATATGTATTTTGCATATCTATTTCAATACAAATTTACCTTATTGTATGTGCATTTTGTATATTTATTTTAATACAAGTTCAAATATTTTATGTGTATTTTGGTATCAATAATTTTATAAAAAATGCGTTATTTTATAGGTATTTTGCATCTTAATTTTCATTTTATATGTACTTTGTATATATTTTTATACGCTCTTACATTATTTAATATTTATTTTGAATATATATTTTTATACAAATTCATGGTATTTTATGTGTATTTGTATATATTTTTTCATATAAATTTACATTATTGTATGTATATTTTGTACATATATTTTATTACAAATCTACCTTATTTTATGTTTATTTTGTATGTGTATTTTGTATATTTATATATATCCAAATACACATTCTTTTATTGGTATTTTGTTTATCTATTTTAATTCGAATTTACATTATTTTATGTGTATTTTGAAATCATTTTTTTATACGTATTTACTTAATTTTATGTGTATTTTGTATATATATTTTTATAGAAATCTACGTTTTTTTTATTTGTATTCGTATATATATTTTGAAACAAATTTACATTGTTTTATATGTATTTTTGCATATCTCTTTCAATACAAATTTATCTTATTGTATATGCATTTTGTATATTTATTTCAATACAAATTTAAAAATTTTATGTGTATTTTGGTGTATATATTTTTATAAGAAATGCGCTATTATATTGGAATTTTGCATCTTTATTTTCATACAAATTTACATTATTTTATTAATATTCTGTGTATTTATTTTGATACGATTTTACATTATTCTATTTGTTTTTATATATACTTTTTTATACATATTTACATTATTTAATGTGTATCTTGCATATATATTTTATACCAATTTATTATCTATTATCTATTTTCATACAAATACACATTCTTTTCATGATATTTTGTTTATTTATTTTGACACGAATTTACATTATTTGATATGTATTTTGTATATATATTTTTATACGTATTTACATAATTTCATATGTATTTTGTATATATATTTAATAGATATTCAAAATACACATAAAATAACCTAAATTTGTATCAACCTATATACAAAAATACACAAAAATATTTTAAATTTGTATGAAAATAAAAATAAAAAATACACATAAATTAGGTAAATTTGTATGGAAATACATATACAAAATACACAAAATAATGTAAACTTGAATGAAAATACATAAACAAATACACTTAAAATAACGTAAATTTGTATAAAAAAATATATACAAAACACAAATAGAATAATGTAAAATCGTATCAAAATAAATACACAGAATATTAATAAAATAATGTAAATTTGTATGAAAATAAAGAGGCAAAATACCCATAAAATAACGCATTTTTTTTATTTATAAAAATATATATACCAAAATACACATAAAAAAATTTGATTTGTATTAAAATAAATATATAAAAAACACATACAATAAGGTAAATTTGTATTGAAATAGATACGCAAAATACATATAAAGCAAAGCAAATTTGTTTCAAAATATGTATACGAATACACATAAAATAACGTAGATTTCTATAAATATATATATACAAAATACACATAAAATGAAGTAAATACGTATAAAAAAATGTATACAAAATACACATACAATAATGTAAATTCGTATCAAAATAAATAAACAAAATACCAATAAAATAATGTGTATTTGTATAAATATAAATATACAAAATACACATAAAATAACGTAAATTTATATAAAACTATATACATAAATACACAGAAGTAATTAAATTTGTATGAAAATATATACAAAATACACACAAAATAAGCTAAATTTGAATTGAAATATATATACAAAATACATGAAATAAAGTAAATTTGTATCAAAATATTTATACAAATACACATATAATAACGTAAATTTGTATGAAAATATATAAACAAAATACACATTAAATAATGTAAATACGTATAAAAAAATGTGTACAAAATACACATATAATCATGTAATTCGTATCAAAATAAATAAATAAAATACCAATAAAATAATATAAATTTGTATGAGTAAACGTGTATGTTGCATATTTTTTCAATACAAATTTACCTTATTATATACGCATTTTGAATATTAATTTTAATACAAATTAAATTATTCGATGTGTATTTTAGTATTTGTATTTTTATAAACATTTGCTTTATTTTTTGGGTATTTTGCATCTTTATTTTCATACAAATATACATTATTTTATTGATATTGTGCTCATTCATTTTGATACGAATTGACATTATTCTATGTGTATTTTGTATATATTTTTCATACAAATTTACGTTATTTTATGTGTATTTGTTTATATATTTTGACACAAATTTACAATATTTTATGGCTATTTTGTATCTACATTTCAAAAGAAATTTACCTAGTTTTATGTGTTTTTTGTATATCTATTTTCATACAAACTCAAATTATTTCTATGTATTTTTGTATATATTTTAATACAAATTTTAGTTATGTTATGTGTATTTTGTAAATTTATTTTCATTCATATATATATATATTATTTTATTGGTGATTTGTTGATTTATATTGATACGAATTTACATTATTTTATATGTACTTTGTATATATATTTTTATACGCTTTTACATTATTTAATATTTATTTTGAATATATATTTTTATAAAAATTCATGGTATTTTATGTGTATTTGTATATATATTTTCATATAAATTTACATTATTTTGTGTGTATTTTGTACATATATTTTATTACAAATCTACCTTATTTTATGTTTATTTTGTATATGTATTTTGTATATTTATATTTATCCAAATACACATTCTTTTATTGGTATTTTGTTTATTTATTTTAAATCGAATTTACATTATTTTATGCGTATTTTGTATACATTTTTTATACGTATTTACTTAATTTTGTATATATATTTTTATAGAAATCTACGTTTTTTTATTTGTATTCGTATATATATTTTGAAACAAATTTACATTGTTTTATATGTATTTTTGCATATCTCTTTCAATACAAATTTACCTTATCGTATGTGCATTTTGTATATTTATTTCAATACAAATTTAAATATTTTATGTGTATTTGGTATATATATTTTTATAAAAAATGCGCTATTTTATGGGAATTTTGCATCTTTATTTTCATACAAATTTACATTATTTTATTAATATTCGGTGTATTTATTTTGATACGAATTTACATTATTCTATTTGTTTTTTGTATATACTTTTTTATACATATTTACATTATTTAATGAGTATCTTGCATATATATTTTATACAAATTTATTATCTATTATCTATTTTTATACAAATACACATTCTTTACATGATATTTTGTTTATTTATTTTGACACGAGTTTACATTATTTGATATGTATTTTGTATATATATTTTTATACGTATTTACATAATTTCATATGTATTTTGTATATATATTTCTATAGAAATCTACTTTATTTTATGTGTATTCGTATATATATTTTGAAACAAATTTACATTGTTTTATATGTATTTTTGAATATCTCTTTTAATACAAATTTACCTTACTGTATATGCATTTTGTATATTTATTTCAATACAAATTTAAATATATTATATGTATTTTGGTATATATATTTTTATAAAAAATGAGATAATTTTTGGGAATTTTGCATCTTTATTTTCATACATATGCTGCCGACCCGAGAGGTGTCTTGATAACTCCTCGAACCTCTTTCTTCTCAATTTCTGCAACATTCGCGGTCTTCGCTCTAATTTTCATTCTGTGGAACATCATCTCTCCTCCTCTAAACCTCACCTTCTCTTCCTTACCGAAACACAGGTTTCTGAGGCTACTGACAGCAATCTCTACTCTGTTCCCTCCTACTATCTCTATCCTAAATTTCTATCCAAAGCTGGATGTTGCGCCTACGTGCGCAACGACATCACTTGCTCTCGTGCCCACGACTTTGACTCTTCTGAATTTTCCACCATCTGGTTAAGACTTCACTGTCATTCTATTACTAAATACATCTGTGCTGTTTATCTCTCACCTAACTCTACCAACTATGTAAAATTCTTTGACTATTTGAATTCTAAAGTGGAGCACATCTTGACCCACTCTCCCTTCGCTGAAATCTCCATCTTAGGAGATTTCAATGTTCACCACCAGCTTTGGCTTTCATCCTCTTTCACTGACCATCCTGGTGAACAAGCCTACAACTTTGCTATCCTCAACGACCTAGAGCAGTTGGTCCAGCACCCTACACGTATTCCCGACCGTCTTGGAGATCGGCCCAACATTCTAGACCTCTTCCTTACCTCAAACCCTTCTGCTTATTCTGTCAAACTGTTCTCTCCGTTGGGCTCCTCCGATCACAATCTTATTTCTGCATCCTGTCCTATCGCTCCTGTACACCCTCTGGACCCACCGAAGAGGCGATGCTTCTGGCATTTTGCTTCAGCTCGGTGGGACGACCTGAGGATGTACTTTTCCGAGTTCCCGTGGAATGATTATTGCTTCCAGGATAGAGACCCCTCTGTGTGTGCTCAGCGCATCACAGAGGTGATTGTCTCTGGAATGGAGGCATACATTCCTCGTTCTTTCTCTACTCCTCACGCAAAATAGCCTTGGTTTAATCACGCTTGTTCTCGTGCTGTCAATGATAGAGAGGTAGCTCACAAAAGGTACCAGAGCCTTCAAACTAATGCTAATTATGAACTTTACATTTCTGCCCGAAATCGTGCCAAATCTATTCTCCGACTAACCAAAAATTCTTTCATTAATAGAAAATGTCAAAACCTTGCTTTCTCTAACTCTTCCCGTGACTTCTGGCATCTAGCCAAAACATCTTCTCCAACTTCACTTCTTCATCTTTCCCTCCTCCTCAGTCCTGACGGCAACACTGCCGTCTCATCTATCTCTAAGGCTGAACTCTTCTCTCAAACTTTTCTAAAACTCCACTCTGGACGATTCTGGGCATATTCCTCCTACTCATCCCCCTCTGACTCCTTTATGCCTGTTATAAAGATTCTTCAAAATGATGTTTTCAATGCCCTCTCTGGCCTCAATCCTCAGAAGGCTTATGGACCTGATGGAGTGCCTCCTATTGTCCTTAAAAACTGTGCCTCCGTGCTGTCACCCTGCCTGGTCAAACTCTTTCGCCTCTGCCTGTCAACATCTACCTTTCCTTCTTGCTGGAAGTATGCCTTCATACAGCCTGTACCTAAGAAGGGTGACCGCTCCAATCCCTCAAACTACCGTCCTATTGCTTTACTTTCTTGTCTATCTAAAGCTTTTGAATCAATCCTTAACCGGAAGATTCAAAAGCACCTTTCCACTTCTGACCTTCTATCTGATCGCCAGTATGGGTTCCGCAAGGGGCGTTCTACTGGTGATCTCCTAGCCTTCTTAACTGACTCTTGGTCATCCTCTCTTAGCCGTTTCGGTGAAACTTTTGCTATTGCGCTGGACATATCAAGAGCTTTTGATAGGGTCTGGCACAAATCTTTGCTTTCAAAACTACCCTCCTACGGTTTCTATCCTTCTCTCTGTACCTTTATCTCCAGTTTCCTTTCTGACCGATCTATTTCTGCCGTGGTAGACGGTCACTGTTCTTCTCCTAAATCTATTAACAGTGGTGTCCCACAGGGTTCTGTCCTATCTCCCACTCTTTTTCTGTTGTTCATTGATGATCTTCTTTCCAAAACGAACTGTCCTATCCATTCCTACGCCGATGATTCCACTCTGCATTATTCAACTTCTTTTAATAGAAGACCCACCCTTCAGGAACTTAACGACTCAAGGCTGGAGACTGCAGAACGCTTAGCCTCAGACCTTACTATTATTTCCGATTGGGGCAAGAAGAACCTGGTGTCCTTCAACGCCTCAAAAACACAGTTTCTCCACCTATCCACTCGACACAATCTTCCAAACAACTATCCCCTATTCTTTGACAACACCCAGCTATCACATTCCTCAACACTAAACATTCTCGGTCTATCCTTAACTCAAAATCTCAACTGGAAACTTCATATCTCATCTCTTACTAAATCAGCTTCCTCGAGGCTGGGCGTTTTGTACCGTCTCCGCCAGTTCTTCTCACCTGCACAGTTGATGTCCATATACAGGGCCTTGTCCGCCCTCGTATGGAGTATGCATCTCATGTGTGGGGGGGCTCCACTCACACAGCTCTTCTGGACAGAGTGGAGGCAAAGGCTCTTCGTCTCATCAGCTCTCCTCCTCATACTGATAGTCTTCTACCTCTTAAATTCCGCCGCAATGTTGCCTCTCTTTCTATCTTCTATCGATATTTCCACGCTGACTGCTCTTCTGAACTTGCTAACTGCATGCCTCCCCCCCTCCCGCGGCCCCGCTGCACTCGACTTTCTACTCATGCTCATCCCTATACTGTCCAAACCCCTTATGCAAGAGTTAACCAGCATCTTCACTCTTTCATCCCTCACGCTGGTAAACTCTGGAACAATCTTCCTTCATCTGTATTTCCTCCTGCCTACGACTTAAACTCTTTCAAGAGGAGGGTATCAGGACACCTCTCCTCCCGAAACTGATCTATCTTTCGGCCACCTCTTTGGATTCTTTTTAGGAGCAGTGAGTAGCGGGCTTTTTTTTTTATTAATGTTTGCTTTTTGTGTGCCCTTGAACTGTCTCCTTTGCTGTAAAAAAAAAAAAAAATACAAATTTACATTATTTTATTGATATTCTGTGTATTTATTTTGATACGATTTTACATTATTCTATTTGTTTTTTGTATATATTTTTTTATACACATTTACATTATTTAATGTGTATCTTGCATTTATATTTTATACAAATTTACGTTATTTTAAGTGTATTTGTTTTTATATTTTCATTCAAATTTACATTTATTTTAATTCGAAATTACATTGTTTTATGTGTATTTTGAATACATTTTTTTATACGTATTTACTTAATTTTATGTGTATTTTGTATATATATTTTTTTAGAAATCTACATTTTTTTATTTGTATTCGTATATATATTTTGAAACAAATTTACATTGTTTTATATGTATTTTTGCATATCTCTTTCAATACAAATTTACCTTATTGTATGTGCATTTTGTATATTTATTTCAATACAAATTTAAATATTTTATGTGTATTTTGGTATATATATTTTTATAAGAAATGCGCTATTTTATGGGAGTTTTGCATCTTTATTTTCATACAAATTTACATTATTTTATTAATATTCGGTGTATTTATTTTGATACGAATTTACATTATTGTATTTGTTTTTTGTATATACTTTTTTATACATATTTACATTATTTAATGAGTATCTTGCATATGTATTTTATACAAATTTATTATCTATTATCTATTTTTATACACATACACATTCTTTTCATGATATTTTGTTTATTTATTTTGACACGAATTTACATTATTTGATATGTATTTTGTATATATATTTTTATACGTATTTACATAATTTCATATGTATTTTGTATATATTTCTATAGAAATCTACTTTATTTTATGTGTATTCGTATATATATTTTGAAACAAATTTACATTGTTTTATATGTATTTTTGAATATCTCTTTTAATACAAATTTACCTTACTGTATATGCATTTTGTATATTTATTTCAATACAAATTTTAATATTTTATGTGTATTTTGGTATATATATTTTTATAAAAAATGCGATAATTTTTAGGAATTTTGCATCTTTATTTTCATACAAATTTACATTATTTTATTGATATTCTGTGTATTTATTTTGATACGATTTTACATTATTCTATTTGTTTTTTGTATATAATTTTTTATACACATTTACATTATTTAATGTGTATCTTGCTTATATATTTTATACAAATTTACGTTATTTTAAGTGTATTTGTTTTTATATTTTCATTCAAATTTACATTTATTTTAATTCGAAAATACATTATTTTATGTGTATTTTGTATACATTTTTTTATACGTATTTACTTAATTTTATGTGTATTTTGTATATATATTTTTATAGAAATCTACGTTTTTTTATTTGTATTCGTATATATATTTTGAAACAAATTTACATTGTTTTATATGTATTTTTGCATATCTCTTTTAATACAAATTTACCTTATTGTATGTGCATTTTGTATATTTATTTCAATGCAAATTTAAATATTTTATGTGTATTTTGGTATATATATTTTAATAAGAAATGCGCTATTTTATGGGAATTTTGCATCTTTATTTTCATACAAATTTACATTATTTGATTAATATTCGGTGTATTTATTTTGATACGATGTTACATTATTCTATTTGTTTTTTGTATATACTTTTTATACATTTACATTATTTAATGTGTATCTTGCATATATATTTTATACAAATTTATTATCTATTATCTATTTTCATACAAATACACATTCTTTTCATGATATTTTGTTTATTTATTTTGACACGAATTTACATTATTTGATATGTATTTTGTATATATATTTTTATACGTATTTACATCATTTCATATGTATTTTGTATATATATTTCTATAGAAATCTCCTTTATTTTATGTGTATTCGTATATATATTTTGAAACAAATTTACATTGTTTTATATGTATTTTTGAATATCTCTTTCAATACAAATTTACCTTACTGTATATGCATTTTGTATATTTATTTCAATACAAATTTAAATATTTTATGTGTATTTTGGTAAATATATTTTTATAAAAAATGCGATAATTTTGGGGAGTTTTGTATCTTTATTTTCATACAAATTTACATTATTTTATTGATATTCTGTGTATTTATTTTGATACGATTTTACATTATTCTATTTGTTTTTTGTATATATATTTTTTATACACATTTACATTATTTAATGTGTATCTTGCATATATATTTTATACAAATTTACGTTATTTTAAGTGTATTTGTTTATATATTTTCATTCAAATTTACATTATTTGATGTGTATTTTGTATATGTATTTCAATACAAATTTACCTAATTTTATGTGTATTTTGTATATATATTTCTTTTCAAACAAATTTAAATTATTTTTGTGTATTTTTGTATATTGTTTTATACAAATTTAGGTTATTTTATGTACGCATTTACTTTATTTAGTGTGTGTTTTGTATATATATTTTTTTGCAAATTTACTCTATTTTATATGCATTTTTGTACATATATTTTTATAGAAATTTGCGTTATTTATATATGTTTTCTCATACAAATTTACATTATTTTATTGCTATTTTGTTTATTTATTTTGATACGAATTACATGATTATATGTGTATTTTGTACATATTTTTTACACGTATTTACATTACTTAATGTGTATTTTGTTTATATATTTTTAAACAAATCTACGTTATTATATGTATTTGAATAAATATTTTGATACAGATTTACATTATTTTATGTATTTTGTATGTACATTTCAATTCAAATTTAACTTAATTTAGCTGTATTTTGTATATATATTTTCATACAAATTTAATTACTTCTGTGTATTTTTGTATATAGTTTTATACAAATTTACGATATTTTATGTATTTTGTATATTTATATTTTACAAATACACATTCTTTTACTGGTATTTTGTTTATTTATTTTGATACGATTTTTATGTATTTTTTGTATTCATTTTTTTATACGTATTTACTTCATTTTATGTATTTTGTACATATTTTTATAGAAATCTACGTTATTTTATGTGTATTCGTATATATATATTTTGAAACAAATTTACATTGTTTTATATGTATTTTGCATATCTATTTCAATACAAATTTGCAAATTTACTTTATTTTATGTGCATTTGTATATGTTTTCTCATACAAATTTACATTATTTTATTGCTATTTTGTTTATTTATTTTGATACAAATGAAAATAGATAAACAAAATATTCATAAAATAAACTAAATTTGTATTGAAATATATATACAAAATACATAAAATAATGTAAATTTGTATCAAAATATTTTAACAGATGAGCATAAAATAACGTAAATTTGTTTTAAAATATACAAAATACACATTAAATAATAAATATGTATAAAAAATATATACAAACACAAATAGAATAATGTAAAATCGTATCAAAATAAATACAGAATATTAATAAAACAAAGTAAATTTGAAAATAAAGATGCAAAATACCCATTAAATAACGCATTTTTTTTAAAAAATATATATACCAAAATACACATGAAAAAATTAATTTGTATTAAAATAAATATACAAAATACACATACAATAAGGTAAATCTGTATTGAAATAGATATGCAAAATACATATAAAACAATGTAAATTTGTTTCAAAATATATATACGAATACACATAAAATAACGTAGATTTGTATAAAAATATATATACAAAATACACATAAAATGAAATAAATACGTATAAGAAAATGTATACAAAATACACATAAAATAATGTAAATTCGTATCAAAATAAATAAACAAAATACCAATAAAAGAATGTGTATTTGTATAAATATAAATATACAAAATACACATAAAATAACGTAAATTTGTAAACTATATACAAAAATACACAGAAGTAATTAAATTCGTATGAAAATAGATATACAAAATACAGATAAAATAACCTAAATTTGAATTGAAATGTATATACAAAATACATAAAATAATGTAGATTTGTATCAAAATATTTATAAAAATACATATTATAACGAAAATTTTGATACGATTTTACATTATTCTATTTGTGTTTTGTATATATTTTTTTAAACATATTTACATTATTTAATGTGTATTTTGTATATATATTTCATACAAATTTACGTTATTATATGTGTATTTGTTTATATATTTTCTTTCAAATTTACATTATTTTTTGTGTATTTTGTATATGTATTTCAATACAAATTAACCTAATTTTATGTGTATTTTCTATATTTCTTTTCATACAAATTTAAATTATTTTTGTGTATTTTTGTATATAGTTTTATACAAATTTAGGTTATTTTATGTACGCATTTACATTATTTAGTGTGTGTTTTGTATATATATTTTTATCCATAGTTACTTTATTTTACGCTCATTTTTGGACAAATATTTTTAAAGAAATTAGCGTTATTTTATATGTATTTGTATATGTTTTCTCATTCAAATTTACATTATTTTATTGATATTTTGTTTATTTAGTTTGATACGAATTAAATGATTATATGTGTATTTTGTACATATTTTTTATACGTATTTACATTACTTAATGTGTATTTTGTTTATATATTTTTAAACAAATTTACGTTATTATATGTATTTTTATAAATATTTTGATACAAATTTACATTATTTTATGTATTTTGTATATACATTTCAATTCAAATTTAGCTTATTTTATCTGTATTTTGTATATCTATTTTTATAAGAATTTAATTACTTCTGTGTATTTTTGTATATAGTTTTATATAAATTTACGTTATTTTATGTGTATTTTGTATATTTATCTTTATACAAATACACATTCTTTTATTGGTATTTTGTTTATTTATTTTGATACGAATTTACATTATTTTATGTGTATTGTGTATACATTTTTTTATACGTATTTACTTCATTTTATGTGTATTTTGTATATATATTTTTATAGAAATCTACGTTATTTTATGTGTATTCGTATATATATTTTGAAACAAATTTACATTGTTTTATATGTATTTTGCATATCTATTTCAATACAAATTTACCTTATTGTATGTGTTTTTTGTATATTTATTTTAATACAAATTTAATTTTTTGATGTGTATTTTGGTATATATATTTTTATAAATAAAAAAATGCGTTATTTTATGGGTATTTTGCTTCTTTATTTTCATACAAATTTACATTATTTTATTAATATTCTGTGTATTTATTTTGATACGATTTTACATTATTCTATTTGTGTTTTGTACATTTTTTTTTATACAAATTTACGTTATTTCAAGTGTATTTGTTTATGTATTTTCATTCAAATTTACATTATTTTATGTGTATTTTGTGTATGTATTTCAATACAAATTTACCTAATTTTATGTGTTTTGTATATTTATTTCCATACAAATTTAAAATATTTTTGTGTATTTTTTATATAGTTTGATACAAATTTAGGTGATTTTATGTGTATTTTATATCTATTTTCATACAAATACACATTCTTTTATTTATATTTTGTTTATTTATTTTGATGAATTTACATTATTTAATGTGTATTTTGTATATATATTTTTATACGAATTTACATCATTTCATGTGTACTTTATAGTTTTAAACAAATTTATATTATTTAATGTGTATTTTGTATATATATATATACATACAAATACATTCTTTTCTTGGTATTTTGTTTATTTATATTGATACGAATTTACATTTTTTTATGTGTATTTTGTATACATTTTTTTCGTATTTACTTAATTTTATGTGTATTTTGTATATATATTTTTATAGAAATCTACCCTTATTTCATGTCATATTTATATATATTTTGAAACAAATTTACATTGTTTATATGTATTTTGCATATCTATTTTGTGTATTCTGAATTTATTTTTATTATACATAGAATAATGTAAAATCGTATCAAAATAGGTACACAGAATATCAATAAAATAATTTAAATTTGTAAAATAAAAATATTTAAAATACATAAAATAATTTAAAAAATACATATACAAAATACATACATAAATAATATGCAAAATACATATAAAATAAGTATATTTGTATAAATATATATATATATATATATATATATAATATATAATATATATATATATATATATATATATATATATATATAATGTAAATATGTATAAAAAATATATATATACAAAAACAAATAGAATAATGTAAAATCGTATCAAATAAATACACCGAATATTAATAAAATAATGTAAATTTGTATGAAAATAAAGATGCAAAATTCCCAAAAATAGCGCATTTCTTATAAAATATATATACCAAAATACACATAAAATATTTAAATTTGTATTGAAATAAATATACAAATACATATACAGTAAACTTCTGTTGAAAGAGATATGCAAAAATATATAAAATATTGTAAATTTGTTTCAAAATATATATACAATACACATAAAATAACGTAGATTTCTATAAAATATATATACAAAATACACATAAAATTAGGTAAATACGTATAAAAATGTAAACAAAATACTCAAATAATATAAATTCGAAATAAATAAATAAACAAAATACCAATAAAAAAATGTGTATTTGTATGAAAATAGATATATATGTACATACATTAAATAATATAATTACAGCATAAAACTATATATGCAAGATACACATTAAATAATGTAAATGTGTATAAAAAACATATATATGTGTAAAAAACGTACAATAGCAATGTAACATCGTATCAAAATAAATACACCGAATAATATTAATCAAATAATGTAAATTTGTATGAAAATAAGGATATACAAATTCATAAAATAAACCTAAATTTGTATAAATATATATACCAAAATACACATAAAATATTTCATGAATTTGCATTGAAAATAAATATAAAATGCACATACAATAAATTAAATTCAGATTAAAGGATACATAAAGAAATACATATAAAACAATGTAAATTTGTTTCAAAATATATATAGCAAATACAAATAAAAAACGTAGATTTCTATAAAATATATATACAAAATACACATAAAATTAAATTAAATACGCATAAAAAAATGTGCTCACAAAATACACATAAAATAATGTATTTTCAATTAAAATAAATGTAAAATTTGAATGAAGGCTAATATAAAACAAATACACTATAAAATAACGTAGAATTTGTATAAAATATATATATACAAGATACACATTAAATAATGTAAATGTGTATAAAAAATATACAAAAAACAAATAGAATAATGTAAAAATCGTCATCAAAATAAATACACACAGAATATCAATAAAATAATGTAAATTTGGCCTTGAAAATAAAGATGCAAAATTCCCAAAAATTATCGTAGATTTTTATAAAAATATATATAAAAAATACACATAAAATATTAGTAAATTTGTATTGAAATATTAATATACAAATACATATACCAGTAAAAGGTAAATTTGTATTAAAGAGATATTCAAAAATACATATAAAACAATGTAATTTGTTTCAAGAAATATATATACAAAATACACATAAAATAAAATGAATTTCTATAGAAAATATATACAAAAATACATATAAAATTATGTAAATACGTATTATAGAAAATATATATACAAAATACATAATCAAAATAATGTAAATTCAGTGTCCAAAATATATAAACAAAATATCATGAAAAGAATGACAACACACACATAAAAATAGATGAATAACGTAAATTTGTATAAAATATATATGCAAGATACACATTGAATAATATAAATATGTATAAAAAAGTATATACAAAAAACAAATAGAATAATGTAACATCGTATCAAAATAAATACACCGAATATTAATAAAATAATGTAAATTTGTATGAAAATAAAGATGCAAAATTCCCATAAAATAGCGCATTTCTTTAAAAAATATATATACCAAAATACACATAAAATATTTAAATTTGTTTTAAAAATAAATATACAAAATGCACATACAATAAGGTAAATTTGTATTAAAAGGGATATGCAAAAACACATATAAAACAATGTAAATTTGTTTGAAAATATATATACGTATACAAATAAAAAAATGTAGATTTCTATAAAAATATATATACAAAATACACATGAAATTAAGTAAATACGTATAAAAAAATGTATAAAAAATACACATAAAATAATGTAAATTTCAAAAGGAATAAATAAACAAAACACTAATAAGAGAATGTAAATTTGAATGAAAATATAACAAACAAATACACTTAAAAATAACGTAAATTTGTATAAAACTATATACAAAAATACAAGCTAAAATAATGTAAATTTGTATGAAAAGCTGAGATATACAAAATACAAATGACAAAATAAGCCAAATCATTGAATTGAAATATATAGTACAAAATATCAATAAAATAAAGTAAATTTGTTTCAAAATATTTTACTAAATACATATAATAACGTAAATTTAAAAAAATATAAACAAAATACATTAAGTAATGTAAATATGTATAAAAATACGTAAATACACAAATAATCAAGTCATTCGTATCAAAATAAATATACAAAATCTAAATAAATAATGTAAATTTGTATGAGAGAAAACATATATAGAGAATACACATAAAATAACGTTTTATGTTTCTATAAAATATATGTACAAAAAAATAAACAGTTTCTGGGCCAAAAAATATATAGAAAACATTAATATTAGATAATGTAAATGAGTATAAAATATAAAGCACAAAATACTTAAGAAAATAATTCCAAAATGAAAGCACTAAGAAAATAATAATAAAATAATGTAATTTGGATGAAAATATATAGAAAACACACACATAAAAGAATAAATATAAACACATAAATATACACATTAAATAATTTAAAATTGAATGAAATAAACATACAAAATAAATACAAATAAAATTGTACAAAATATATGTAAGAATGCATGAAATAATATAAATTTATATGAAATACATACAAATACAAAATAACATAAATTTGTATAAAATTTGTTTCAAAATATATAATGAACACATGGCCAATAAAATAACGTAAATTTTATAAACGTATATATATAAAGTACACAAAAATAATTTAAATACGTAGAAAATATATACAAATACGTATAATGTAAATTGTAATTAAATACACAAAATTCCAATAAAAGAATGAGAGCTTAGAAATATATAGACAAAAAACAAATAAAATAACTAAAATTTGTATAAAATAAAATACAAAGAATTTAAATTTGTTTTAGGTTGATATGCAAAAATACACACAAAGTTAGGCAATTTAAAGCTGAAATACATATACAAAACTCATATAAATAATGTAATTTGTATGAAAATATATAACAAATACATATAAAATAACGTAAGTTGTACATATATACAAAATATACATTAAATATTTTAATATGTATAAAATATATATATATATTTTCTATTGATATTTGCGTTAATTGTGTATTTCAAAGTATGTTTTCTGGGCAAATTTATATATTGTTTATTGGCATTTTGTCTATTTATTTTGATAATGAATTACAAAGTTTACTTCAGTATTTTGTACATATTTTTTTTTATACGTATTTACATTATTTAATGTGTATTTGTCATATTTTATAATAAATTACGTTATTATATGTGTATTTGCTATAGTATAAGTATTTTGACAAATTTACACATATATGTATTTTGTATATATATTTCAATTCAAATTTAGCTTATTTTATGTACTTTTGTATTCCATTTATTTTAATACAAATCAAATATTTTATGTTTTTCATATATATTTTATAAAAAATGTTATTTTATGGGTATTTTGCATTCATTCTCATAAATTTACATTATTTTATTAATATTTCTGTATTTATTTTTGATAATGATTTTACATTATTTTTATCGTAGGGGTTTTGTATATATTTTTTATATAATTACATTATTTAATGTGTTTTTGTATATATATTTGATAATATATTTACGATATTTGTAAGTTGGTGTACGTTTATATATTTGACACAAATTGTTGTGCATTTTATATGTGTATTTGTATATATATTTAAAAAGAATTTTACCTAGTTTTATGTGTATTTGAATATCTATTTCATATACAAATAAATTAATGTATTTTGTATAAATTTCAACTGTAGCTAGACTTGTATTTTGTATATCTACTTTCTTAAGAATCTAATTACTCTGTGTTTTTTGTATACAATACATACGTTATTTTATGTATTTTGTATATTTATATTTATACAACAATAATATCTCTTATTGCATTTTATTTATTTGACACGAATTATGATGTGTATGAATACGTATTTATATTTTATATATTTATTAAGAGTTTATACTGTATATGGAAACAATACATTGTTTTATATGTATTTTGCATATCTATTTCGAGGACACCACATGTATTTATTTATTTTAATATTAAATTATAGATGGGTATATTTAAAAAAATGTTATTTATGTGTATTTTGTATATGTTTTTCTCATATAAATTTACATTATTTTATTGATATTTTGTTTTATTTATTTTGATACGAATTACATAATTATTTTTTATTTATATGTTTATATATACGTATTTACATCCCATTTAATATTGTATTGAAGATATGTGTATTTGTATAATTATTTTGATACGAAATATACATTATTTTATGTATGTTGTATAATATATTTCAATTCAAATTTAGCTTATTTTTGTGTATTATTTTGTATATGTTTTCATGCCAAGTTTAATTACATGGATTTTTATTATATAGTTTTATATATATTTAAATTATTTATGTGTATCTTGTATATTCATGTCAACAAAACAATTAAATAAATAGTGCAATAAAATTTTTGTTTATTTATTTGAAACATATAATAAATACTATAAATTTATGTGTATTTTGTATACATTTTTTTTATACGTATTTACTTTACATAAATAAAGTGTATTTTGTATAATATATGTTTAATAAAATCTGCGTTATTTTATGTAAATGCGTACATAAAATAATCTAAATTGTGTATTAAACTATATACAAAATACACCAAAAACATTTAAAATTTGTATGAAAATAAATATGCAAATACATTATAAACTGCTAGGTAAGAATTTACAATATTGAAATACTTGTAAACAAAATACACATAAAATAATAGAAATAAATTTGAAATGAAAATATATAAACAAATGCACTTAAAATAACAATAAATTTGTATAAAATATATATACAAAATACACCATTAATAAAAAATGTAAATAATGTAGCCGAGAAAAATACTATTTACTAAAAACACATATGAGGAATAATGTAAAATCTGACTATCAAAATAAATACACAGAATATTAATAAAATAATGTAAATTTGTAAATCTGTATATGAAATTAAGATGCAAAAATACCCATCAAAATAGCGCATTTTTTAATAAATATATATATGCAAAATACACATAAATATCAAATTTGGTGTATTGGAATAAATATACAAAATGTATATACAAAAGGTGAAATTTGTATTAAGAAATAGATATGCAAAATATACATAAAAACAAAGTAAATTTGTTTCAAAATATATATACAGGAATACACATAAAATAAAATTAGATTTCTAGAAAATATATAGCACCAAAATACACATGAAATTGAGTAAATGCACACGTATAAAAAATGTATACAAAATACATAAAATCTACGTAAATTATGTATAAAACTATATAAACAAAATATCACAAAAGTAGTTAAATTTGTATGAAAATAGGCATACAATACACATAAAATAAGCTAAATTTGGAATTGAAAAATATATTCAAAATAACATCAAATAATCGAAAATTTGTATCAAAAACATTTATACAAATACTCATATAATATGTACATTTTTTATGAAAATATATATACAAAATACATAAAATAAATGTAAATACGTGAAAAATATATAAACAAAACACCATTAATAAAATCATGTGTTGTTTTGAAATGTAAATATATAACTTCATAAAATAAGTACTTTATATAAAAAGATTATAGAAAATACACGGACAATAATGATTAAATTTAAGATTAAATAAATATACAAATGTATATAATAATAAGCTAAATTTGAGATTGAAATAGATAATACAAAATACATATAAATAAAATGTAAATTTTGTATCCAAAATGATATATACTAAATACACATATAATAACATTAAATTTATCTATAAAAATATATAAATAAAGGTATACGTTAAAATAATGTAAATATATATAAAATAGATATGTGCAAAATAACATACCAATCATATAACTCGTATCAAAATAAGACAGGCAAAATACCAATAAAATAATGTAAATTTGTAATGAAAACATGTTATACACATAAAATATGTACATAAAAGCAACTTCTTAAGAAGAAATTTAAATTCTTATCTAGTTAAATGAGAAAATATACCAATAAAATAATATAATTTTGGATGAAAATATATATAGAAAATACACACATAAAAATTACTAAAATACAAATGCAAATATACACATAAAATAATTTAAGATTGAATGAAATAAATATACAAATAATCATAAAATAAAAATAAATTGTAATGAAAATATATACAAACTACACATGAAATAATATGCGTCACCAACCTTGAAAATATATATAAAAAGTACATAAATAACATGAATTTAGCCTTTCAAATTTGTACATCAAATAATACGAATACACATAAAATAATGTAATTTTTTATTTAATTATATATACAAAATCCACATATAATAATGTAAATACATTAAGAAAAATATATATACAAAATACATAAAAATAATGTAAACAAATATCCAAATAAATAAACAAAATTCCAATAAAAAGAATGTATATTTATGCAGGAAAATACTATACAAAATACAACGTCAAATAACTAAAATTTGAATAAAATAAATACAAAATACAAAAAAAATAATTTAAATTTGTTATAGATGTGCCAAATACAAATAAGAGATTAGGCAAATTTGCATGAAAATATATATACAAAATATAAATAAGTAATGTAAATTTGTATGATATTATATAAACAAATACACATAAAAATAACGTAAATTTGGAAAAAATATGTATACAAAATATACATTCACGTAATGTAAATTTGTATAAAAATATATATACAAAATACACATAGAATAATGTTAAATCGAATCCAAAACAAATAAATAGAGAATATTAAAAAAATAATGTACATTACAAATTTGGAAATTATTTAATGTGTATTTAATATTTTTATATTTATACAAATATACTTTTCTTGTATTGAACATTTTATTTTATTTATTTGACTCTAATTAAACCCATATTTATTATACGTATTTATAATTATTATTATTTTATATATATATTATAAATCTACATTATTTTATGTATGTCGCTATATATATTTGAAACAAATTTATTAACCTATGTATTCTGCCGTATCTCACTTAAATACAGATTTACCTTGTTGTATGTCGCACGTAAATTTATTTTAATACAAATCAATTATTTTTATGTGTATTTGACACTATATATTTTATAAAAATGCATTAAATTTTATGGGTATTTTTGCATCTTAGATTTTCATACAATTTACGTATTTTATTAACACGTCTAATAATATTCATTTTATTTGATTTTACATTATTCTATTAGTGTTTTGTATCTATTTTCTTTTATATATATATTTACATTATTTAATGTGTATTTTATATATATATTTACGTTTTTTTAAGTGTATTTGTATATTTTCATTCAATTTATTACTAGTGTATTTTGTGTATGTATTAAATACAAATTTACCCTAATTCATATTTGTATTTTGTATATTTATTTCTTACAAATTTAAAATTATTTTGTGTATTTTATTGTATAGTTTTACTTTAAATTTATATTTATTTCATGTGTATTTTATATCTATTTTCATATAAATTCTTTTTGTTGATATTTTGTTTATTTTAATGACGAGGTCCACAGTATTTAATTATGTATATATTTTTTATAAAAATAATAACTTTATTTCTTTGGTATTTTGCACATCTTTATTTTTCCTTACAAATTTACATTATTTTGTTGATATTCTCCTCATTCATTTTTTGATACAATTGACTTTATTCTGTACAACTATTGTATTTTTTTTATATTATTATTTTCATACAAATTTACATTATTTTATATTGTATTTGTTTGCATATATTTTATTTATTTACACAATTTTACAATATTTTGTAAAGATTATTTTTGTATATATATATTTAAAATAATTTACCTAGTTTTAAAGCGTATCTTGTATATATATTTTTCATATAAATTCAAATTATTTCTGTATTTTTTGAACATATTTTAATACCATTTTAGTTATATGTGATATGTATTTGTAGAATTTATTTTGTAAATATATATTATTTTATTAGTATATTGTTGATTTATTTTGATACAGTCTACATTATTTATATATACTTATTATATATTTTTATACGCATTTAAATCATTTAATATTTATTTGGAATATATATTTTATACAAATTCATGGTATTTTTATGTGTATTTGTATATATATTTTCATATAAACACATTATTTGATGTGTATTTTGTGTATGTATATTTCATTACAAATTTATTTTATGTTTATTTTATGTATTTATTTCATTTAATATTAAATTATTTTATGTGTATATTTGTATTTGTATTTAGGTTATTTTATGTGTATTTTCTATATATATTTCATCGAAAATTACATTATTTTATTGGTAGTTTGTTAATTTAATTCGATAAGAAGTTTAAATTATTTCATAGGTATTTTGTATACATACTTTTTACTGCATTTACATTATTTAATGTGTGTTTTTGTATATATAATTTTGTACCAAATTACTTTATTTTATGTGCATTTTGTGCATATATTTTATAAAATTTCGTTCTTTTATGTGTATTTTTGTATATGTTTCTCTATAAATTTGTTATTTTATTAGCAGTACTATTCTTTATTTATTTTGTTGAATTACATTAATGCCTTATATGTATTTTGTACATTTCTTTTATACGTATTTACATTTATCTAATGTATTATTTGTTTATATATTTTTTACAAAATTTACGTTATTATATGTGTATTTGGCAAATAGTTTGATACAAATTTACATTATTTTTATGTATTTTGTATATATATATTTCAATTCACATTTAGCTTACATTTTATCAAAATATATATGTACAAAATACATAGAATAATAAAATTATATCAAATAAATAAACAAATAAAATAATGATAAGTTAACTGTAAACCTAAACAAAATGCCCATAAAAATAAAGCATATTTATTAGTAAACATACAAAAATTTTTGTTTATCTATTTTTATACAGAGTTAATTTACTTTTACATTATTTTTGTTTGGTTTTATACAAGGTTGCAATTATTTTATGTGTGTTTGAAGACAAGTACTACATAAAATAATTTGAAATATATAAACAAATACATATTAACGTAGGTGGCCATGAAGTCTATACAAATACATTAAATAATGGCTATAAAAAATATAAACACAAATAAGATAATGTAAAATCATTATCAAATATATACACAGAATATTAATACATGTATAAATTTGTATGAAATTAAGATGCAAAATACTTATAAAGATAACGCATTTTTTTTATAATATTAGATACCAATACACATAAAATATTTGATTTGTGTTAAAATGTACAAAATGCTGTATAATACTTGTGATATGAAATGAATATGCAAAATACACATATAAAATGAATTAATAATTGTTTCAAAATATATGCACATAAAATGAATTTTATGAGCATAAATACAAAATTAGTAAATACATATATACAAATATATAAATAAAAATAAAATAATAAAATTCATTATAAATACAAATAAACAATATACCAATAAAAGATGTGTTAATATATATAAATATAAATATACAAAATGCACATAGTAAACAATTATCAAAACTATATGTATAAAATAACAAATTTCTATAAAATATATGTACAAAACACATTAGATAATCTTTGTTTTCATTTTTACATTACTTTATTGATATTCTGTACATTTATATTGATACAATTTTACATTATTCTAAATGTATTTTTATATATTTTCCTTACATATTTTTTTATTATTTTTTTTTTAGGGCACAAAAAAGTAAACATTAATAAAAAAAAAAAAAAAAAGCCCGCTACTCGCTGCTCTAAAAGAATCAAGAGGTGGCCGAAAGATAAGTCCAGTTTCAGGAGGAGAGGTGTCCTGATACCCTCCTCTTGAAGAGTTCAAGTCGTAGGCAGGAAATACAGATGAAGGAAGATTGTTCAGAGTTTACCAGCGTGAGGGATGAAAGAGAGTGAAAGATGCTGGTTAACTCTTACATAAAGGTTTGGACAGTATAGGGATGAGCATGAGTAGAAAGTCGAGTGCAGCAGGGCCGCAGGAGGAGGCATGCAGTTAGCAAGTTCAGAAGAGCAGTCAGCGTGGAAATATCGATAGAAGATAGAAGAGGCAACATTGCGGCGGAATTTAAGAGGTGAAGACTATCAGTATGAGGAGGAGAGCTGATGAGACAAAAGAACCTTGCCTCCCTCTGTCCAGAAGAGCTGTGTGGTGGGGCCCCCCACACATGAGATGCATACTCCATACGAGGGTGGACAAGGCCCTGTATATGGACAACAACTGTGCAGGAGAAGAACTGGCGGAGACAGTACAGAACGCCCAGCCTCGAGGAAGCTGATTTAGTAAGAGATGAGATATGAAGTTTCCAGTTGAGATTTTGAGTTAAGGATAGACCGAGGATGTTTAGTGTTGAGGAAGGTGATAGCTGGGTGTTGTCAAAGAATAGGGGATAGTTGTTTGGAAGATTGTGTCAGGTGGATAGGTGGAGAAACTGTGTTTTTGAGGCGTTGAAGGACACCAGGTTCTTCTTGCCCCAATCAGAAATAATAGTAAGGTCTGAAGTAAGCGTTCTGCAGCCTCCAGCCTTGAGTCGTTAAGTTCCTGAAGGAATGGGTCTTCTATTAAAGAAGTTGAATAATGCAGAGTGGAATCATCGGCGTAGGAATGGATGGGACAGTTCGTTTGGAAAGAAGATCATCAATGAACAACAGAAAAAGAGTGGGAGATAGGACAGAACCCTGTGGGACACCACTGTTAATAGATTTAGGGAAGAACAGTGACCGTCTACAGCAGAAATAGAACAGTCAGAAAGGAAACTGGAGATAAAAGGTACAGAGAAGGATAGAAACCGTAGGAGGAGTAGTTTAGAAAGCAAAGATTTGTGCCAGACCCTATCAAAAGCTTTTGATATGTCCAGCGCAATAACAAAAGTTTCCTGAAACAGCTAGAGAGGATGACAAGAGTCAGTTAAGAAGGCTAGGAGATCACCAGTAGAACGCCCTTGCGGAACCCATACTGGCGATCAGATAGAAGGTCAGAAGTGGAAAAGTGCTTTTGAATCTTACAGTTGAGGATTGATTCAAAAGCTTTAGATGAACAAGAAAGTAAAAGCAATAGGACGGTAGTTTGAGGATTGGAGCGGTCACCCTTCTTAGGTACAGGCTGTGAAGGCATACTTCAGCAAGAAGGAAGGTAGATGTTGACAGGCAGAGGCAGAAGAGTTTGACCAGGCAGGGTGACAGCACGGAGGCACAGTTTTAAGGACAATGGGAGGCACTCCATCAGGTCCATAAGCCTTCTGAGGATTGAGGCCAGAGAGGGCATAGAAAACATCATTTGAAGAATCTTTATAACAGGCATAAAAGGAGTCAGAGGGGATGAGTAGGAGGAATATGCCCAGAATCGTCCAGAGTGGAGTTTTAGAAAAGGATTTGAGAGAAGAGTTCAGCCTTAGAGATAGATGAGACGGCAGTGTTGCCGTCAGGACTGAGAGTGGAGGGAAAGATGAAGAAGTGAAGTTGGAGGAGATGTTTTGGCTAGATGCCAGAAGTCACAGGAAGAGTTAGAAAGCAGGTTTGACATTTTCTATTAATGAAAGAATTTTTGGTTAGTCGGAGAATAGATTTGGCACGATTTCAGGCAGAAATGTAAAGTTCATAATTAGCATTAGTTTGAAGGCTCTGGTATCTTTTGTGACTACCTCTCTATCATTGACAGCACGAGAACAAGCGTGATTAAACCAAGGCTTTTTAGCGTGAGGGAGTAGAAAGAACGAGGAATGTATGCCTCCATTCCAGAGACAATCACCTCTGTGATGCGCTGAGCACACACAGAGGGTCTCTATCCTGGAAGCAATAATCATTCCACGAAATCGGAAAGTACATCCTCAGGTCGTCCACCGAGCTGAAGCAAAATGCCAGAAGCATCGCCTCTTCGGTGGGTCCAGAGGATGTACAGGAGCGATAGGACAGGATGCAGAAATAAGATTGTGATCGGAGGGCCCAACGGAGAGAACAGTTTGACAGAATAAGCAGAAGGGTTTGAGGTAAGAAGAGGTCTAGAATGTTGGGCCGATCTCCAAGACGGTCAGGAATACGTGTGGGTGCTGGACCAACTGCTCTAGGTCGTTGAGGATAGCAAAGTTGTAGGCTTGTTGTTCTGGGATGGTCAGTGAAAGGATGAAAGCCAGCTGGTGGTGAACATTGAAATCTCCTAGGATGGAGATTTCAGCGAAGGAGAGTGGGTCAGATGGTAGCTCCACTTTGATTCAAATAGTCAAAGAAATTTTACATAGTTGGTAGAGTTAGGTGAGAGATAAACAGCACAGATGTATTTAGTAATAAGGGAATGACAGTGAAGTCTTAACCAGATGGTGGAAAGGAAATTCCAAGAAGAGTCAGAGTCGTGGGCACGAGGGAAGCAAGTGATGTCGTTGCGCACGTGAGGCGCAACATCCAGCTTTGCTGGATTGAAATTTAGGATAGAGATAGTAGGAGAGACAGGTAGAGATTGCGCAATGTTAGCCACTCAAACCTGTGTTTCCGGTGGGGAAGAGAAGGTGAGGTTTAGAGGAGGAGATGATGTTCCACAGAATGAAAATTAGAGCGAACCGCGAATGTTGCAGTGAGGAAGAAAGAGGTTCGAGGAGTTATCAAGACACCTCTCGGGTCGGCAACCAGAAGAAGTCCTCCTGAAATTTGTGGTTTTACATTATTTTATGTGTATTTTGTATATATTTTCATAAAATTATGTATATTTTTATTTTTTATATATATTTTCATTCAAATTTTATTATTTATGTGTATTTTTACATATATTTCATGACAAATTTACCTTATTTTATATTTATTTTTTATGTTTATTTTCTTTTTAATTTTAAATTATTTATGTATATATTGTATTTATATTTAGGTTATTTTATGTATTATTTTCTATATATATTTTCATCCAAATTACATTATTTTATTGGTATTTTCCTAATTTAATTCATACAAGTTTATATTATTTGTATTTTGTATACATATTTTTAACTCAATTTACATTATCTAATGTATTTGTATATATATTTTATACAAATTTACTTTATTTTATGTGTATTTTGTACATATAATTTTATACAAATTTGCATTATTTTATAATTATTTTGTATATCATTATTTTATTGGTATTTTGTTTATTTATTTTGATACAAATTACATGATTATATATGAATTTTGTACATATTTTATATATTTACAGTTTTTTATGTGTATTTTGTTTATATATTTTTATAAAATTATGTTATTATATGTGTGTTGTATAAATATTTTGATACAAATTTACATTTCGTATATATATTTCAATTAAAATTTAGCTTACATTTTTATAAAATATATATACAAATACACATAGAATAATGTAAAATAGTATCAAAATAAATACAAAATACACATAAAATAATGTAAATTTGTATAAAATCAAAATATCCATAAAATAATAAAATTTTATAAAATACATATACAAAAATACACAAAAATAATTAAATTTGTTTCAAAATTAATAGTCAAAATATGATCACTACTTCAGTAATTTTGCCAACTTTGATTTTTCACTTTTATTTGTTCAAGAACATCACAATGAATGACTTTCAACTTGTCTTCCAATTTTTGTCATATTTCACCACCTGGGGCGCTTTTTCAAAATGGCCGCCAAAATCACAGAAAAATGTCAAAAACATGATATTAATCACACATATTAACTGATATGATAGTATTCTTTGGAATATTTCATACTAGGGATCTCATAAAATGTCTCAGTACCCAAAAGAGTGTTGTTAGTCGATTCCCGAAGGAAGAAGACTACACTGTGTGTGTGTGTGTGTGTGTGTGTGTGTGTGTGTGTGTGTGTGTGTGTGTGTGTTTTTATGTATCTCTCTCTCTCTCTCTCTCTCTCTCTCTCTCTCTCTCTCTCTCTCTCTCTCTCTCTCTCTCTCTCTCTCTCTCTCTCTCGCGCGCAAACACATCATACATTTTCATTGTGCATATCAAATGGTGGGTCGTGGCAGCAGCACACACACACACACACACACACACACACACACACACACAAGCACACACGTTAAATGGCTGAGTCCGATAACAATTTCGGTCCCGACTGCGCGGTGGGGGGGGGGGAGGAGGAGTACTAGTAGTATTAGCATTATTATTATTATTATTATTATTATTATTATTATTATTATTATTAGTAGTAGTAGTAGTAGTAGATCAAAGGAGTACATAGGAAAAGCAAACATCAACAGACCTCTTTTTTTTTTTTTATTTTTAATCAAGGGTATAAGTACGAAGAGGAAGTGGGTTAGTGGTGAGGTACAGGTGGGGAATAGGAAAGACAGTAGGAGTGTACAGTTGTATGGTGTAGGTTCGTTAGTTGTTCTGGTGTAGTTATTGTTTATCGGGCACCTTATTTGTATACCCCCGGCGTGCTGGGGGTGTGTGTGTTTGGATTGTTTGTGTATAGAGAGCTAAGCTAAGCTATGGCATCACTTGTGTGAAGTGATGTGTGGGCGGTTGTTCTCGTAGTGACTTCAAGCTGCGCGGAAACCAGGGGTGGACCAAGTTCGTGCTGCCGTCAAGCTCCTTGACGTGGGTGTAGTTCATGTCGTCTTGCTGGTCTAGTTTCTCCCATAACTTTCCGGCCGCCTCCCGTAGCCTTGTGCTGACTAGTTGTACTCCGAGTCTGCGGTGTTGTGCTGCTGTGTTTTCCGTGTACGGGTATTTCTGTCCGGTGGCAAATCTCAGCGCTTTGTTCTGCAGCCTCTGAAGCTGTAACATCTTGGTGTGGGAAGCCATGTGTGTCGGGGTGGGTGAGTAGTCTAGTATAGGAAGTATCTTAGTCTTTACTAGATACAGTTTGAGCTGTTCTGTGAAGTGCCAGAATCTGTTTAGTGATGTGAGGGCTGTTTTAACTTTCATGGTTTTGTCGTTGACATGTTTAACGATCAGGCCGGTGGATGTCACTGTGTGGCCTAATATCTGGCATTATTTTTGATGGGAGATGGTGTTGCCCTGTATTTGTATGTCATTTAATTTTTTCCTGCCGAGTGCGACCACAGCGAACTTGTCTATGTTTGTTTTGATCTTCCATTTTTTTTCAAATGTGTTGAGTCTGTTCGCCTCCCGCACGACCAGGGCGTCATGGTGGTCTAGGGTACCGTTGGAGGTCACTATTTGTGTCGCGTCGTCAGCATAATATATATCCATACAGCTTCTGTTATCAGACCGGGGCATGTCAGAGGTGTAGGTGATGAAGAGCGTTGGTGATAACACGCTGCCCTGTGGCACGCCGCTGTGCAGGGGAACAGGAGGATATTGCTGATTTAACTCGAATGGAAGCTGAGCGCTGATCAAGGAAGCTACATAACAGTTTTTCCGTTAGCTCTGGCAGTCCGAGTTGAAGTATTTTGTATTGCAGGCCCTGTAGCCAGACTTTATCAAACGCTTTGCTGATGTCGTGTTGGATAATAGTGCAGTTTAGTCCTTGTCCTTTAGTGAGTGCTACCTTTTCGCTGGCGATGGAGATAGCTGTTGTAGTGCTCCTCCCTGCCCTGAAGCCATACTGGGACGGGTTATAAAGGTTGTTTTCCTCCAGGTGACATCTGAGTCGTAAGTTGATTATTCTTTCAAAGATTTTTCCAGGGACTTCTAGGAGTGAGATTGGTCTGTAGTTCTTGGGATCCGTGGATAGTTTGCCTGGTTTAGGTATCATGGTGAGAGTGGCGACTTTGAATCGTTGAGGGAAGTAACCTGTTGTTAACATCGCATTATATATGGTGAGTAGGTAGGCCAGTCCCCGGGGGGGTAACATGCTGATTTGTTGTTTATCTATTTTGCTCTCTCCGGGCGACGTGTTTTTCGTTTTGTTTATAGCTGATCGGAGCTCGGCTGTGCCTATTTCCATAGTCAACAGATGGGCCTGTGTTAGGCGTTGAAGATCAATCGTATGGTGTGGCCTGGTTCTTGTTGGGTCCTGTTGGAGCCATGCCTTTACTTCCCGTTCATTGTCTTGGTCATAATGAGCGTTGTCTTCAGATCTTATTGTGAACACTGACTTCCAGGTTTCTCTGAACTCTTGGGCAATACCCTCGTCATCCTGTATTTTGACTCCTCCCTTTTCTAGGTGGTGTGTGTTGCCCTGCAGGCGTTTTATTCCCTGCCAGAAGGCTTTTGGGTCCTTGTATTTCTCGGCGAGGCCTTTTATTGTGTTTTCCCAGTGCCTGTTGTATGCTGTTTTGCACGTATCTTGTAGCGTTCGTTGGAGAACTCTACTTTGTTGATAAAGATCATGCGTCCAGCCGTGCCTCCCGGCGTATCGGAGGATGTAGGTAAAACGTAGCTGTGCGTCCGTAATCTCTTGGTTGCGGTGGGGGTATGAGTGTTTTGTGCCTTGTGAGGGGTATTGCTTGTGTTTGGGCAGTTTTAACAGCGGTATACCAGGTGTTGACAGCGATTTCTATGTCATCTGTGTTTTTCCCCTCTAGATGTAGGTCAGGTAGTTCTGAGTCAATAATGTTCTTATATTGCTCCCAATTCGCCTTTTTTGTGTTCATCCGCTGTGGGCAGGGCACGACAACGGGAGTGGTTGAAATGGTGAACAGTATTGGGAGGTGGTCGCTGCTCGTTAGTGGCCCCTGGCTGGCGTGGGTGTATGGTCCTAACTAAGCTGCTTTTGCTACAATCTACTCTAATCTACGTGTCAGAGACACAGGACAGCAAAGATGAAGGCGCCTTCCCTTCCACCAGTCCCTCCAGCCGAGGCTGGCAAGAAAAGGAAGAATACAATGAAGTATAGAAAAACTACAATGTAATTTTATATGGACAGAGGGAAGATCATATACGACGAATAAGATAACACTGTTTTTTGTTAGACCGAAGCAGAATAATGGATGTTCGGGTTAGCTTTTAAATATTTGTCTTGTCGATTTTTGAACGTGCAAATAGTTTCGCTTTCGACGACGTTTTGAGGCAGACAATTCCATACATTGATGACATGGTTAAAGAAGTGCTTTGGTTCATTTGAGTTGAAACGCTTCCTCGTTATTTTGTATCCATTGTTTCTTGTTACGCTTGATTGAGAGACTGTAAAATAACCATGAACATTAACGTTGTCGAATCAATTGAACATTTTAAATACTTCGATAAGGTCACCTCTTAGCCTACACTTTGATAAGCTGAATAAGTTCAGTTCTTTAAGTCTGTCTTCGTACGGTTTATTTCGCATTCTAGGGATCATTTTAGTAGCTAAAGATGTGGGCGAACTAACGAATTGTACAGTGTCAATATTATTTTTTTCTGATTTATGTTCATATATAGCCACAATGGAAAAGTGAAAGTGTTAAAATCATCTGAGGGAACAACACAAGATGACCCAATAGCCATGGCTATGTACGCCCTGGGCCTATCAGTCCTCCAAAATGAAATCGCGTTCGCAGAAACACGGGTGAAACAGGTGGCTTATGTGGATGACCTCTCAGGTGCTGGTAAAATCTCAGACTTAAAAGGGTGATGGGACACTGTGAACACCGCCGGCCCTGAGATAGGATACATCCCTAACGCCACCAAGTCTGTCCTTATTGTCAAACCTGAACATTATGACCATGCCGCAGAAACTTTTAGAGGAAGTGGCGTCATTGTGACAAAAGACGGACAACGACACTTAGGTGCAGTGATCGGGACAGAGGTATATAAGAAGGAGTACGTGGGAGACAAAGTAGCTGAATGGGTGAAGTAAATAGCAGCTTTGTCGGCCATTGCCAAGACTGAGCCACACGCTGCCTATTCAGCGTACACCCACGGCGTCCAACATCGGTGGACGTTCCTGATATGGGTAGAAAAATACACACAGCACAGGAGGCAGGCGCCTCTAACTTGCTAACGTCATTACCAATCAGAGCAAAGGGCTTCAGCCTCAACAAACAAGAATTTGTCGACGCTATTGCTCTGAGATATGGCTGGCCGACTGAGGGACTGCTTGATCTCTGTGCATGTGGATCACCAAATGATGTCACCCACACCATGACATGTAAAAAAGGAGGCTTCGTCTGTATTCGACACGATGAAGTGATGGATCTGACAGCCAGCATGCTCGGGAAGGTATGCCAAGACGTCACTACCGAGCCGGCACTGCTTCCCCTGGACGGCGAACACCTTCGGTACAGGACAGCCAATACCTCACAGGAGGCACGGGTTGATGTAAGTGCCCGCGGATTCTGGGTGCGCGGACAGCGGGCGTTCATGGACATCCGCATATTCGACCCGATGGCTGCCTGTCACCGTGAGCTGCCCCTGCAAGCCGCCCACCACAGGAACGAGCAGGAGAAGACAAGGGCATACGGTGAAAGAATCCAACATGTGGATCAGGGCAGCTTCACCCCCCTCGTCTTCACCACATCCGGCGGGATGGGTCACAGGGCCCAATGCTTCTACGTACGCCTCGCGGAACTAGTCTCAGAAAAGAAGCATCAGCCAAGGAGTCACGTTGTCGCCTGGATGAGGTGTCGCCTCTCGTTCTCCCTGCTCAGGTCGGCCATCCTATGTCTCAGGGGCACCAGACACTCTGGCCCAAAAGCCACCAACATCTCCAATATGGACTATGAAGGCACAGTGGTGGAGAGTGACATTAGGGTGGGTCGGGAGTGACTTGAGTAGGGAAGGAAAGGGGGATCTAGACGTAATAGATGATAAATGATTTAGTGTCAGGTGGTATTAGCGATATGGTTGAATGCCACAGTCATTAGCGAACAGAGTTGGGGCTAATGACCTCCAAACTATGGAGCCCTCCGTGATTATGTGTCGGGAAAATAAACATGGGTGGAGGTATCATTTATGTAGTAGTAGTAGTAGTAGTAGTAGTAGAAGGAGGAGGAGGAGGAGGAGGAAATTGGTAGGATTGAAAAGCATGGAGATTAGCAGAAGTTGGCAGCACATTGAGGGAAATGGAGGAGGGATGGAGGTGTTTTTGGTGAATATTGGAGGAGGAGGAGGAGGAAGAAAAAGAGGACGAGGATGCAGACTGGTTCAAAGTGGTGGCAGGTAGAGAAAGGTAGTTTTGTAGGAGAAAAGAAAATATAGAAAAACAAACAAAAGATGATGAAGTGAAGGGGAGACAGATAAGAGAAAGGTGGGCAGTGGATATCCCTAGAGGAGGAGAAAGGAGGAAGAAAAGAAGGAGGAGGCAGGTGGATGACTGGCAATTCGTGGAGGATGCTGGGAGAGAAGAAAAATAAAAGGTAAATAGAAAGATAACAAGTGGAGGCCAGTGAAGATAGATAAGAAAAGTAAGATGAGGTAAAGTAAGGAGAGGTAAGGTAAGGTGAGGCAGGGTAAGGTAAGGCAAGGCAAGAGATAGATCAGTAGTGGAGATTGTGAGATGGAGGATACAAGGACGCTGCTTACAAGTGGAGTGGAGGTATTCAGGGCACGGGAGATAAGTGGAGGCCAGCAAGGAGACTAAACCCGCCGCTAACAGTGTGGAGAACTAATGTGGAGATGAAGGCAGCGTGGGGAGGCGGCTTAACCTGATGGACCTTCCCGGGAGCCTACCAGACGAATGGGGGTAGGGGGTAAGGGGACGGGGAAGGAGGGGGAGGGGGAAGGGAGGAAAGGGAGCTCCTACTCAGGGTGACTTAGGGGGCAGCGTTACCGCCTAATGAGGTTAAGATAAGGAGTTTGATCGCCTATCAGGGTATTAAACACGACCCATGAGCACGTTATAAGGGGAGGAGGAGGAGGAGGAGGAGGCTATTGCTAGATTAAGAGATGGGAGATGTGGAGGAGAGGAGAGAAAAGGCCCCCCCAAAGAAGATAAAATAGAGAGAGGACAAGAGAAACGTAAAAGACGTTATGGAATAATCAGGGAAGAAAACAAGAGGAAAAAGGAGATAAAAGAGGAGGAGGAGGAGGGAAAAGGGTGGAAGTAAGATCAGGAGGAAAATGAATAAAAATGAATTAAAGAAGAAAAGTAAAGGAGAAAAAATTATGAAAGACAGACGAAACAGGAAAAAAAATATGAGAAAAGATAAAGAAAACGAAATACGAAGACATTGAAAACAAGAAGACTAAAAAAAAAAAGAACCGAAAAAGAAGAACCAATGAAATAAAAAAGGAAAATAAAAAAGAATAAAGAAAACAAACAAAACGAAGAAAAGAAAAAGACAAAGAAAACCATGACCTGAAAACGATAGAACCAAAGGAAAGGACAGGAAAAGAAGAAAATAAACAGAACACGAAGACCAGAGGTAAGGCAAGTCGAGGTCACAATTTGAGACGAAGAAGCAGTGGGCAAAACCTTTCCCTTAAGAGCTTCACGTCTGTCTGTCAGGCCCCGCCACGCCCCTGACCATCGCCGAGGGGGAGCAGCACAACAGCCTGGCTCCCTACGCTCTTGTCACGCCCACACACACGACCTCAACTTTCTTCTTTCATCTTTCATTGCCTCCTATTCTTCTTCTTGATCTTCATTTCCTCTTCTTGTCTTTAGCTTCACCTACTCATTCCCTCCTTCTTTTTCTCCTGCTCTTTTTCTAATTCATGTCGTCCCCTTATTTTCCTCATCCTATTTTCCTTCCAATCCATCCACGTTCTTCCTCATTTTTTTTTTTATTCTTTCACTTACATGTCTGGCTTGAACTGAGCCGAAGGGAAAACAAAAAGGGAAGGAAGCAAGGTGAGTGGTAATTGAGGAAGGAAGGGAGGAAGGAAGGGTAGGAAGTATAGTTCAATTGGACATGTTTACAAAAAGTGGAACATTAGTGAAGTGAATGGAAGAAGCGACCAAAGAAAAAAATAAATGGGAGTGAAGGAAGTAAAAAAAAATGGAAGGGATTAAAATGAAGGACGAAATGAAATGAAGAAAATAAATGGGAGTGAAAGAAGTAAAACAAAATGGAAGGGATTACAATGAAGGACGAAATGGGGGAAGTGATTGAATGAAGGAAGAGAAATGTGGGACGGACAGGAAAGATGACTGAAAGAAAAGTGATAGAAGAGTATGGAATAAATAAATAAAAAAGAAAGCTATATAGCAAGAACGACAAGAACAGAACCGATGGAAAAAATAGAAGGGATAAAGGATGAAAAGAAATGAGAGAGAGAGAGAGAGAGAGAGAGAGAGAGAGAGAGAGAGAGAGAGAGAGAGAGAGAGAGAGAGAGAGAGAGAGAGAGAGAGAGAGAGAGAGAGAGAGAGAGAGAGAGAGAGAGAGAGAGAGAGTGTGTGTCTGAGGCAATAATAAAGGAATTAGTGTAAATCACATATTGGAGGGTGGGGTGAGGAAGGTGTAAGAAAGGGAGGAAAAAGGCAAGAAAGGGAAGGAAAAGAGGAAGAAAAGAATGAAGAAAGAGAGGAAAAATAAGACGAAAGGAATTGAATGAAGGAAAGAAGAACGGAAGAACAAATAAAATGAAGGACGGAAAGAGTGAAGACAAAGGAAAGAAAATGAAGAGGAAGAGAGAATGGAAAGGAAAGGAACAGAGGAAGGAAAGAATGAAGAAAGAAAAACAAAGATGAAAGGATATATACACAAATAAACAATAAATAAAAGATAACTAAGTAAAGGCAGGAACGCCACTGGGAAGGAAGGAAGGAAGGAAAATAGGAAAGGAGAGCGAGATGATAACATAAGCTTTCATAAAGGAGGAATACGAAGAAGGAGGGAAAGAGGAAGGGAAGGGAAGGGGAGACGAGCTGAAGGTTAATAGACAAGGAAGATGAACCTTAAACTGATTACCTTTCCACATACTAAGAGGAGGAGTAAGAGGATTCGTCTGATACTGCTCTGTGTGATGAGGCGATTCAGCCGGTGTGTGTGTGTGTGTGTGTGTGTGTGTGTGTGTGTGTGTGTGTGTGTGTTCTGTTTAGCTGATGGAGTGTAGGAGGATGAGGAAACATGGACTAGCAGGCGGCAGAAAGCCTGTTGGCTCATTACTAGGCTGCCTGCTTTCAGTGATTTAATCAATCCGTTTGCCATAGGAGTGGCTTGCAGGGAAGGATTAAAGCACTTGTTCACCTACTCTTGGATATGTTCAGTTCACTCCCGTTGCAGCAAAGTGGCAATCAATGCGTTTCTTGAATGAGTTGATGCTCTCTGCGCTAACCACTTATGCAGGGAGGCTGTTCCAGTGGCGAACAACCCTATTCGAGAAATAACTCCTGCCTATGTCGGTATGGCATCGCTTTGCTTGAATTGTTTTTCCGTTGTTTCTTTCACCGTTTGTCCGGGGACTAGAATCAGATTAGTCGTGGGCGTGACTTCGAGTGTGAGAAAGTGATACTTGTGAGAACGTTCAAGTAAGAGGGATTACGCATATTAAGCTGGTTGAAGGCGAGTCTGTGGTAGTGGGAAAAAATCTTAATACAACGCTTAAGCTTAGAAAAAAAAGTAATGAGGTGGAGTGAAAGTGGAGTGAAAATAAGAAGTCCAACATTTATAAGTTTGGGAAAGAATAGAGTTAGCGAAAGTTGTTACTAGCAAGAAAATGATGCTGGGAGAGGTTGTAGTTGTAGCAATGGGAGTGAAATGGCCTATACCAATGTTTGAGTTAGGGAATAAAGTTTTCATTCTCACTATCAAAACCACGACCACATTCTTCAGTAAACATCCCTTCGACTGCCATCATCATCTTCCTTTCAGCATCCTCACCACTACTGCACTATTCACCCAACATCTATTCGAAACGAACGTCACCATAACCTTCATTTCACACTATCAGCACCATCTTCACTCACCACACCCATCTCTACGGGCACCTTACGCACACTGACACCACCAAAGGCACCAACATCACCATCACCATACATCATCAAAATTCATCCCATTCTCCTCCTCCTCCTCCATGGAAACATGGAAACATGGACTAGCAGGCAGCAGAAAGCCTGTTGGCTCATTACTAGCCTGCCTGCGTTCAGTGATTCAATCAATCCGTTTGCCATAGGAGTGGCTTGCAGGGAAGGATTAAAGCACTTGTGTACCTACTCTTGGGAACGTTCAGTTCACTCCCGATGCAGCAAAGTGGCGATCAATGCGTTTCTTGAAGGAGTTGATGGTCTCTGCGCTAACCACTTCTGCAGGAAGGCTGCTCCAGTGGCGAACAACTCTATTCGAGAAATAACTCCTGCCGATGTCGGTATTGCATCGCTTTGCTTGAATTGTTTTTCCGTTGTTTCTTGTTCTCAGGTTGGTTTGTAGCGTGAAGAGTTTGGAGTGATCATCGTTGCTGAGCTTGTTCAGGTACTTAAAGACTTGTATCATGTCTCCCCGCAGGCGTCTCTTTTCCAACGTGAAGAGGTTGAGTCGCTCGAGTCGCTCTTCATAGGGCTTCGTCCTCAGTGATGGTATCATCTTCGTGGCGCGGCGCTGTACTCTCTCAAGTAATTCAATGTCTTTCCTGTAATTAGGAGACCAGAATTGTACGGCGTATTCCAGGTGGGGCCTTACCAGCGAATTGTACAAGGATAACATAACTCCCGGCGTCTTGTATTCGAAGTTCCTCGATATGAACCCAAGCATTGTATTGGCTTTCTTACAGGCGGACTTGCAGTGTTTTATTTGTTTCAAGTCACTGCTGATGGTGACCCCGAGGTCTCTTTCCTCTTGCACAACATGTAGTGGTTCGCCACCCATGTGGTATGTGTGGTTGCTGTTTCTGGATCCGATATGCATTACTTTACATTTGGCAGTGTTGAAGGACATCTGCCATTTTTCTGACCACCGAGTGATCTGGTCCAGGTCTCTCTGGATAATTTTGCAGTCTGCCGTTGCCTTTACACCCACCTTTGTGTCGTCGGCAAATTTTGAAAGATTGGATTTCAATCCTAGTTCTAGGTCGTTGATATATATGATGAAAAGTATGGGTCCCAGCACTGACCCCTGTGGCACTCCACTTGTGACCGGGAGCCACTCGGAGGCCTGTCCGTTGAGTACAACTCGTTGTTTTCTTCCAGTGAGCCAGTCTTTGATCCACGCTGTCAGATTGCCGCCTAATCCCGCCGACTTGAGTTTCTTGAGGAGTCTTTCGTGTGGCACTTTGTCAAATGCTTTCTGAAAGTCTAGATATATAACATCGCTGGGGATATGATTATCCCAGTTTTCATAGATTTTTTTTTTTTTTTTTTTTTTTTTTTACGTCGTTGCCTGTTGCGCCGGTAGGCATCTTTCTGGTGGGGCCTGATGGTCGGCCCAAGGCTTCTTCCAGGTGGGGCCTGATGGTCGGCCCAGCCCGTTCTGGCGCAGGCGAGTGTTTATAGTGGCGCCATCTTGCATTGGCTCATGCTGCCCCACGGAACTCGTTCTTGATTCGCTTGGACGGCTTCCTCTAGAGTCCGGGTTGATGGGTGGTCTTCAGGACAGCATGTGGGTAGTTTTAAGCCACTCGGCGGTGACTGAAAAATCCGAGTGGTAGCCTGGGGATTCGAACCCGCGTCGTCCATCACGCGGTGAATGTGGGCCCAGTACGCTACCAGTTCGGCCACCGCCTACCCATATACCTTGGAAGAAGTCCAATAAATTGGTTAAGCATGAGCGCTTGTTCCTGAAACCGTGCTGAGCATCGGAAATGATGTTGTTGTCTTCAAGGAACTTAACGAGTTTGTCTCTGATGATCTTCTCGAGGATTTTTCCCGCCACAGAGGTCAGGCTGATTGGTCTGTAGTTTAGGGCCACACTTTTGTCTCCCTTTTTGTAGATCGGAGTTACATTCGCTTGTTTCCAGTCTTTTGGGACTTTGTTTTGTTGTAATGACAGATTGTAGATGGTGGTGAGTGGCTTGAGGATTTGCTGCTACTTTCATCAAGCCTAAAACAAAGCTAGACAGATGTGTTAGATGTTCGAGACGTTTTCCGCGACTCTCCTAGACTAGCTCGGCGTTTGCCGCCGAACCCAATTTAGTCGTTCGCTCACTCACTAAACGGACGGACACACACCTCGGCTTTCCTTACCCAGACATCCTATATGGCGCAGTGAACCGAAGTCTGGACCTACCAAGTAGCCACTCCAAGATGCCTCACCCACGCAGGACACCCGCCCAGTCCCCTAGGACGTCTACGCCCGTCATTCCTCGGGCCCTCATGTCGGTGCTGAACGAGGCGAGGCAGACCATCGCGGCGCAGCAGGGGGGCCCCGGAGCAAGTGTCAACGGATAGCGGCACGAACTTGGCAAGCGACGAGATGGCGGATTTCTTCGAAACGTGGGGCGTGTCGGTGCGCATGTCCTCTGCCCAGTATCCACAATCAAACGGAAGGGCGGAAGTTGCCGTCAAGACGGCCAGAAGGCTCATCATGGCCAACACCGGCGATGGAGGCAACCTCGACACCGACAGGATGGCGCTGGCCCTGCTGCAATACCTTAACACCCCGCTAAGAGGAGGGGACAGGTCCCCAGCCCAGCTCGCGGCGGGCAGGCAGCTGCGAGACGGAGTGCCGACGGCCCGCTGGCACCTCATGGTTGACAGACAATGGGATTGGATACTCCGCAGGCGAGAGGTTCCGATGGCGAACGACAGCGAAGCCCGGGAGGCATGCAGCACACCCAGGAGGCTCTCGCCCCTATCGCCCGGCATGCGTGTGAGGGTACAAAACCAGACAGACAGTATGCCGTCAGACTGGACGGCAGCGGGCGCGTCTCCGTAAGGAACAGGAAGCATCTGAGGCCATCCATGGCGCCTGACCCCAGTGGAGACAGGCCCAACGCGACCCGCGGCTGCCCAGTCGACGACCCGCGGCTGCCCAGTCGACATCACCGGCGCATGACCCTTCACCGCGGCCGCGCCGACCGCGGAGGCAGACACGTGGGTCCCCCTGGATGGATGACTTTGTATGAACACACCCACACCCACCCACACACACACACACACACACACACACACGCGCGCGCACACACATTCCATTGTTTAGTTCAGCTTCTTTGAGGATCCATTGCATTGTATTATTTTCCAGTAGGAGTAATGATTGTAAGATCCATTGTTGGGCACAGATGTATCTTGGAGGGGGGATGTTCGAGACGTTTTCCGCAACTCTCCGAAACTAGCTCGGCGTTCCCCGACGAACCCAAGTTAGTCGCTCGCTCACTCAGTAAACGGAGGGACACACACCTCGGCTTTCCTTACCCAGACATCCTATAAGATGGAAAAGAGAAAAAGTTATGGTGGCAGTCAACTCGGTCGAGAGGCGGATTAAAAGCTCATAAAATAAAAAAATAAAAACTCCCCACCAACGTTGTGCTCCAATCAATATAAACACATATATAATAAAAAATGAAATGCTCATGTTTAATACCAGCGTTGGTTAAAAAAAAAAAGTGTTTAATCTCTTATTTATCTCTCTCTCCCTCCTCTTCCTCCTGCGCCTCGTTACGTCAAACAGTTTATTTTTTTCACGTGTGGCCTATAACGCCGGTAGGATATTTCATGGGGCGTGATGGTCGGCCCGAGCCCGTCATGGCGCAGGCAATTGTTTATAGTGGCGCCAATATTATTGGCTTATGCTGCCCCCGGAGCTCATTCTTAATTTCACTTGCGCTGTAGAGCTTCTTCTAGAGTCCGGGTTGATGGGTGGTCTTCAGGGCAGCATGTGGGTAGTCTTAGGCCACTCGGCGGTGACTGAAAATTCCCAGGTGGTTAGCGGCGGATTCGAACCCGTATCATGGACAGCGCGCCGATTGCGGGGCCGGCACGCTAACCACTCAGCCACCAAGGGGAGGGTGGTAATTTTTCTATACTCTTACTTGCTAACTGCATGCCTCCCCACCTCCCGCGGCCCCGCTGCGCGCGACTTTCTACTCATGCTCATCCCTATACTATCCAAATCCCTTACGCACGAGTTAACCAGCATCTTCACTCTTTCATCCCTTACGCTGGTAAACTCTGGAACAATCTTCCTTCATCTGTATTTCCTCCTGCCTACGACTTGAACTCTTTCAAGAGGAGGGTATCAGGACACCTCTCCTCCCGAAATTGACCCCTCTTTCGGCCACCTCTTTTGATTCTTTACAGGAACAGCGAGTAGAGGGCTTTTTTTTTATTATTGTTTCCTTTTTTTTGTGCCCTTGAGCTGCCTCCTTTGTTGTAAAAAAAAGTAAGAGGTTTGTATCTTCTTCCTCTTACTTTTTTTTTACAACAAAGGACACAGCTCAAGGGCACAAAAAGAGGAAACAATAATAAAAAAATTCAGAAAACAGTCAGCGTGAAAATAACGATAGAAGATAGAAAGAGGGGCAACATGGCGGCGGAGGTAGAAGACTATCAGAAAGAGGAGGAGAGCTGATGTGACGAAGCGCCTTAGACTCCACTCTGTCGAAGAGAGCTGTGTGAGTGGAGCCCTCCACACGTGAGAGGCATACTCCATACGAGGGCGGACAAGGCCTTAGTATATGGATAGCAACTGTGCGGGGGAGAAGAACTAGCGGAGACGATACAGAACGCCCAACCTCGAGGAAGCTGATTTAGTGAGAGAGGAGATGTGAAGTTTCCAGTTAAGATATTGAGTTAGGGATAGACCAAGGATGTTTAGTATTAAAGATGGTGACAGCTGAGTATTGTCGAAGAATAGGGGATAGGTGTTTGGAAGATTGTGTCGAGTTGATAGGTGGAGAAATTGGGTTTTTGAGGCATTGAATGACACAAGGTTCCTTTTACCCCAATCGGAAATGATAGTAAATTCTGAGGTTAAGCGTTCTGCAGCCTCCAGTCTGGAGTCATGTAATTCCTGTTGAGAGGGTCCTCTCTTGAAAGAAGTTGAATAATGCAGAGTGGAGTCATCAGCGTATGAGATAATAGGACAGTTTGTTATGGAAAGAAGATCATTGATGAATAACAGGAAGAGAGTGGGTGATAAAACAGAGCCCTGTGGAACACCACTGTTGATAGGTTTAGGGGAAGAACAGTGACCGTCTACCACAGCAGAGATAGAACGGCCGGAAAGGAAACTGGAGATAAAGGTACAGAGAGAAGGATAGAATCCGAAAGCGGGCAGTTTAGAAAGCGAAGACTTGTGCCAGACTCCATTGAAGGCTTTCGATATATCTAGCGCAACTGAAAAAGTTTCACAGAAACGGTTACGAGAGGATGACCATGAATCAGTTAAGAGAGCAAGAAGGTCGCCAGTAGAACGCCCCTTGCGGAACCCATACTGGCGATCAGATAGAAGGTTAAAAGTGGAAAGGTGCTTTTGAATCTTCCGGTTAAGGATTGATCAAAAGCTTTAGATAGACAGGAAAGTAAAGCTATGGGGCGGCAGTTTGAGAGATTGGAACGTTAACCCTTCTTAGGCACAGGCTGTACTAAGGCGTACTTCCAGCAGGAAGGAAAGGTAGATGTGGATAGGCAGAGGCGAAAGAGTTTGACCAGGCAGGGTATCAGTACGGAAGCACAGTTTTTAAGGACAATAGGAGGCACTCCATCTGGTCCATAAGCCTTCTGAGAGTTGAGTCCAGAGAGGGCATAGAAAACATCATTCTTAAGAATCTTAATAACAGGCATAAAGGAGTCGGAGGGGAGATAAGTAGGAGGAATATGCCCAAAATCGTCCAGAGTGGAGTTGTTACAGAAAGTTTGAGTGAAGAGTTCAGCCTTCAAGATAGATGAGACGGCAGTGCTGCCATCTGGGTTAAGAAGAGGCGGGAAAGAGGAAGAAGTGAAATTGGATGGGATATTTTTGGCTAAGTGCCAGAAGTCTCTGGAAGAATTAGAGAAAGCAAGATGTTGACATTTGCTATGGATAAAGGAGTTTTTTTGTAAGTCGAAGAATAGATTTGGCACGATTCCGGGCGGATATGTAAAGATCATGGCTAGCGGGAGTTCGAAGGCTCTGGTACCTTTTGTGAGCTGCCTCTCTATCTTTGACAGCACGAGAACAAGCGTGATTAAACGAAGGCTTTTTAGCATGGGGAGTAGAGAAAGTTTGTGGAATGTATGCCTCCATTCCAGAGACAATTACCTCTGTGATGCGCTGGGCATACACAGAGGGGTCTCTATCCTGGAAGCAGTAATCATTCCACGGGAAATCGGAAAAGTATACCCTCGGGTCGTCCCACCGAGCTGAAGCAAAATGCCAGAAGCATCACCTCTTCGGTGGGTCCACAGGATGTACAGGAGCAATATGACAAGATACATAAATAAGGTTGTGATCGGAGGAGCCCAACGGAGAGAACAGTTTGACAGAGTAAACAGAAGGGTTAGAGGTAAGGAAGAGGCCTAGTATGTTGGGCCTGTCTCCAAGACGGTCGGGAATACGTGTAGGTTGCTGAACCAACTGCTCTAGATCGTTGAGGAGAGCAAAGTTGCAGGCTTGTTCACCAGGCTGGTCAGTGAAAGAGGATTAAAGCCAAAGCTGGTGGTGAACATTGAAATCTCCCAAGATGGAGATTTCTGCGAAGGGAGAGTGGGTCAAGATGTGCTCCATTTTAGAGCTCAAATAGTCAAAGAATTTTACATAGTTAGTAGAGTTAGGTGAGAGATAAACATCACAGACGTATTTAGTAATAGAATGACAATGAAGTCTTTGCCAGATGGTGGAAATTTATGAAGAGTCAAGGTCGTGAGCACGAGAGCAAGTGATGTCGTTGCGCACGTAGACGCAACATCCAGCTTTGGATTGAAATTTAGGACAGAGATAGTAGGAGGGATCAGAGTAGAGATTGCTGTCAGTAGCCTAAGAAACCTGTGTTTCGGTGAGGAAAAGTATGTGAGGTTTAGAGGAGGAGAGATGGTGTTCCACATAATGAAAATTAGAACGAAGACCGCGAATATTGCAGAAATTGATAAGAAAGAGGTTCGAGGAGTTTGAAGACACCTATCAAATCGGTAGCCAGAAGGGGAGTCCTCCCTGGGGGAATTTGTGGTCCCTACCTCCTCCCAGTTGGGGACTCCGAGACATTGTTATGGTTTGCCATTTTGAATTTGAATTTTGGTAAAAGGTGTGAATGTTGTGTGAATGTACTGTAGTGTGGATAGAGAGAGGATCTGACTTCAGAGAGACTCCTGAACTACTCTCTGGTGTTGATGAGACTGCATCTTCATCTTTTTTTTTTTTTTCTTTTCATTTTACTCCTTTTTTTTTTACAACAAAGGAGGCTGCTCAAGGGCACAAAAAAAGCCCGCTACTCGCTGTTCCTAAAAAATAAACAAAAGAGGTGTCCAAAAGCAAGGTCAAATTCGGGAGGAGAGATGTTCTGATACCCTCTTCTTGAAAGAGTTCAAGTCGTAGGCAGGAGGAAATACAGATGAAGGAAGATTGTTTCAGAATTTACCAGCGTGAGGGATGAAAGAGTGAAGATGCTGGTTAACTTTTGCATAAGGGATTTGGACAGTATAGGGATGAGCATGAGTAGAAAGTCGTGTGCAGCGGGGCCGCGGGAGGGGAGGAGGCATGCAGTTAGCAAGTTCAGAAGAGCAGTCAGCGTGGAAATATCGATAGAAGATAGAAAGAGAGGCAACATCGCGGCGGAATTTAAGAGGTAGAAGACTATCAGTATGAGGAGGAGAGCTGATGATACAAAGAGCCTTAGCCTCCACTGTCCAGAAAAGCTGTGTGAGTGGAGCCCTCCCACACATGAGATGCATACTCCATACGAGGGCGGACAAGCCCCCTGTATATGGACAGCAACTGTGCGGGGGAGAAGAACTGGCGGAGACGGTACTGAACGCCTAGCCCCGAGGAAGCTGATTTAGTAAGAGATGAGATATGAAGTTTCCAGTTGAGATTTTGAGTTAAGGATAGACCGAGGATGTTTAGTGTTGAGGAAGGTGATAGCTGGGTGTTGTCAAAGAACAGAGGATAGTTGTTTGGAAGATTGTGTCGAGTGGATAGGTGGAGAAACTGTGTTTTTGAGGCGTTGAAGGACACCAAGTTCCTCTTGCCCCAATCGGAAATAATAGTAAGGTCTGAGGCTAAGCGTTCTGCAGCTTCCAGCCTTGAGTCGTTAAGTTCCTGTAGGGTGGGTCTTCTATTAAAAGAAGTTGAGTAATGCAGAGTGGAGTCATCGGCGTAGGAATGGATAGGACAGTTCGTTTTGGAAAGAAGATCATCAATGAACAACAGAAAGAGAGTGGGATATAGGACAGAACCCTGTGGGACACTCCTGTTAATAGGTTTAGGGGAAGAACAGTGACCGTCTACCACAGCAGAAATAGAGCGGTCAAAAAGGAAACTGGAGATAAAGGTACAGAGAGAAGGATAGAAACTGTAGGAGGGTAGTTTGGAAAACAAAGATTTGTGCCTGACCCTATCAAAAGCTTTTGATATGTCCAGCGCAATAACAAAGGTTTCACCGAAACGGCTAAGAGAGGATGACCAAGAGTCAGTTAAGAAGGCTAGGAGATCACCAGTAGAACGCCCCTTGTGGAACCCATACTGGCGATCAGATAGAAGGTCAGAAGTGGAAAGGTGCTTTTGAATCTTCCGGTTAAGGATTGATTCAAAAGCTTTAGAAAGACAATAAAGTAAAGCTATAGGACGGTAGTTTGAGGGATTGGAACGGCCACCCTTCTTAGGAACAGGCTGTATGAAGGCATACTTCCAGCAGGAAGGAAAGGTAGATGTTGACAGGCACTTTCCTTTTCCTCTTACTGTCCGTTCCCTTTTACATTATTTTCCTCATACTTTCTTTTCCACTAATTTTCCATTTTCTCTTAACATAAGAACATAAGAACGTAAGGAATCTGCAAGAGACCGGATGGTCTATACAAGGCAGCTCTTGTACACTCAACCCCACCTTACCTCACCATCCATGGCTTTATCTAACCTCTTCTTGAATGTATCTATGGTATTGGCACCCACAACATGGCCCCCAAGCCTGTTCCATTCGTCCACCACTCTATTGGTGAACCAATTCTTGCCTATGTCTTTGTTAAATCTGAATTTGTCTAACTTAAAACCATTGCTACGCGTCCTACCCGGCTCTTTTACTATCAAAATCTTATTGACATCCCCTTTATTAAATCCCTTCATCCATTTATAGACTTCGATCAAATTTCCTCGCAACCTTCGCCTTTCTAGCGAGTGTAGATTTAACTGCTTCAGCTTGTCTTCATAAGGCAAGTTTCTCACCCCCTGAATCATCTTTGTCATCCTCCTCTGTACAGATTCTAACATCTTGATACCCATTCTATAGTAGGGGGACCAGAACTGAACTGCATAATCGAGATGAGGTCTAACTAGTGCTAAGTAAAGTTTGAGGATGACTTCAGTGCTCCTATTGCTTACGCTCCTTGAGATGAAATCAAGTACTCTGTTTGCCCGATTTTTTTGCCTGAATGCATTGAGCCCTAGGACGGATGTCAGCGCTCACTAGGACTCCTAAGTCTCTCTCACGCCCAGACCTACTTATAGGAGTGCCATTTAAGGAGTAATTGTGTGAGGGGCTATTCCTACCTACACTCAGAATGCTACACTTCCCGACATTGAATTCCATCTGCCACTTCCCCGCCCAAGCATACAGTCTGTCAAGCTCATCCTGGAGAACGGTAGCGTCCCTGTCTGATTGGATTACTCTACCGATCTTGGTATCATCTGCGAACTTGCTGACATCACTACTAATTCCTGTGTCCAAGTCATAGATGTAAATAATAAAAAGCAGAGGACCCAGCACCGACCCTTGTGGGACTCCACTCGTAACACTGCCCCATTCAGATTTTTTACCATTTATTTGCACTCTCTGCTTCCTACCACTAAGCCACGCCCTGATCCAGTTCAAAACTTTCCCATCTATGCCGTGAACCTGTAATTTTAGTAATAGCCAGTGATGGGGAACTTTGTCTAACGCTTTACTGAAATCTAGACACAATATGTCGTAGTTTTCGTCTCGGTCAACCGCCTCGATTACTTTAGTGTAGAAGGACAACAGGTTAGTAAGGCAAGACCTACCCTTTGTGAATCCATGCTGTGAATCATGAATTAAGGGGGAAAGTCATTTTTACGGTCATGTTCGGACATTTTCATCTCCTGCGGGCGTAATTTTTCGTCTAGACTAATGATTTGTTTATAGTTTAAACACTAGACTGTAAGGTACCCCTGGTACAATTTTCATAAAAATTGATGGATTTTTTTTTATTTTTTTTTATTTTACATATTTTCAAAAAAAATCGTATTCACAGAAAACTATTCAAAGTAAGGGAATATCCTTTATATGATATTTAAAAGACACCCAACGGAACAATACTACATATTATCATTTGTACAGTATATCGCAAATAATAAGTGCACAAAACAAAATCAATTCAAGCGGTAATTTTTTTCTGAAAAAAACTACCGAAAAAAATATCACAGATCCTACAAACTTCGACATTAACGAATCTCAATATGTAGTTTTGTAGATCATTCTCTTCTGAGTATTATGCTGCAAAACAATTAAAAATCGTCCCAGTACAAGTCGAGATATATAATTCTTTACATTAAAATTTTCATTTTGAGAAAAACGCACTTTTACATTTAGGTGACAATATACGGTACAGAGATGTTTTCTAGCACAACACAACTATGTCTCGTTCCTTATCTAACTCTTCTGATAATGTTCAAGAGGTAAGATTTCCAAGGAAGCTCTTTCAGGTCATCTCAGGTCACTGCTACGGGGAAGGTGTGCTCACAATTGATTTTCCTCGAAGTAGATTTAGGCACCTTCATACGTTTCTTTGCAGCTTCACTCCTCTTCACTACCATACTGTCTGAAAATCCACTGGAAGACGGTATAAGCTGCCGAAAAAGAAACGCACGTGTGAGTGCAGACCGCGTGTACCCTCCCCCTCCACAAAATCAATACTGCCTCCCCCTCCCCGCTACACACTCACTCTCTCCCCGCGTGGAGATGTGGAGAGACTATCATACAGTACCATATTTACATATAATCACAAAAAAAAAAAAAAAATCGGAAAAAAAGGATGCAAAATAGAAGATACACAAAGAGAAGTGACAGTATATATGTTTAAATCCCCCGTGCGTAGGGTAGTAGGTATTTAATTAAAGGCCACCATGACGCTCTAACGCTTGGCAGTGCAGCGCATTACCTCGGCACCAGCCTCGCAAGTTCATACTGAGATTTAAAAAAAGAAAAAAACATTTCGACCTTAAAAATGACTTTCCACCTTAAACTATGCTTTTCTAGATGGTCCCGAATGCTCCCAGCTATAATTGACTTCAACATCTTTCCTACAACTGATGTTAAGCTAATTAGATGATAATTTGAGGTGGCTGACTTGTCTCCCTTTTTGAAAATCGGCGTCACATTAGCTACTTTCCATTGATTGGGCACATACCCAGAATTTACCGACATCTTAAAGATATCGGTAAGCGGGACACTGAGGACCTCCTTGCACTCTTTCAGCACCATTGAGAATACTTCGTCTGGGCCCGGCGACTTGTTCTTCTTCAACCTACTAATCTCATCCTGGACTACTTGCCTAGTGATGATCACATCCCTCAACTTGTCGTTCCCTTCGCCCTCATATACCTGAACTCTCTCCGGAATGGTTGTTAGATTTTCCTGCGTGAAAACTGAGAGGAAATAGTCATTCATCATTTGGCTCATATCTTCTCCATTCTCAACGAGCTCACCTGTGTTAGTTTTCAACGGTCCAATTTTTGTCCCTTGTTTTCGTTCTGTACAATTTGAAGAAGCCCTTGGGATCGCTCTTGGCCTCGTTGGCTATCCTAATCTCATACTTTCTTTTTGCTAGGCGGGTGTTCCTCTTCACCGACATGGCTAGCTCAACATACCTACCGCTGAGGTGGGTTTCTCCGTTCTTTATTTTCCTATAAATCTATAAATTTTCCTATATCATCCATTTGGGGTCGTTATTTTCCTTCCTACGTGCTTGGTAAGGGATATGCTGTCTCTGACCCTCTGCAATAACTCTAACTAAATTATTGTAGGTCATTTCTACATGATTCCCCTGTCTTTCCGGCTCTAGCCTTGAGATCTGGCCCTCATCCAGCCCTAAGGTTCCCCAATTTACCTCCTCAAGGTGTCTTCTGGGCCCCTCATAATCAGCTCTTCTAAAGTAAGGCACCATCACAGGGTTGAGTTCATGGGTCACCGCCCAGTCTAATTTAAACCTAATTTCCTTGTGATCACTGCCACCTAATTCTCCCCCAACATCTAGCTCACTGATCATATTCTCGTTGTTAGTCAGGACTAAGTCTAAAATGTTATTTCCTCTGGTGGGCTCAGTCACTGCCTGCTTGAGAAAATTATCATGTATTACTTTCAGAAAATCCTCAGATTCTAGATCACCCACCACGCCTTCCCAATCTATATTCCTATAGTTAAAATCCCCCATTATGCAGATATTTTTGCTCCTGCTCGCCCTGCCTACCTCTTGCAGTAATATATCAGTGTCCTGCCTGGTAAGGTTGGGTGGCCTGTGAAGAACCCCTAGAATTAGTTTGTCTTTCCTTCCCTTCTTACTTTCTTTCTCCTGTTAGTCCTTTTCCTCTTGTTTTCTTTTGTCTCCTATTTTCCTTTTCCTCTTACTACATTCATCATCTTTTTTCCATAATTTTCTTTACTGTTTGTTCACCTTTGTTTTTTTCTCCTCTTTCCCTCTTCCTTCTTCGTCCGCATTCTCCCCGCGCCTCCTCGCCGCCTCTCAGCCTCCACACCTCCTCTGTTATGGCCTGAGCACGAGGCGACCCAAGGCATCCTCTGTTCCTCTTTTATCTCCACTACTTCATTTTTCCTTTTAACTTTTTCTCTATCATTTTCCTTCTTTCTTTTCATCGACCGGTTTCCGTAATTACTGAAGACAACTGTATATTTTTTGTACGGATTCTTTCTTTTCATAAAACCCTCATTTAATTTCCTCTCTATCTATGTTCCTATATTTTCTCCACATAGATTTCTAACCATGAATACTAACTTCAAAATATGGACGTAACGTCCTAAGACTTTTAGCTTAGAACTAAATTATACATTGATCGATAAATACACAAAGAAACATATGAAACATCAGAAGGACGCACATGATACATATGAATAAGTGAACATGAAATTGATAATAAGACGTAAACACACTGAAATAAGTATCGTTACACATTCAGCACGATACAAACTGACACCAAGGATGAAGCCATTGATAACATGGTATTCATATTGGTATTACTGCGTGTGTTGGGTGTGGTTTCACTTGTCTGAATCAAGTGAGCAAGACTCGTAAATGAAGCAAAATTTGAGCTGGCACAGTAACGCTTAATGAAACACACAGGTGGAGTCTTAGTCGAAGTGACTTGATCTGTGTTGCATATAGCACTATAATATTGTCGTGTTTGGCTGATTGCTTTAACACTTAACACACAAGTGAATAGTAAATATTTCGTCCATTAGTCCATTGTTAGATATTCGCTATAGGAGCATCGTATATATTACACATGATTAGAAAAACAGCACAGGCATGGTTGCTTTCATTGTATTAGAATGCTTTTGGCAATGCTTTTAGCGTTGCAATTTGAAGTTGTGCTTTTTTTCCAGATGCCCACAGCTTGTTCATGAGAGAAAAGACACGTTCAGTGGAAGTATTAGTTCCAGGATGGCACATTATGAAGTGCACTATATCTGACATGCGTTGATGGTTGATGTTTTTGTCTCTGACATGGGGTAATACTTCTGCCCACCGCTGTTACGTATAATATATGAACATTGTTTTATAATTTGTCGATATAAAGCTTCAAGAAGTGGCACTCAAATCACTCCGTTAATGCTATGGTGATATCTTGTATCTCAGAGTCTGGAACGGTGGGTTGGTGGGGGTGATCGCACTTTTACCAACCCTGCCGAGATTACCCGGGTGCTCAGCGTGAAACTCGTCGGACCCCACTGTAACGATATTTTTCAGTGTGTACATGAAATAGATTTAAAAAAAAAAACCCTTTGTAAATAAATAAAGCTGTGCATATTATATAATTAAATTAAATACATACATGTAACAGAAAATAACATTTAATAGAAGATATACATAAAATAACATGCAAGAAACAGAAATACACATAACATACTACAAAGACAAAACACAACACTAAAGATAAAAAAAAAAAAACGGGTAGATACTTGGCTAAACAAACCAGTAAAGTAACAGGTAAACAGGTTAACTATCAGCAGAGAAGGAGGAAAACCCAGCAGAAGGCGAGCAAGGAGGAAGAGAAGGGAATGAAGGGGGTGAAGAAAGCGGAAAGGGAGGGGGTAATAGGGAAAGGGTGGGGCAAAGCAGGGAGAGGGGAAAGCAGGTAGGAAGCGGAGAAGAAAAGGAAGGAAGGAAAGGACCAATGAGAGGAAGAAGGATGAGAGGAAGGGAGAAAAAGTAGAGAGAAGAGCGAGAAAAAAGCAGGGCAGGAGGAGGGGAAAGAGAGGGAGAATTAGATCAAGAGTAGGAAGAGGGGTGAGGAGGGAGGGAGGGGAATGTGAGAGGGAAGAATTGCAAGGTGGGAGGGGGGGAGGGGGGCAAATAAAGGTCAGTTTGCAATAAGCTCCCCACGTGACCAAAATCCTCCTTGAGCTGACTTTACCAATGTTGTCTTAAGAGAGGAGGAGGAGGAGGAGGAGGACGACGGGGAAGAGAAGGAAGAAGAAAACGAAAAGGAGAATACAAATTACGTAGAAAGATATGAGGAAGAAAAAAATCAAAGAAAATAAAACAAAGAGAAGAATAAAGGGGAATGAAGAGGATCAAAGATGAGCTCCAGGGGGCAGCATGAGCCAAGCAAGATGGCGCCACTATAAATACTCTCCTGCACCCTAACAGGCTGGGGCCGACAATCAGGACCCATCAAGACCAGGGTTGGAGTAATTACAATTCAAAATCTTAATTACAATTACAATTACAATTACATTATTAAAACTTTAAATTGCAATTATAATTACAATTACTCATGTTCCGTTCAATTACAATTACAATTACAATTACTACAAGAGACAGTCAATTATAATTACAATTATAGTTACTCAGCTTCCAACAGTAAGCTTTGGTTGAAAAGAAAAACACTAGCATCGTGCTGTTGTCATTTACTGAAGAGAGAGAGAGAGAGAGAGAGAGAGAGAGAGAGAGAGAGAGAGAGAGAGAGAGAGAGAGAGAGAGAGAGAGAGAGAGAGAGAGAGAGAGATAGAGAGAGAGAGAGAGAGAGAGGGGGGGGGGGGTAGATGTAGGCTAAACGGGTAGGCAGAGGGGGAGGGAGAAGGGGTGGTACAGTAGGTGGTGGGGACTGGGGGAGTGGTGCTATACTACAGACAGATAAACAGGAAGGGCGGGAAGGGAAATGGAGAGAGGGAATAGGGTGAGGGGAAAGGATGAAGAGAGGGTGTGGGTCGAAAGAAGGAAGAAAGGAGAAGAGAGGGAGAGACATAATGACACACACAGAGACAGACAGACAGAGAGAGAGAATATCGAAGAAATGAGGGGGTAGGTAGGAGACAAACAGACAGACAGACAGACAGACAGACAAAGAGAGGGGCAGATGGACAAAGAAGGATAGTAGTATGGTAGTATCATAAGTACTACTCACCACTATCAATAAAATATGCCTTCTACTATCACAGTCATAATACTTGTCACCATTATTATTAATATTACTATCACCAGCATCACCAGATCAGCAATTCAGCATCATCAATTTTTTTCATAATTATTTCCCTGTTACTGCTATATGATCGTCATCATTATTTTTTTTAACATTACCATCTTGCTATTACTTTCACCATCATTACTACCACTTTACTGTACTACTAGACTACTACTTTCCTATCAGCACAAGCCTACACCTACAGCGATTAACTTTCCAACAAATTTGCCTATTACTATGACACTGGTCACCATCACCACTAATCACTATTACATAATTTCATCATGACATCATCCAATGAACTATCCTCACCATCTCAGCTACTATAGTCATCATCATCATTCATCAGGGAACAGATTACTACACAATGTCTTTCTTTCTTAAAGGAGTAATGGGAGCAATGGGAGCAATGGGAGGAGTAATGGGAGGGGACATCTAGCTCATAATATAACCAGGCAGCTTAGAAGTAATTCTAGAGGAGTAACAGAGGACGGGCTAAGAATCTTCTATACTAACAGCAGGAGCCTCAGAAACAAGATAGACTTACTAAGGGGTGAAGCTTGTTCAGAAAATTTTGACATAATAGCGATCACTGAGACATGGATAGACACTGCTAATAGAAATTTTAGATCAGAATTTGAAATAACGGGTTATCAGATGTTTCACAAAGACAGAAGGGGCAGAAAGGGAGGTGGAGTTGCGCTATATGTTAAAGACTCACTTAAATGTTTAGTTAACAACTCAGTCAAAACTAACATGGATTCAGAATCAGTTTGGGTGGACGTTTACAAAGGGAAAGAAAAACTAACTCTAGGAGTTATATACAGGCCACCCAACCTTAACAGGCAGGACACGAGTATATTACTACAGGAGATTGGCAGGGCGAGTATGAGTAGAAATGTCTGCGTAATGGGGGACTTTAATTATAGGAATATAGACTGGGAAGATCTAGTGGGTGACCTGGAAGCCGAGGACTTTCTTGAAGTTATACAAGATAATTTCCTTAAGCAGGTAGTTACTGAGCCTACCAGAGGAGATAACATATTAGACTTAGTCCTAACCAATAATGGGAACTTGCTACGTGAGTTGGAGGTGGGCGGAGAGTTAGGAAATAGTGATCACAGAACGGTTCGTTTTAGCTTAGACTGGGCGGTAACCCAGAACCAAACCCAGTGTTAGTGCCAGATTTTAGAAGAGCAAACTACGAGGGGCTTCGAAGACATCTTGAAGGGGTAAACTGGGATAATTTAGGGATTCATGAGGGCCAGAACTGCGGATTGGAGAGCCAGGAGAACCAGGTAGAAATGTCTTACAATAATTTAGTTAGAGTAATAGTAGAGGGGCAAGAACAGCATATACCACAGCGAACACTTAGAAAAGAAAACAATGATCCTAAGTGGATGACTCGTGGACTAAAACACGAGATTGGGTTAAAGAAGGAATTTATCAGACAATAAAGAATGGGAAACACATCTCAGGGGCCGGTACGTCGAACTATCTAGATTAGTTAAGAAAAACACCAGGATAGCAAAAAAGAACTATGAGATCAAAGTAGCAAATGAGGCGAAAAGTAATCCTAAGGGCTTCTTTCAGACGTATAGAACAAAAACACGGGAGAAAATTGGACCGCTGAAAACAAACACAGGGGAGCTAGTAGAAAATTACGAAAATATGAGCACATTGTTGAACGACTACTTCCTTTCAGTATTCACACAGGAGGATCGAACGACTATACCGGAAAGAGTTCAGGTGTACGAGGGCGGGGATGGCGATAAATTGAGGGATATAATCATTACCAGGCAAGTAGTTCAGGATGAGATAGATAAGCTTAAGAAGAACAAGTCGCCAGGTCCTGACGGGATATTTCCGAGGGTATTAAAGGAGTTAGGTGATATAATCAGTGACCCACTAACCGACATCTTTAAGATGTCGGTAAATAGTGTCTATGTTCCGAGACTATGGAAAGTAGCTAATGTGACGCAGATTTTTAAAAAGGGTGAAAGGTCAGTTGCTTCAAAATATCGCCCAATTAGCTTAACATCGGTTATAGGGAAGATGCTGGAGTCCATAATAGCCAGGAACATTCGGGAGCATTTAGAGAAACATAGCTTAATTCACGACTCGCAGCATGGGTTCACAAAAGGTAGGTCATACCTCACCAATCTCTTGTCCTTCTACAATAAAGTATTTGAGGCGGTTGACAGAGATGAAAATTATGATGTAATCTATCTTGATTTTAGTAAAGCGTTTGACAAAGTTCCTCACCAACGACTGTTGCTTAAATTACAGGCTCACGGAGTAGAGGGTAAAGTTTTGAACTGGGTCAAGGCGTGGCTTAGCAATAGGAAGCAAAGAGTGCAAATCAATGGTAAAAGATCTGACTGGGGATGTGTTACGAGTGGGGTCCCACAAGGTTCGGTATTAGGTCCACTTTTGTTTATTATTTATATCAATGACTTAGACACAGGAATTAGTAGTGATGTTAGTAAATTTGCAGATGATACCAAGATCGGTAGAGTAATTGAGTCGGATCAGGACGCTAGTATTCTCCAAGGTGAACTCAACAGATTATATGACTGGGCGGATAAATGGCAGATGGAGTTCAATGTAGGGAAGTGCAGTATTCTGAGTGTAGGTAGGAACAACCCCTCACATAACTATTGCTTAAATGACACTCTCATAAGTAGGTCTGGGTGCGAGAGGGATTTAGGGGTCTTAGTGAGCTCTGATCTCCGTCCAAGGGCACAATGCATTCAAGCTAGAAATCGAGCTAATAGGGTACTGGGATTTATTTCAAGGAGCATAAGCAACAGAAGCCCCGAAGTCTTCCTCAAACTATATTTAGCATTAGTTAGACCTCATCTTGACTATGCGGTTCAGTTCTGGTCACCCTACTATAGAATGGATATCAAAATGTTAGAATCGGTGCAGAGGAGGATGACTAAGATGATTCAGGGGTTGAGAAACTTGCCATACGAGGAAAGACTCAAACAGTTAAACTTGCATTCTCTAGAAAGGCGAAGGGTGCGTGGAGACATGATCGAGGTTTATAAATGGATGAAGGGCTTTAATAAGGGAGACATTCATAAGGTTTTGTTGGTAAGAGAACCGGATAGGACACGAAGTAACGGGTTTAAACTGGATAAATTCAGATTCAACAGGGACAGAGGCAAAAATTGGTTTACTAACAGGGTGGTGGATGAGTGGAATAGGCTTAGCAGTCATGTGGTGAGTGCCGATACAATTGTCACATTCAAAAATAGACTAGATAAATTCATGGACAGCGATATTAGGTGGGGTTAGATACACGGGAGCTTAGGGTCAAAGGAGCTGCCTCGTACAGGCCTACCGGCCTCTTGCAGACTCCTGCGTTCTTATGTTCTTATGTTCTTACCTTTACAATAGAAAGTCAAGAGGAGGACTTTGCCGTATGACGGTCTAGGAAGCAATGCAATAGGTCCCAGTCCACCAAACAGGGAAAAGTGGACGCGTCTGATTCTCGTATAATACGTAGGTTGTCCAGTAAGGGTTGCCATACTTCATCATATACAGTATTTACATATTTGCCACCATAGCAGTAAAAACAAGGATTATCAGAATTTTAGTATGACTTACTTTTTTCGCAATTACAAATAAATTACAATTACTTTATAATGTAATTAATTATAATTACAATTACTTCATTAAGTTCTACACCCAAATACAATTACAATTACATACTTTAATGTAACTAATTACATTTCAATTAAATTACATTTACAATTACTCCAACCCTGATCAAGACTACCGACGCCATACGCAAAACGTATTAAAAAAAGTCTGCTAGTCTATCAGTTAACTGGTCAAATAGTTAGTATGCGAATCACTCAAGTCACCCAATCAGCCAGTTAGTCAGTAACTAAGGTGTTGCCAGCATAATCATTCATTCAGTCAATCAGTCAGTTCCTAAGTTCATAACCGCTATGGCTAAACCATAAATCAGTCATCCAAACAGTCAGTCAAAATTAAGTTCTTATCCGCTTTAGTCAATCAGTAAGTCAGTCCGTCAGCCACTCGGTCAGTCAGAGGGTCAGTCAGTCAGTCAGTCTGTAAGGTCGTGGCCGCCATGGACTAACCGCCACACTTTGACCCTTATTGCTGCACGTGTTCCTGCCCCTTCACTCCCCTCTGCCCCTGATGAAACCACTTATCACTTACTCCTCCTCGCCATCCTCCTCCTCCTCTTGCTCTTCCTTCATCTATACATCCTCCTCCTCCTCCTCCTCCTCCTCCTCTTGCTCTTCCTTCATCTATACATCCTCCTCCTCCTCCTCCTCCTCCTCTTCCTCCTCCTCCTCTTCCTTCCACTCCAGTTCTCCCACTTTGCTTAGTATCTTTCTTCTTCCCCTCTGCCTGTTTCTTCCACTTCTCAGTTCTCTCCTCTTCCTCTTCCTTATTGTTTTACTTTTCCTGTTTAACTCTCCGCCTTCTCTTTCTCTTATCTCACACCTCATGCTCCTTTTCCTCCTCTTACCTAAATCTTATCTCTATTATTATTACCTCATACTCTATAGTGTTTTGTCTGTTTTTTCTTACCAGTTCACATATTCCACTTATCCCTTACTGAACACATTTCCCCTCCTCCACCTTAGACTATTATGGAACAGTGAAGGAGACAACGTAAAGTGTGCCCCGGAGACAATTAAGTCACCCCTTCAGAAACGCATCTCCTACCTCCTTATCCCGTTTTCTTTCTTTTATTTCCGTTTTCTTTCTCGTGTAAACAGAAGGAAAAAATATTGTCTATTGAATGCTCTCTCTCTCTCTCTCTCTCTCTCTCTCTCTCTCTCTCTCTCTCTCTCTCTCTCTCTCTCTCTCTCTCTCTCACACACACACACACACACACACACAAAGTAATTGCACCCACTCGTTAATTATGAACAACTTTATGAAAATGAATAGCTTCCACAGTTACTGCCCCCCTCCCCCGTCCCCTAATCTCCCCCTATGCCCCAGCCTGCCCTTTCTCACCCATTAACTCCTTTTCTCACCCCCTCTCACCCATCCATGCCTCCTCACTAATCGCAGCCACCTCACCCACTAACCAGTCATCCACCTTCAAATCACTTCCATCCAACACATTCTCCCATCACCCGCTTCACACACACACCTATGTCATTTCCCTATTCACTCATCTATTACACCGCCACCCGTCTCTCCGCTGGGTGACTGTATAGCGAAAGAGTGGCGGATGAAGAGGCGGAGGAAGAGATGGAAGCGGTTGTTTGGTGGAAGGGATGTGATGGGTGAAGGGGGAGGAAAAGAAATGGAGTTGGTTTACTAGCGGAGAAGAAAGTGGAGAAAGAAATGGAGGAGGTGGAGGAGGAGACAGGTGTGGGAGCTAGGTGGAAGGGATGTGGTGGAGGGAGTTCGAGAAAAGATGGAGGGAGGAATGGTTGTGGTGACTGGGTGGAAGGGTTGTGGTGGAGGGAAGCGGAGGAAGAGACAGAGGAGGTGGTTAGGTGATGGTGTGGTGGTGGAGAAAAAGGAGGAAGAAGTGGAGGTGGTGGGCGGGTGGTGTCAAGCGGATGAAACAGAGGTGAAATTATGTAAAAAGTTTCGTTTTCTTTACGGTTTGTTTAGTTAAGTTTCCAAGTATTCCTCTTGATATGTTGCCCGATGCTGTTATGTTCATCAAAATTTTAATCATACACACACACACACACACACACACACACACACACACACACACACACACACACAAACAAACAAACACTTCAACACTTACGTTACATGAAGCGGCGACTAGAGGACGCACGACCCACCTTCTTCCTGTCAAAAAAATGCCGTTAAGGATCTTTGGTGTAGAACTTTCTGATTTTTTAAAGTTATCTCGATGACACACCTTTACATAAACTTTCATTTTTGTAATAATATGACTCAAGTTGTAAAAAATGGATCCACTTTTAAATATTGCAGATGTCTGAAGGGTTTGGTTCCACGCTGGGAAAAATAAACAAGCAGACTGAGACGCACACACTAAAAAAAAATAGACAATCAAATATATACTTCAAAAACCAAACAAGCATAAGAAATAAAAGGCAAACCTGCACTAAGAAACTGGTATTCAGGCACACAAAACAAACAAAAAAAAGAATATAAACAAAGACAAATACTAATAGGCAATAAAAAAAACACAGTAGAATAAACACACACGTACACACGCAAAAAGACCCCACATCCACACAACACATACGTACACATACATACTCTCTACACCCCAAAACATTTGCCCCCTACATTTCAACACCCATCAACACCCATCTACCCCTACCCTGCCCACCAACCCCCCCCCCCCCAACACACCCACACACACAAAAAAAAAAAAAAAAAAACACGAGAGCTTACACAAACTCGTCCTGGCCGCAACATATTCAGGTAAAGTCTAAAAATAAAACACACTCCAGGAGACTTATTAACGGAACAAGTTAAGGCAGACCAAACAGAGCAGCACGAGTCACGCACGAGTAAAACACCGGCCCCCAGCGCTGCACGGATGAAAAAAAAATGACAGTGGGCGTGATAAAATAGTTAGAGAATGAAGTCTGTCTGCATTCTCCTCTTCCTCCTCCTCCTTTTCCTTTTCCTTTTCCTTTTCCTTTTCCTTTTCCTTCTCCTCCTCCTCCTTCTCCTCCTCCTCCTCCTCACATCTCCCCCTCCTCCCGCTTCATCCTCCCCTTCCCTCCCAGCATCACTTCTCACTTTTATAAACGCGATCGAATAATGATTTTGGAGACGCTTCAGAATATATTTTTAACGATACTGTTTTCTGAGAGATCGATTCATTTACTGACGCTGCTACAGCCACTACTACTACTACTACTACTACTACTACTACTATTACCACTACTACTACTACTACTACCACTACTACTACTACTACTACCACTACTACTACTACTATTACCACTACTACTACTATTACTACTACTATTACCACTTCTACTACCACTACCATTACTACTACCATTACTACTACGTCTACTACTACTATTATTATTACTGCTACTACTACTACTACTACTACTACTACTACTACTGCTGCTGCTGCTACTACTACTACTACAACTACTACTACTGCTACTGCTACTACTTATGAAATCGGAAAAGAAAATATACGTTGCAGAAGGAAGAGAAAAACGGACAAGTAAAGATGACGGAGGAGGACGAGGAAGAGGAAGAGGAGGAGGAGGAAGAGGAGGAGGAGGAGGACGCAGCATCTTTAGTGACACTGTTTTGCCATTATCTCCACCATCACAAGGTCTTCTCCCTCCTCCTCCTCCTCCTCCTCCTCCTCCTTCTCCTCCTCCTCCCCCACCACCTTCCTTCATAATTTCTCCCTGCGTCATCTCCACCATCACCACCATCATCACCACCATCACCGCCACCCAAATCACCATCACCACCTCCATTACTACTATCACATACACACACATACATACTCACCATTTCTTCTACGTCCTACTCCTCCTCCTCCTCCTTCACCTAGTTAGTCACTCCTCATCTCACCTTTCGTCCTAATTAACACTTTGCAGGTAAATTCACACTGACTCACCTGAACAACTGGCTATTTTGTACACGTGTTTCACCTATGAGAGAGAGAGAGAGAGAGAGAGAGAGAGAGAGAGAGAGAGAGAGAGAGAGAGAGAGAGAGAGAGAGAGAGAGAGAGAGAGAGAGAGAGAGAGAGAGAGAGAGAGAGACAGAGAGAGAGAGAGAGAGAGAGAGAGAGAGAGAGAGAGAGAGAGAGAGAGAGAGAGAGAGAGAGAGAGAGAGAGAGAGAGAGAGAGAGAGAGAGAGAGAGAGAGAGAGAGAGAGAGAGAGAGAGAGAGAGAGAGAGAGAGAGAGAGAGAGAGAGAGAGAGAGAGAGAGAGAGAGAGAGAGAGAGAGAGAGAGAGAGAGAGAGAGAGAGAGAGAGAGAGAGAGAGAGAGAGAGAGAGAGAGAGAGAGAGAGAGAGAGAGAGAGAGAGAGAGAGAGAGAGAGAGAGAGAGAGAGAGAGAGAGAGAGAGAGAGAGAGAGAGAGAGAGAGAGAGAGAGAGAGAGAGAGAGAGAGAGAGAGAGAGAGAGAGAGAGAGAGAGAGAGAGAGAGAGAGAGAGAGAGAGAGAGAGAGAGAGAGAGAGAGAGAGAGAGAGAGAGAGAGAGAGAGAGAGAGAGAGAGAGAGAGAGAGAGAGGAGAGGGCCTCCCTCTGATCTCCTTCTCCTCCTCTCACAAGAGTGGCAAGACTCCCTTGATGAAGCCTGGACACACTCGTGGTGGCGCTAGACATTGCCGGCTTTGATCGAGTGTGGCACTCTGCAGGCAAGCTTCGTGCCAAGGGTATAGAGGGAAGTCTGTTGACTCTGCTCGAAGACTACCTGGTAGGTCGCTTGAGTAGTCGTCAATGGCCGGACCTCGACGCCTGCCCCTAGGGAGCCTCAGTTCCACAGGGCTCAATATCAGGCCAGTCCTGTGGAACATCTACATAGATGACCTACCGCCCGCCCTGTAGTCAAAGCATGCCGATGACTGCACCATCGTTGTCTGTACTGCCGTCGGGACAGCAGGCGTGCCGTAGCTGTCACAGGCAATAGCAGTTGAAGGTCTGAGGAGTGGGGTGTTGTGGCAGGTCAACTTTGCTCCGACAAAACTTATGCTATGGTCGTCTCTCGGGTCTCCCGCTGCTACACAGGGCGGATGGACAACTACGGGACGGACCCCTCCAGGATAACATCAACCAAGGAATCACCATAACGGGAGCTGCGCTACGACCAGCACATCGCGACTGTGGCCCACCAGACCTCTCAGCGTGTGTCTGCCCTCCGCAGGGTGGCTGGCAGCCTGGACCCCCGAGGAATCCTGACGCTGTACAAGGCACAGATCTGGAACGCATGTCCACACCAGGCGAAAGTAGCTGCCAACATTTGGAGAGGCACCCTCCCCACGCCGTTCCTGCTCCACACTTGACATGATTGTAAATATTGTAATTAGTGTTTAACATATTTATAATATATACTGTATACTTTGTAAGCATGCTTTATGTTTCTGTACAGTTACCCTCACAGGTATCTGTTCATTTGAAAAAACTTTTAAAATAGTTGTGGGTGCCAACTCACAACTTTAAGTTTTCCATCTTCCATGTAAATATATGTATACATGTTTAAATAAAAAAAAATAAAGAGAGAGAGAGAGAGAGAGAGAGAGAGAGAGAGAGAGAGAGAGAGAGAGAGAGAGAGAGAGAGAGAGAGAGAATGTATATAGCTCTCAAAAGTACTTCTCTCAAACGTAACCACAAGAACTTTAATGACATGCAAGAAAACGGCTTTTTTTTTTTTCATTGCTCGAATGAGGCGATGAGGAAAAAGGAGAAGACAACGAAAACAACATCAACAACATCAACGGCGATAACATTATAACGGTGTGTGTGTGTGTGTGTGTGTGTGTGTGTGTGTGTGTGTGTGTGTGTGTGTGTGTCGAGGGAAAGGCGACGGTGTTACAGGTAGGACAATAGATAGGACGAGGTGGTGGTGGTGGTGGGGGTGGTGTGGTGGTGAGGTAGTGGTATCGGTCTTTCTCTCCTCGTTCCTTTCTTCTCTCTCTTTGTCTCTGTCTTTCTTTCCTTCTCTTTCCTTCCGTCTCATTCATTCTCTCACATTCTCTTTCATTTCCATCTTTAACAATCTTACTTCTTTCTTTTCCTTTCTTTCTCACTAATAATCTCTGGCTCCCTGTCTTCTTATATAACATTTGCTCCCTCAATCTCTCTCTCTCTCTCTCTCTCTTAACAAACGGCCTCTGCTGGAAGGCGCCGCCAGAGGGTTTTTTCCATGCCTGATCCGCGTCGGGGGTCCACTCGAGGAACCATCTTAGAACTGATGATTTCAGTTTTTCAGCGCTAACACAATATTAACTTTTTATTCATCTAGGATTTTCCTGGAGTCTAATAAGGGTGTTCCTCGTGGCGGTGGGGGCCGAGGGGGAAGCCTTGGGCCCCCTCACGGCCGTGGCGGGGCTAGCGGGAGCCCTTGGCGAGCTCCTCGACCCTTAGAGGCGGTCCGAAGAGGCCGCCAACACCAACTGCCCACAAAACATACGTTGCCCTAACCTGTGTGCGTGTTGCTGACCCTGTCTTAAGTGACGGGGTGGAATGCTGACCCTGACTTAGTGTCGGGGTGGGATGCTGACCTTGTCTTAAATAACGGGGTGGGATACTGACCCTGTCTTAAATGACGGGGTGGGATGCTGACCCTATCTTAACTGACGGGGTGGGATGCTGACCCTATCTTAAATGACGGGGTGGGATGCTGACCTTATCTTAACTGACGGGGTGGGATGCTGACCCTGACGTACTGTCGGGGTGGGATATAAACACTAGCTTGACTGTTCAGTTAAGACGCAGACCGTGCCTTGAAAAGAACTGTCAGGAGATCAAAAAGAAGAGAAGGATGCTAATAAAGTTGTACCCTCCCAATAAGAAAAAAAGGTTGCTAAGGAAGTTGTACTCCCACAGAAAGAGACTGACACCGTCAAAATTATGGGCGTCTTATTTGGGGTGAATAGGATTCAACCATAACGAGACGGAACACAGAAATAGGATAAACAAGCAACAAGTACACATCACCTTTGGACCTGAAACGCCAACGAAATTATGGGCGAGTCTTATCAGGGGTGAATACGACTCAATCATAACGAGATGGAACTCAGGAAAAAGGGTGAAAAAAGTACACAATAATCTGAAGATCCTAACACAACAACATCAAGTGGGAGTATTACCCGGGGACAAAACACACTACAAGAACCTTCAACCAAACAGCACGACTCGGTACAAGACACGATCAAAACACGACACGGACTTTCAAGGTAAACTGACGGAGTGTGATGCTGACCCTGCCTTAGCGTCGGGGTGGGATGCTGACCCTGTCGTAACTGACGGGGTGGGATGCTGACCCTGTCTTAGCTGACGGGGTGGGATGCTGAACCTGTCTTAACTGACGGGGTGGGATGCTGACCCTGTCTTAATTGACGGGGTGGGATGCTGACCCTGTCTTAATTGACGGGGTGGGATGCTGACCTTATCTTAACTGACGGGGTGGGATGCTGACCCTGTCTTAATTGACGGGGTGGGATGCTGACCCTGACTCAACTGTCGGGGTGGGATGCTGACCCTGACTCAACTGTCGGGGTGAGATGAATATATAGAAAGGAAAATGAGTTGTTGCGATGGTTTAGTTTTACCGACAAAGAAATCAAGTTTTAGGGAGCATAGAAAAGGATTATATGAGATTTTGCGATGGTTTTGTTTTACCGACAAAGGAATCAACATTTTGGAAACAAAGAAAGGATAACAAGTTGTTGCGATGTGTTTTTATCGACAAAGGAATCGACATTTCGGAAACAAAGGGAAATGAGTTTTTGCGGTGGTTTAGTTTTATCGACAAAGGAATCAAGTTTTAGGACACAAAGAAAGGAAAATACGAGTTTTTGCGTTGGTTTAGTTTTATCGACAAAGGAATCAAGTTTTAGGAACAAAAAACTCTGACTTCAGCGAAAACAAATATTTGAAAAGACTGTCAAGTTAAAAAGAAGGGAGGGCCGTTTATAAAGTCGCACCCGCCGAAAAAGAAAAAAAAGTTATTACGAAAGTTGTATCGTCCGTAAAGGAAGATTCACGCCCTCAAAACTATGGACGAGTGTTATCTGGGGTGAATAAGACTCATCCATAGCAACAAGCAGCAAGGAGAAAGGTAAAACATACACCACCTTTAGGCCACATCATCAAAATCATGGGCGAGCCTTATCTGGGGTGAATAAGACTCATCCATAACAACAAAGATAAATAAAATAAACACTATACAACGCCACCTTTAGACCCTATCATCACAATTAGGAGTGAGTCTTCCCGGAGGACACACACTTTCCAAGGACCTTCATCAAGACAGCTAAGGTACATACAAGACAAAACGGATTTTCATTATTTCTTTACTTACCTAATTAACTTACTTTCTTGATCATTTCTCTCTCTCTCTCTCTCTCTTCGTTCACTAACTTTTTTTTCCTTCCTTCTCACTCCTCTCCCTATTCTCTTCCCTACCTTCCTTTCTTCCTCTCTTCCTTCCTTCCTTCCTTCCTTCAATCCTTCTGTCTCTCCTCCCGCCCCATTTCACCACCATTCCGTTGGCAACCTTTCCAAATTTTACACTTTTTTTTTATCTTTCCCACTCCACTCCTCCCTTTTTACTCTCCTTCTCCACCTTTTCTCCACTCCACTACCACTGCAAGTTCCACATCACCCTTGCACTCCTTCCCCACTCCTCTAATCCTCTAATCACCTTATCATTCCAACACTCCCCTGTCACACTCCTTCTCCACACTCCACTTCCATTTTGTCCACACCATCACACCCCATTTTCTTCCTACTTCCTTTCCACTCAACAAATTCCATCATCACACTCCTACTCCCTCCCCACTCCTTTACCATTCCACAAATATGACAAACCACCACTTTCACACTTCTTCCACCCTCCCTCCCCACTTCACAAACACCACCACCTCTTTTCCTACTCCCACATTACTCCCCAAACTCCACCATCACGTTCCTACCCCTCCAAACTCCACAACCCCCCCAACATTTCTTTCCTACTCCTCCCCACTCCCTTCCCACTACCCAAATCCCACAAATGGATGAAGGGCTTTAATAAAGGGAATGTCAATAAGATTTTGACAGTAAAAAAGCCTGGTAGGACGCGTAGCAATGATTTTAAGTTAGACAAATTCAGATTCATCAAGACATAGGCAAGAACTGGTTCACCAATAGAGTGGTAGATGAATGGAACAGGCTTGGGAGCCATGTTGTGGGTGCCAATACCATATATACATTCAAGAAAAGGTTAGATAAAGCCATGGATGGTGAGGTAAGGTGGGGTTAAGTGTACAGGAGCTGCCTTGTATAGGCCAACCGGCCTCTTGCAGACTCCTTACGTTCTTATGTTCTTATGTACTCCTCAGGTGACCATGCCCGTGCAGGTAAGATGAAGAAAAAATATAAATAAAAGGTGTGTAGCGTAAAAAAAAGTAATTTGTACTTTCAAAAAAGTAGAAAAGTAAAAAAAAAGTAAATGAGAACAATGAGGGAGAAGGGTGGAGAAGGGAAGGGGGAGACGGGAGGAAGGATGGCGCAGCACCTTTATCTCCAGTTTCCTTTCCGCCCGTTCTATCTCTGCTGTGGTAGACGGTCACTGTTCTTCCCCTAAACCTATCAACAGTGGTGTTCCACAGGGCTCTGTCCTATCATCCCCTCTCTTTCTGTTATGCATCTTCTTTCCATAACAAACTATCCTATCCACTTATACGCTGATGACTCTACTCTGCATTATTCAATTTCTTTCAACAGAAGACCTTCTCAACAGAAATCACAAGACTCCAGACTGGAGGTTGCAGAACGCTTAACCCAAAACCTTGCTAGCATTTCCGATTGGGGTAAAAGGAGCCTTGTGTCCTTCAATGCCTCAAATACCCAGTTTCTCCACTTATCAACTCGACACAATCTTCCAAACATCTATCCCCTATTCTTCGACACCACTCAGCTGTCACCTTTTTCAACACTAAATATCCTTGGTCAATCTTTAGCTAAAAATCTCAACTCAGAACTTCACATCTACTCTCTCACTAAATCAGCTTCCTCGAGGTTGGGTGTTCTGTATTGCCTCAGCCAGTTATTCTCCCCCGCACAAATGCTTTCCATATATAGGGGCCTTGTCCGCCCTCGTATGGAGTATGCATCTCACGTGTGGGGGGGCTCCACTCACACAGCTCTCTTGGATAGAGAGGAGTCAAGGCTCTTCGTCTCACCAGCTCTCCGTCTCTTACTGACAACCTTCTACCTCTTAAATCCGGCCGCCATGTTGCTTCTCTTTCTATCTTCTATCGATATTTCATGCCGACTGCTCTTCTGAACTTGCTAACTGCATGCCTCCCCCCCTCCCGCGGCCCCGCTGCACATGACTCATGTTCATCCCTATACTGTCCAAACCCCTTATGCAAGAGTTAACCAGCATCTCCATTTTTTCATCCCCTTCACTGGTAAACTCTGGAACAGTCTTCCTTCGTCTGTATTTCCTCCTGCCTATGACTTAACCTCTTTCAAGAAGAGTGTATCAAGACACCTCTCCACCCGAAATTGACCTCTCTTTTGGCTACTCTTTACATTCTACTTTTGTGGGAGCGGCGAGGAGCGGGCTTTTTTTTGTACCCTTTTTGTTGCCCTTGAGCGTGGCAGGTAAGGCTAGAAAGATGAAGGGGAAGGGAAGGGGTGTGAAGGGGGTGAAGGAAAGGGAAGGGAAGGGAAGGGAAAGGAAATGGAGGGAAGGAAAGGGAAGGGAAGGGAAGGGAAGGGAAGGGAAGGGAAAGGAAATGGAGGGAAGGAAAGGGAAAGGAGAAGAAGAGAAGAGAAGGGAAAAGAAGGGAAGGGAAGGGAAGGGAAGAGAAGGGAAGGGATAATAAGGGAAGGGAAAGGATGGAAAGGGAAAGGGAAAGGGAGAGGAGGGGAGGGAAAAGAAGGGAAGGGAAGGGAAGGGAAGGGGAAAAGGGAATGTGGGATGGGAAGCAAAGGGAAAGGTGGGGAATGAAAGGGAAGGGAAGGGAAAGAAAGACAAGGGGGGGAGGGGAGGGAAGGAGGCCGACAGGTAAGGAAGGGAAGGGAAGGGAAGGGAAGGGAATGGAAGGGGAGGGGGAAAGGCAGGTAGGGATGGGGAGGGGGGCAGGCAAGTAAGGATGGGAAAGGGGGGTTGGGGGTCAAGGTAAGCTCACTTGGCGTAATTAGTAGCAATATTAGTCTTAAGAAAAGGGAGATTACCTGCGTGAGGAATGAACGGGAGGAGTATCTGAGGGGGGGAAGGGGATGGGGGGGTTGAGACATGACGAGAGGGTGTGTTTATCTTTGGCATGTAGAAGGAGGAGGAGATGGAGGGAGAGAAAGATGAAGGAAGAAGAGGAAAGGAGGAAGATGGCAAGGGTATAGAAAGTGTCGTGATAACGGTAGAGTTGGCAGAAGACGAAGGAAGAGGGGAAGGGAGAGAGGGAGGATATCCAAAGTGGAGAAAGGAGTGATGGGAGAGAAGGAGGGAGGAAGTAGAAAGAAAGGATACAAAGGAAGGTCATGTTGAAGAAAGAGTTGGCGGGAAACGAGGGAAAAGATGAAGGAGGAGAGCGGGAGATTGTCTAAAGTGGAGAAGAGAAGGGAAAGGAAGTAAGCAAGTTTGGAACGTTTCGTTTAGCCGGCACACCATCTGTGGTCATATGCCGGAGAGAGACAGAAGGGGAAGGAATTATAGAAGGGAACAGATCCCAGGAGACGGGACACAACCCCCGATTAATACCTGGTACCCATTCACTGCTGGGTGGACAGGGGTGTAGGGTATCGGAAAAGCCGCCCAATTTTTTCCACTCCGCCCGGGAATTGAACCCGGGATCTCTCGGTTGTGAGCCTAGTGTGTTAACCACTGCACCACGAAGCCACGTGGGAAAGGCAGGAGAAGAAAGGAAAGGGAACGAGGGAGAAGAAAATTGAATGAAGGCAGGGTTGGAGGAAAATGAAGGATGAGAGGAAGCGAGAAAGGGGAAATATAAAAAGTGGAAAAGAGGAGGGGAAAAGTAGAGAAGGAGAGAGAAAGAAGAAAAGAAGGAGGGGGGAGGATGGGAAAGATTTGTCGGCGCCTGACCACGGAAAATGTAGAGAAAAACAGCTATATTGGATGGGGATGGAGGAAAGCACGGGTTGAAGATAGGAACATCTGTGTGGAGGAGAAAGAGAAGGGAGGAAAAAATTACTGAAGGAATATTGTGATGAGAGAAAAAGGTAAGCCTGTAATGAGAGAGAGAGAGAGAGAGAGAGAGAGAGAGAGAGAGAGAGAGAGAGAGAGAGAGAGAGAGAGAGAGAGAGAGAGAGAGAGAGAGAGAGAGAGAGAGAGAGAGAGAGAGAGAGAGAGAGAGAGAGAGAGAGAGAGAGAGAGAGAGAGAGAGAGAGAGAGAGAGAGAGAGAGAGAGAGAGAGAGAGAGATAGAGAGAGAGAGAGAGAGAGAGAGAGAGAGAGAGAGAGAGAGAGAGAGAGAGAGAGAGGCTGTATGGTAATAAAATATACAAATGGAAAAAAATGATAAAGTAGGGAAAGGCAGCAAGAGAAGACAAAACAATCTAGGGGAGGAAAGAAGGATGGATGGAAGGAAGGAAGGAAGGAAGGGAAGGAGAAGAGGCTAACGGAGAGGTAGGAGATGATTAAGTTAAACATTGGAAGAGAGGGAGGGAGAGAAGGAAGAGTGAAACATGTATAGAGCGAAAGGGAAAGTGGGAAAGAAGAGAAAATGGAAAGAAGATCGCTGAGAAGAAATGGAGAGAGTAAAAATGACTTAAGGAAAACATAGAGAAGGTAACTGGTTAAGTTGGAGAAATGAAGAGAATAGACAAGGGAAAAATAAGACAGTGACGAACAGGGAAAGGAAAGAAAGCAACGAAGAAAAACAGATAAATGAAGGATTGGAAAAGAGAAAAGATAATTACAAAAGAATATAAAATGAAACAAGTGAAAACAAAACAAGTAAGGAAAAAAGTAGAAAATAACGAACACGCGTGAAGGAAAGACAAGAAAGCTGAGGAAAATGAATGAGAAGACAGAGAACTGATAGAAAACAAAGAATGAAGGAGTAGAGAAAGGCGAACGGAGAAAAAATTTAGAAAACTGTGAAAAAAAAAAGAAAATCGGAGAAAAAACGAAATGAAAAGAACGATAGAAAAAACGACGACAATGAAAAAAAAACTTGTGAAGAGACTGGAGAGAGGAAAGAGTAAAAAAAAGTTGAAAACACGAAGAAAAAACGAAATAATGAAAAAAAGAAAGGAAGACAAATAAAAAACGACGATGAAGAGAAAGTGGTGAAGAGGAGTTTTGATAGAAGAGGAAAGAAGGAAACGAGTAAAATAGGTGATGAAAGGAAGTCGGAGAAAATAACGAAATGAAGAAAAAAACGACGACGAAGAGAAAGAGAAAACGGTGAAGACAGCAGGAGACTGGAAAGAAGAAAGAAAAGTGAAAAAAGATATTAGAAAAATGAAAACAGGAAAATAAAAATGAAATGAGAAAAAAACGACTAGGAAGAAAAAAAAGAGAAAACATTGAAGAGAGGAGGAGAGCGGGGAGAAGAGAAGGAAAGAAAGAGAAAGAGGTAATAAAAACAGTCATTTGGGATATCCTGCAGGAATTTCAGAACCCCAACAGGAATCCAGCAGCAAAAGTGGAGTCCTGGAATACCCGCAGGATATTTGAGCTACGGGAACAGGACGGAATTCAGGCGTCAGGGGAAATATATAAAAAAGAAAAAATACCACCAAAGAGCCACTAGAATGAGAGCGAGAAAAAGGGCTAGAGAGAAAGAGATGTATGGAGAGATACAGAGATAAAAAGAAATAAAGTAAAGAGAAAAAGAAAAAGGGAGTGAGAAAAAGTGTACGTTGAATATTGGAAAACAGTATACTAAAAAATACAGATGGAACTAAAAAGATGCCATTAAACACTTTGGTAAAAAGATTAAAATGAAAATAATATTAAGAAACTAGCTTGTGAAAATTGGAACAAAAATCTTGAATACTCGAAGGAAAACAACAAAACAAAAAAACACAGTATTAACATGAATAAAAAAAATGCGAAATAAAACAGGAACAAAAAAAAACATGAGAAATATATAAAAAAAAGACAAAAGTGTATCGAGCACTTGACATAAAACAAATACTGAAAGAATATAAAATTTAAAAAAATAAAAATCTCCACTAAACAAAACCAATACCAAAAAGAAAAAAAAGAAAGTAAAGAAAATAAAGAATGTAAAAATAAAGGTAAGACCAAAAATTACTTTAAAAAAAAAGTATCAAAACACGAACAAAACAGGAATGAAACACAAACCAAACACAAATCACAAAGAAACCACAAAGAAACCAGAAAGAAACGAAAAAAATTACAAACCCAAGTATAAACCAAATAGCCAATAAGCAATAACACTGCAGAACTTCCTTTACCACCACCACCACCACCACCGGACAAGAACGCTACAGGAGTGACGGCACAGCGGCGAAGCGTCAGCACAACACAGCACGTCAGCACCATGGGAACGCCGGAGGGGAGCATCAGGAACGACCAAAAGTATTCAGAAATCTCTCAGTTCCTCCCTCTCTCTTCCTCTCTTGTTATCCTCTTCCTTTTGTCCTCTTTATTTACTGTCTTATTAGCCTCCCTCCCATTTTATCATCTTTATTTCCTCTTTTTTACTTCTTGTTTCTTCTCTTTACCATTTTTTTTCTATAGTTCATCCTAATTATCCCCCCTTTCATCCTCTCTTTTTTCTTCCTTTTCTCCTCCCTCTTTTTGTCATGCTTTCCTCTTTTCCGTCCACCCTTCCTCTCTTACCTGATATCCTCTTTCCTCTCTTTTCTTTACCTTATTCCTTTCTTCATCCCCATTCTTGTTTTTTTTTCTTTTCTCTCCTCTTCCTTCCTATCTTTCGTCTTTACTTCCTTCATTTCTTTCCCCTTTCCATTCACTTCACATTCATTAGCTTCCCCTTCCCTTCACTTTCTCTTTCCTACCTCGTTACTATTTCCATCCGTTATCTTCCCTTTACCCCTTCCCTTCCATTCATTGCCTATTCCTTTTCTAATTTCCTTACTTCGCTTCTCTCTCCACCCGTTATACTTCCTTCACCCTTTCCATTTCGTTCCCTTCCTTTCCTGTCCCTTTCTTTTCCCTTTTTTTTTCATTTCCCTATCTCCCTGCTCTTCTCACCCTTTATCTTCTTGTTCTCCCTTTCCTTCCGTTCCTTTCCCTTCCCTTTACTTTCTACATTTCTTTCACTTCACTTTTTTCATTTCCCTAACTCCCTTCTCTTCTCTTTCCTCCTTTCCTTCTGTTTCCTTCCCTTTCCTTCACTCATTTTCCTTTCTTCTCCCTTTCCAGTTTTTATTTCCCTACCTCGATCCCTTCTCTTCTTATTATTCTCCCCTTAACTTACTATTCTCTCCTTAACTTTTCCTTTTCTTCATTATTCCCCTACCTCCCTTCTCTTCCCATCCATTTTCTTTCCTTTCCCCCTTTCCTTCCGCTCCCTTCCCTTCCCTTCAGTCCACCCTCACCTCTCTCCCTCCCAGTTCCATTTATTCCAAGGTTTATAATGTTCTCGTAAGCTGCTTCGTAATCCAGTCCAATCTGCTTAGAGAGAGAGAGAGAGAGAGAGAGAGAGAGAGAGAGAGAGAGAGAGAGAGAGAGAGAGAGAGAGAGAGAGAGAGAGAGAGAGAGAGAGAGAGAGAGAGAGAGAGAGAGAGAGAGAGAGAGAGAGAGAGAACAGGATAGAAGACAAGGACAAAAGATCAGTTGTAGACACAGAGAGAAGTCACAGGAGGATTTTGAGGAGGAGGAGGAGGAGGAGGTATATAGGGAGATGTAGAATTAGGAAGAAAAAGAGAGGGTACAAGAACAGAAAGAGGAGAAGGAAAAAGAACAAGAGTAACAGGAAAAGGAGAAAGAGGAAAAGCTCAATTGTAAGAACATGAATAAAAACAGGCAGAAGCAGCATAAGAAGCAAAAACAAGCAAAAACAGAAGGAAGAGGAACGAGGGAAGGAGAGTAGCAGAATGAACAAATTAGGATGGATAAACAGGAGAAGGTAAGAAGACGAAGAAGAAGAAATGAGAGAAACAGGAGGAGAAAAAAGCAAAATCAAGCACCAGAAGCAAGACCAAGAGGAGAAAAGAGGTGGTGGAGGAGGACGAAGAGGTGGCAGTGGTGAAGCATAAAAAAAGAGGAGAAAGAGAAATGAGAAAAAAACCAAAAACAGGACCGAAAGGGTAAAAAGTAGGACGAAGAGAAGTAGCAGGAGTAGAAGGGCTAGGTGACACACACACACACACACACACACACACACGCCCGTAACTTGCCGCGCCGATCCAATGTGTCAAACTCGAAGCGCTAAACTCGGGGCTCCAACTCGTCAAAGCGAACGGGAATCCGTGCATTAAAACTGAGAGGCGGGCGGGGAGTGGGAGGGGACTTGGGGGGGGTGGGGGGGAGAGAGAGAGAGAGAGAGAGAGAGAGAGAGAGAGAGAGAGAGAGAGAGAGAGAGAGAGAGAGAGAGAGAGAAGTGAATCGAAAGGTTGGATGGGGTGGGGATGTCAGAAGGTAAAGTGTGCATGTGAGAGAGAAAAAAATGCGATGATCAAGAAGTGTAAAAGGAGATAAAGAGAAGTAAAAGGCGAATCGAAAGGTAAAAAGAGGTAAAAGTAATGGGAGGGAAGTTCGATAAGGGGAATGTTGCCCTGACTCGAGGTAGAAAATGTAAAATAAAATACCGATAATAAATGTGAGCAATGAAAGAACTAAGACAGAAAATACCTGATGTTAGGAGATAAAAGTTGTAATAGAGAATTAAAACAAAAGTCATAACAATGCTTCAGGCAAAAAAGGATAATGGCAGTGGTGATCATGTTGATGATGATCATTGTGGTGGTGGTGATGGTGATGATGTTGTTGATCCCAACCTAAGTCATGCGTACTGAAACTCATTCGTAGGAAGGTCACGCGCCTCTCCCCATTCTCTCCCTCCCTCTCTTAAAGCCCCGCCACGCGACCCTTCATGAGAAGTAATACACGGTGGGCGTTTTTCTCTGAGTTAGTTCAAGCATCAAATCATATGTGCTTCAGGCTGGGTGAGCAACGGTGGTGGTGGTGGTGGTGGTAGAGGGTGTGGTGATGGTGGTGGTAGAGGGTTTGGTGGTCGTAGTGAGTGTGCTGGTAGTTGGGTGTGGTGGTGGTAATGGTATTGGTAGTAGTAGTAGTAGTAGTAGTAGTAGTAGTAGGAGGAGGAGGAGGAAGAGGGGAGGCGGTGGCTGAGTGGATAGCGTGACGGCGCCGCGTTCAGGATGACGGGAGTTCGCGCCCCGCCCGGTGACACCAAGCTGGGTGTTTTTCAGCCGCCGCCGAGTGGCTTAAAAATACCCACATGCTGTCCAGAAGACCACCTATCAACCCGATGAACTCCGGGAAGGCAGCATGAGCCAATGCAGGATGGCGCCACGATAAACAATAGCCTGCGCAACAACGGGCTGGGCCATACCATCAGGCCCCTCCAAAACAAGCCTACCGGCGCCATAGGCGAAGACGTAAAAAAAAAAAAAAGGAAGTAGTTGTAGTAGTAGTAGTAGTAGTAGTAGTAGTATACATAGTAGTAGTAGTAGTAGTAGTAGTAGTTGCAATAATAATGATAGTTGTCCAAATATTAACCGTATCTGCAACTGTACCAGGAAGTGGTAAGAAAGTACTGATGATAATACAAATACTAATAGGAATATCAATAATTATCAAATATACAAATTTCTATGACATCAATTCAATATTCATCATTTATATTCATCATGGCGCATAATTACACTCCCACCATTCAGTTCATTCCTTCCCTCCCTCCCCGCCACGACTCCTGTCCTGCCGTCAGTCCTTCTGCCATTACATTTTTCACTCAACGTTATTTTTATCGTTTCTGCACTTTTTACATACAGCCTTTTTTTTTGGGGGGGGGGGAATTGTTTTATTACATGTTTTTATTACTTCACCCTCGTCTTTTCCCTTTCCCTCGCTCGTGATTTTTGTCAGGTCTATTTTTTTATCTCAATTTTTTTTCCAATTATTTTTTTCAAGGGTCCTTCCATTATGTGACTCCAGTGGAGCTATTTTTTTCATTTTTATCTGTCTCATTGTACGCATGTTTTTTTTTTATATATACTTTTAGGCGTTACATTCATCATACACATATTTCGCTCCACGCATGTTCTTAGAGCATAATATCACCACCACCATCACCACATGTACAAGTAACTCCACCTCCCACCATCATCAGTAGCATCACTTCCAACACCCAACCATCAGTACCACCATCACTTAGAGAACCTGGTTCGATCCCCGGCGGCGTGAAAAAATTTTCGGCTTTTTTTCCGATACCCTACCCCCCTGTCCCCAACAGTGAATAGGTGCCAGGTATTAATCAGGGTTGGGTGGTCCTGTCTCCATCTGTTCTTTCTCTCTCCTTCTTCTCTCCTCTCTCTCTCTCTCCGGCATATGACCACAGATGGTGCGCCGACTAAACAAAACTTTCCTTATCCACCACCATTACCTCCACAACCACCATCATCACCACCACCACCAGTACCACCATCACTTATCACACTTTTACCTTTCATCCCAGTTGCAGCTGCAGCGCTACTGCCATATTATTATTATTATTATTATTATTATTATTATTATTATTATTATTATTATTATTATTATTATTATTATTTTGACACATCAATAACCTATTCCATGTGTGTTCCATGATATTTGCAAATACTCTGATTCCAGCACATCTATCTGACAGCACACACACACACACACACACACACACACACACACCTCGGATTAACACCTACTTGCCTTCCAGAAGAGGATTACCTTCCCGCCTCATCGCTCTACCACACCGCACTCCTCCACCTCCTCACCCCTCAAACATCATCACAACTTTCCCTCCGTTAATGTAAATTACCTACCCCCACACCCCTTTCATATTGTAATTTTCTTATATAGTTACACTTTGTTATCTTAATATGTACATTTTCAGCCTAACGGCTGCTATCTCCGAAATAAACCGATTATTATTATTATTATTATTATTATTATTATTATTATTATTATTATTATTATTACTATTATTATTATTATTACTATCATTATTACACACACACACACACACACACACACACACACACACACACACACTAAACGCATTCTCTCCGCTTTAATTAATAAGAAAACAAAAAAATACTAATAAAAACGGACACGATCTTTAAAATCTACCACTAAAGCCAGACTAAGAATATAACAGTGATACACGCAAACTACCGTACACCATTTAAAAAGAAACTAAGTAGCACTGTTAACAAGCAAATATACCTTAGGCAGGTCATGTTGGAAAAAGGAAGAAACACGCCTTCCTAATACCTAAAACAAAATACTTATCCTCTGTAGATCATTTCCCCGTTCATATCACAAAACATCCCTTCCTCGGCCATGCACCATGGAGGGAGAAAAGAGAAAGCAAGAGGAGCACTGGAGCAGGGGAGAGATGGAAGGGGGAGAGAGGGGGAGAAATCGAAAAGGGCAGGAGGGAGGGGAGGGAGATGAGAAGCGGAAGCCGGCAGGAGAGAGAGGGAAGGTGGAGGAGGAGAAAGATCGAGGGGGAAGGCGGGTTATGGGGAGGGAGGAAAAAAAATAGTAGGAGAGTCGAGAGAGAATTGGGAGGTACGGTGGAGAGGTTGGAGTTATGAGGATGAGTGGGGGGTACTGAAGGGCGACTGGCTGGGTGGACTGATGATAGGAGGGGGTCAGATGATCGTCATAGTGGGGTGAAAGGCAGGGAGAGGAGAGGGGGAGGGAGAACAAGGGGGGAAGACAAGCTAGTTAAAGGGCGTGGCAGATCGCTAATCATATTGTTACATTATTTTACTTAAAGCAGTCCTCCCATTTTTTGGTATAATGCCTTTACTACAAGCTGGGTTGGTGTTAATGGTTTGTCATGGGTGTGTGTATTCCTCCAGTGTCCCCCTTCCCAACCCTGGGGTAGCGACCCCACGAGAATAATAACCTTCACAAGGTCTCACATACTATTGTACTCCTCTAGTTTTACCGGCGCATTATACATGTGAGGGGGGTCGAGGGGGCGAAGCCCCCCGTTAGAGGTTAGATTATGTAAAGTTCGGTTGGAGTAGTTTATATATGCTTCCCCAGCCAAAAAAACGATTTCCCACGGGTCCCCCAAGATCATTAGGGGAAGGGGTTTAGGGACATGCATTTCGTACCTTAACTCTAATATGGAGGCGTAATATCGTATTTTGGATGCGCGGAGTTAATCTCCACAAATACAAACGTTAGTCATAATTCTGGTGGAATCCTGGAATACCCTCAGGAGTAAGAAAGGAATTCAGGTGTCAAATAATAAAAGAAACAGACCACTGAAAAAAAATGAGAGAGAGAGAGAGAGAGAGAGAGAGAGAGAGAGAGAGAGAGAGAGAGAGAGAGAGAGAGAGAGAGAGAGAGAGAGAGAGAGAGAGAGAGAGTACTGTACACACACTCAAAAAACTATCGTTTCAGTGGGGTCCGACGATTTTCACACTGAGCAACCCGGTAATCTCGGCAGGGTTGATAAAGAGTGCGATCACCCCACCACCTCAGCTGTGCTGGGGGGAGCAGGACAGGACCCCCGTAAGGGAGAGATAGAGAGGAAGACACTGAGATACCAGATATCACCATAATAACGGAGTGATTTGAGTGCCACTTGTTTAATCTTTATATTCACAATAAAGAAAATAAACAATAATGCTCTTATGATATACATAACAGGAGCAGCGAGTAGCGGGCCTTTCTTTATTGTTTCCTTTTTGTGCCCTTGTGCTGTCTCCTTTGCTGTAAAAAAAAAAAAAGCGGTGGGTAGAAGTATTCTCCCATGTCAAAAACAACCATCAACGCATGTCGGATATAGTTCACTTCATAATGTGCCATCCTGGAACTAATCCTTGCACTGAACATGTCTTTTCTTTCATGAAGAAGGTGTGGGCATCTAAAAAAAAAAAAAAAATCAAATTGCAACGCTAAAAGCATTGCTGGTAAGGAAGATAAAGTTTAAAAGGAGTTGCATGGACTTCTACAGGTTGTTTCAATCTACTCCTGGGCTACCTTTCTATCTTGTGCTGCCTCATAGCCTAATAAAAGTTGGAACTTTGCGCGCTTTTTTTAAGTTGATGAATACAGAAGTTGGCGCGGTCGTTTTAAATTGCTGAAATTAGCCGTCTCAGGAGAAGAGTAATTTATTAAATAGCTTGCATGCAGGAGTTAGTTTGTCTAACATGTCGGTGTAATGACTCGCCGATAATTATTAGAGAATTAATATGCTATACTAGTGAGGTCAATGCCAAGGTTATCTTACCATTTGCGAAATAAGTCAAGTTTATAATCCACTATAAATCTATCATAAGGGTTAGCTAAGTTTTACGTAACCTCCTAGGCTCAGTGGAGCCGTATGTGGCGATCAGTCAGTGGGATTCATTCTGATATCCGAATCCTGAGTGACTAATCACCGTAAGGTATTGATCATATTGTCTCCTAAATGGACGAAATTTTAACCCTTCACTCGTGTGTGAGGTGTTAAAGCATAATTTCATCATCCCCAAACACTACACTAGTATAGCCACCTTTGTGTTTTATGAAGCGTTACTGTGCCAGCTCAAATTCTACTGCTTCATTTACGAGTCCCGCTCACTTGGTTCAGGCAAGTGAACCCACACCCAGCACACGCAGTGATACCAACATGATTAGCCTGTTATCAATGGCTTCGTCCTTGGTGTCAGTTTGTATCGTGCTGAATGAGTAACGATAGTTTTTTGAGTGTGTACATGTTGGAATAAAATACTAAAACAAATAAAAATAGGGAATTAAAAGGTAGTATTGGGTGAAGTACACTAGTTTCGGTTCATTTGATTAAGCTTAATGAGCCGTGATGAGAGAAAACGCGCCGGTCAGCTTCACTCAGGTCCTCACAGACAGACACGGCTCGAAACACCAGCACGGAACCTTGACGGGCTCAGGATACTTCGCTGGTTACATCATTACCGGGAGCTTCATGGACGAGCTAAGCATGAACACCAAGTATATCTAAGCTACATACACAACCTTAGTATAATAAAAGATGCAGTACGTAAAATGAACACAGTATCGAGGCTTGCTGCGGCTTTTCTTGCTGACCATAAGACCCTCCTCTCCTCCCCTCCCCCTCCCTCCTTCCCTACCAGCCGCCTGAGGTAACGACGATTCTCTCCTCATTATTCCCTCACTCACGCTCACCAGTTCCTTCACACTCATTCCTCAGCACTGTGTCAGACTGGGGCCCCGTTCTTGCTACACAAGCACGTCGCCCCGTTCCTCTCGTCGGGGCGGGGCAGAGCGCGACTCCGCTCCGATCACCGCCGTGGCGTCAACATCACCGGCCAGGCACCGATGACGTCACGGCCGGCAGCCAATCACAGCACGGAACAACGTCCGTCAAATTTTACTAATGTCTTTATATACCTTCAATTCACTCCCCAGGCGATTCTAAACACGGATAAGCCTCATAATCACTTTAATAATCAAGAGCAGTCGCAAGGGAATGAGCAAACTGGCAGGACAAGGCTTTAGGCGGCAGGTCACTCACTCCATCCACCCCTGCCTCAGCCATTGCCTGTACGCTGCGTCCCTTATTGCAAGAAACACACCACACTGTTCCTCACCTTGATCCTCGCGTAGTGGCCGCCTCAGCACGCCGCCGCCAGCCACACGACACACGCGACACACCCGCGGCTAACCCCAACTAGTGAGGTGGCTTATGATAATGATCGTTACCTGCTGGCCCAAAGCACCAAATTTGGCACACATATACTTAGGTACAAAGCCAAACTTTTTGGAGGGGGGTACCCGATTTTAAAGGTCAAGGTCAAGGTCAGGGCAAGGTCAAAGGTCAAACATCGCTATTTGTCTTTTTTTCAACTTTCTTATTAATTTCCAGTACAAAATGTGCTGCCATTATATAAATTACTGTTAATGGTCTTGAGGGAGTCATATATGTAATTCAAGCTATATTTCTTTTAAGTGTATATTGAATTGTAGATCAAGATCATAGGTCACCAGGTGTAATTTCAATATATATAACAATGAATTATTGGCATCAGTATTTATATATGAATTCTATTGGACAAGTAGGGCATTATTTAAAAAGACATTAGTGCAATAAACAAACGAGTTACATGCATGCTTCAGTTACAATACGATGAGTCAAGCATAACACCATTGCCTCCTATAATAATATGTACTGTAGATCTTTACCGGATGCGAATATTGCAGTGGTAATCAGACTACTTCCTATTTAATACGACATCCTTGCACTATTGTTGCAAGAATTGCTTACATGGACTACCTCTATAAAGCTCTGCATGCATATCTTCTTGGAAGGAGTACAAGAATATGGAAGGGTCGTCATGTTTCACAATCACCTCGGCACTGACATAGTGTTGTACATGTCAGGCCAGCTTTCTCGCATTTACAGTTCTTAGAACTGCTTTGCAACCACACTTTATGAGTTCTTTGCACGCAGCAGCAGCTGGAATTGTGGTCCAGATGGGATGCCACCCTGTGTCTGATTTGGACCATCCAAAACCAGCTGGGCTTGGGTCAGCAATGACTGGTTTCAGACTCTCTGTCCAGATACTGGCCTGGTACACACATCGGTTGACATGTTGGAGCAGAGCATTTTGTGTTGGTGGTAGCCTTTCCATTAGTTTCACTCTGTTAGGAAAGAGGTCTTGCCGAAGGTTATTAACTTTGCTATGGTGAGTTGTGTTGTCGTACATGGCACAGGTGAACTGCTCAATTAGCCTGAATACCGGAGATGATGTTTCTTGAGGAACAAATGGTGAGGACGATGCTGTAGTAAACCCTTCTGTCGAGATTGGGAGTGATTTCCAGGTCTTCCATGCTGATTTCTTTCCTTTACCATTAAATTGGGATGTTACATCACATCCAGTGAAAGCATGGAAGAAGGGTAGTGCTTGACATTTATCTTCACCAAGTTCCAGGCAAACAGAGTTGATATGGTAGTATCGAAAGTGCCTCCCTGCACCAAATCCAACCCACAGATCTAAGTCAGGATACCAACTGACAAAACGGTGATAAACTCCTACAAGGACCACAACCACGTCTGTATCAACAGTTCTGACAAGAACTGATGTTGCACCTTTCCTCAGGGCATCGTCTTCCATAGCTGCAGCTTCTGTGACATTAACAGTGTCGGTGTTGCAAGCAATAGCTGGAACTATTCGATAACTATCTGGAAGGGATGGATTTCTAATGTGTGCCTGTGGTGGTATTTTGATGGGCTCTCTACTTGTCTCTTGCTTATTCTCTGCAGGAAACTGGAACACACTGATACTTGTGCCATGGAATGATCCTTCAGCTGTTTGTGATGTTGGATTGTGATCCAGATTGTCTAGTGCCCCTGCTGTGAACACACCATCAATAAGTTGCACAGGGCATACCATACCTTCCTCTTGATATCGTTCACATACTGCATTTGTCAGCCAGTCTTCCACTTCTAACACTCTTTCATAGCTGACACTGATTCCGAGTTTATGGAGATGTGTCAACATTTTCTTGCTCCGGGTTTGCGTGTGAACACTCAAGCCTACATATAAGGGAAGCGGTGGTTCTTTGGATCTATGGTGGCGTGGGTTCTCTGCTACTTTGGGCTGTTCTTTACAATTGAATCTAATCAGCTGGCATATGGTCAGACATTCTTGTGAATTTGTTGCGGTCTGGTCCTTGATGTTTGATCCATATAACAACATGGAGATCAAGACTTTGAGTGAATTTGGCACTGAGTCATCTTGACAGTCTGTGGTGAAACTTCCACTGAATGTACAGAATTTTGTCTTTGAAATTTCTTGCCGTATTACCTTTGCTATGTGTACCATTGAGAGAGCGTCCTTCTCAAAATCACGAGACTTCACCTCCTCCTTTATGAGCTTCTGAAGGCCTTCATTAAAGACAAGAACTGTTTGTTTGCCAACTGATTGTTCCTGACACTGATCCTTGTAATGATCCAAAAGTTTGTTTTTCAGCCGTGTCTTGTTCACCTATTTTTCATACCCCAAGGCTGCAAAGCGAGCTACACACATTTTGTGCAGATCTACTAATGGAAATATGTACTCCCCGTCTTCAACATTCGCTTCAATAAAAGATATAATTTCTGCAAATACCCTTGAGTCTGTCATTGATTGATCAGTTGTATCCGATAATGTAGCCATGGATCGCTTGTAACTTCTGTATCGAACACGGAATGCATCCATACATTGTTTGTGATAAGATCCCCATCTGCAATAGTAGCTAACAAATCAGTATCTTGTAGTTCTGTTGAGTATACCATCTGACTTCCATCAGTTCGAGATACACGTTTGGATTTTCTTTGTCCAGTACTAACATCATCGCCAGAGTGGTCAACAATTCTCTTTCTAGCATTTTTGATTTGGCAAATAACAAATGACAGTTTTATTTGCCATCCTGTTGTGTTGCAGGACACTTTAATGCCCCATCTTCTGTACCTCTGAAACATAAAATACATATTATTACAAAAAACTAAAATGACACCTAAACATGCCCAGCACACGGACACACCCTCACTCCGGCACGCCGCGCGGCACTCTGGGTTTGGTGTGAAGTCACCGATGCGCCTTTGTTTTACCCACAACGCCCGATGGTTTTGTCGACATGGTTACATTGACACCTGGGGCACTTTGGTCGCTTTCCATCGAGTACTAAGCATTGCTATTGAGGTTTGCGACTAAATAAATAGTTTATTCCATTGTTTAGTTAAATAATAATACTAAAATATCACGGCATTCTTTACGTTACCTCTCTGAGAGTTGGTAACACGAGGCGCCTTCCCTCTACGTCAGCGCCTCGCCACTCGCTTGTTACTGCCTGAATATTTCACTAAAACGAAGGATTCCTATATACACTCCACCCTATAAACCATTCCTCTGCGTGAGGAGGCACGGGGGATCACTGTACACCATCAAGATGACTTGTACTCCCCAGGCTGACATGATCACTGCCGCCAAGGAGACACATCATTCTGAGTAGGCTTGCCAACACTGCTGACGCCTGTAATAATGAGGCCCTTATAACCATTTCAAACAAAATTACTCCCCTCGTAGACACAACCACAATTGGTTGGCAGATTATTGCAAAGCCAATGGATGGACATTTGTCGATACCTGGGACCACTTCTTTGGCAAGAGCTATCTCTACCAGAGGGACGGGGTTCACCTTTCATGGGAGGGGATTCAGATCTTATCTGATGCCCTTGAACGTAGATTGGGGGCCCTGCAGGGTTTTTTAGGGTAAGTAAGAAGGGGCCTAAGGTGGCAATAGCTAGTGGGAGGATTAAATGTAGTAATAATAATAGCAGCTGCAGGGTAAAGCAAGGGGTAGGTCTAAATGTGTACTATACAAACAATAAAAGTATTAGGAATAAGATAGATTTATTGTGGGGAAAGGCGTGCGTAGAGGAATTTGATATGATAGCGATCACAGAGTCATAGATTAATACTGCAGACAGGCACTTTCCCCCAGAATTAGATATTGAAGGGTATAAGTTATTCCACCAAGATCGAATAGGCAGGAAGGGGGGTGGGGTCGCACTCTTCGTCAAGGATAATCTTAAGTGTGTCATTAACAACTCAATCAAGGTAGACAGCAATGCAGAATTCCTCTGAGTAGAAACAATAGGTAGAAAGAAGCTTGTCATAGGAGTACTTTATAGACCGCCCAACCTTATCAGGGATAGTAGCCAACCCCTTTTACAGGAAATTAGTAGGGCGTCAAGATATAGAAATGTGTGTGTAATTGGGGATTTCAATTATAGAAACATAGAGTGGGATACTTTATCCGGAGATCAGGAGGCGCAGGATTTGTTAGATGTGATACAGGATAGTTTCCTTAAGCAGTTAATTAGAACACCAACGAGGGAAGAAAACATTTTGGATTTGTTGTTAACTAATGGAGAGGACATAATAAGCAATATTGAAGTTGGGGATTCATTAGGTAACAGTGACCATAAGGAAATTAGATTTAATATTAAATTGGAGGACAGAGTCAGCAGTAACAACACATTAATACCTGACTTCAGGAAGGCGGACTACGAGGGGTTAAGAAAGCAGCTGCAAAGGCTTAGGGGAGTGAGATCAGAGGTAGGTCAGAACCCAGAGCAGGGAGGGGCGTTAATCTCTGGTGCGGTCACTAGTCAGGTCAGTAGCTTGGAGGGTGAGTACAATAGTCTGGTCAGGGAGATTAAACTAGGCCAGTAACAGTTTATACCTCACAGGAGAGTCAGGTCAACAGGTAATTAATTACCCGCGATGGATGACAGACATGCTAAAATCTGAAATAGGAAGGAAAAGAGTACTATATGTAAGAATCAAGAGGAGGGAAACTCACCTATGGGGCAGTTACAACGATTTAGCTAGAAAAGAAAAGAAGAACACGTGTATAGCAAAACGTAATTATGAGATTAGAATTGCCAGGTAAGCAAAGACCAATCCAAAGGGTTTCTTTCAGCTTTATAAGACCAAGGTTAGGGATAAGATAGGGCCGCTTCAGTCAGGAGAATCACTGATTGATAGAGATGAGGAAATGAGCGAAGTGTTAAATAGATATTTCTTAACTGCATTTACCAAAGAAAGATTAGATGACATACCTCAGGGAGAACTGATCTACAGGGGAGAAGAGGTTGAAGGATTAACCGACATCAACATAAGTAGGGAGCTCGTGATAAGACAGACAGATAGGCTTAAAGTTACTATGGCGCCCGAGCCAGATGAATTTTTTCCCAGGGTAATAAAGGAATGTAAAACTGAAATCAGTGGGCAGCTAAGATAAGTTTTTAGGAAGTCACTAGACACAGGGGTGGTCCCTGGTTGATGTAGGCGGGCACACGTTATTCCAATATTTAGGAAGGGAGACAAATCTTCTATGCAAAACTATAGGCCGATTAGTTTGACGTCAGTTATGGGTAAAATGCTTGAGTTAATAATAGCTGATAGTATTAGGGACCATACTTACTTACAAAATTTAATTCACGACTCACAGCATGGGTTTTGAAGGAAAGTCGTGCCTCACTAATCTTTTATCCTTTTACAATAAAGTATACGAGGCAGCTGACAATGATGAGAGCTTTGATGTAGTTTATCTTGATTTTAGTAAGGCCTTCGATAAGGTACCTCACCAAAGACTGTTAAATAAAGTCAGGGCTCATGGAATAAGAGGGAAGGCATTTGATTGGATTAAGGCGTGGATTAGCGACAGGAAACAGAGGGTTACCATTAACGGTAAAAAATCCGAATGAGGCATAATGTTACCAGTGGGGTTCCTGAAGGTTCAGTTTTAGGCCCCCTTTTATTCATTATCTACATCAGTGACATAGACAATGGGATAACTAGTGACAAAGGTAAATTTGCAGATGACACCAAAATAGGACTCACTATTAGGACAAGGGAGGATGCTAGAGCACTGCAGGAGGATCTCAACATACTGTCAGCTTGGTCAGAGAAATGGGAGATGAACTTTAACATCACCAAGTGTAGCATACTAAGTGTAGGAACACGCAACCCATCACACGGGTATAGTTTAGACTCCACAGCGATAAGTAGGGCAGAGTGTGAAAGGGACTTAGGAGTGTTAGTGAACTCTGACCTAAAACTAAGGAAGCAATGTATTAGTGCGAGGCATAGGGCTAACAGGGTTGTCATGATTTCATTATTCAAGGAATAGCCCATAGAAAAATACCGCGGAAGTGACCGCCATTTTGATTGAGAGAGAGGGAACTCAGTCCCTCACCAAGGCGGGAAACCAGGCAGGCGGGAAACAGCACCTATTTCAAATCATATTCGTTATTGCTGCCAAAGCTGAATTATGAGTGGGATGCATGACCCCCTATTACCGTGCATGGTGTTAGGTTATTAATAAATAATAAACCATAGCCGTAGGGCGTTTAGCGTAAGTGTTACACAGAAAACGAGATGTCACTGTGGCGAGAGCTGGCATCTTGTCCGCAGCTGAGGCTTGTGGGTCTCGCCGGGCCGCTCGCAGCCATCTTCCGCCCAGACTCCAACGCGACGAGACGTTCCCCACCAATCTCCCGTGCCACGTTGTTCATCGTGGTGGTCTTTCCAGCTTGTAGTATCCACAAGTCCAGAGTGACTGTGTGCTGCAGGCGAGAGTAGACGTGGGAGGTAAGAAGGGCACGGCATGTTGCAGAGAGGGACGAGAGACGACTGAAGGCAACAACTGGCAACACACTAGACCTTATTCTAACTAGTGATAGTGACCGAGTTGGTGAGATACGGGTGCTTCCTCCCTTCCCTAATTGTAATCACAGCCCAACACTTTGCAGTTACATTTTTCAGGATATTTCGGGATCCCAAATGTCATATAGTCATAGACTCTGGCATAACGGCAAATACCAACAGATAAGTAGCCACTTGTCTGTTGTTGATTGGGACTTGGAATTTCTACACCTTAATGTCGAACAGATGTTTTCACGTTTCCTTAATATTTTGATGCCTTTAATTGATAGATACATTCCCTCCTCTACCATCAAGGCAGGTGCTCATTCCCCTAAATGGCAGGTTCGCCCACCTCAAACTTTGAAGAGGAGACGCCATATGCTGTGGATACAATACAAGACAATACGTTCTCGTTTAGGAAGGAATGACTGGTATTATAAGACACTTTCGCTTCTCACATCAGCTATTTCTAAAGGTCAAAGAGGGGGTCAGGCGGGTTCTAAAGAGTGTTTCTTCAGGTTCATGGTACAGAGGAAGGGTCAAACTACCACCAGGGCCATAAAACTATTACTGGAAATGCTGAAAACTCCTACGAAAGCCTTGTCAAATATGGAGTTTTGGACGACGAAATGTCTTATAATACGACCCTGTATGTCATGACATTTTGTTGGATAAGCTTAGGAAATTGGGTATTACAGGCAACCTTTTGGGCTGGATAAGGGAGCTTTTAAAATCTCGGGTTATGAATGTTGTAGTCGATCGTCAGTTGAGTCGTCCTTGCGATGTGGTCAGTGGAGTGCCCCAGGGTTCAGTTCTTGGTCCACTTCTATTTCTTCTATATATTAACTTACTCATGACATTAGTTCCCATACAAAAAAAATTGCTGATGACCTTAAATTGTATATTTCAATTGAGACTAACTGTGTGGATACTGCTCACCAAAACATGGCTTCTTGTCAAAGAGATATTGATAATCTTTACAAAGTTGCATTGTCTTGGGGGTTTATCCATGAACATTAATAAATGTGTAGTTGTCAAATTCCAGAGGCGGACCGTGGACTTGTCGGGTTTACCGGCCTCTGGTATGTATTATCTAAATGGCATTCCTATTCCAGTTAAAGATTCTGCAATGGACCTTGGGGTTAATGTCGATTCTTCCTTGAAATTTCACCAGCACATACAGAACGTCGTCCAGAAAGCAGGTGGCATGGCTCAAAATCTACTTAAATCTACAGTTAACCGCGATGCTACCTTTCTTGTCCCTATCTATGTGACGCACATTCGGCCTTTACTTGAATATTGTTCAGCTGTGTGGAATCTGGGATATATTACTGATATCAACTCACTTGAGTCAGTGCAGAGACGTTGGACCAGGAACATTAGAGGTATGGAGCATCTAAGTTATTCCCAGAGACTGAAGGCTTTGGACTTGTACTCTGTCCATGGTCGGCTGCTACGACATGACATGGTAAAGTATTGGCAAATATTTCACGGTTTTTGTGCTATTGCCCCCGAGGATGTTTGTCAGTCCACCTCTAGGCACCACAAGAGGTCATCAGTATAAGGTTGCACACATAAGAACTGAATTAGAGATCCGCAAGAAGTTTTTCAACGTCAGAGGTATTTCGCTGTGGAACTCTCTTCCCCAGCATGTTTTTTCAGCTAATTCACTCTCGGCATTTAAAGCATCCCTTGCTGCTCATCTCGGTGACAGACTTTTTACATATTAGTTTGTTCATTTACATATTATAAATTGATTATTTACTTTGCTGCACATGCTGCACAATTCCAGCTCTGTCTATAGCACATGTATTTGTATGTATGCAGCTAGGTTACTGAACTAGTCGGGCTGGCGCATCAGCTTCCTTTTGGACCCTGTGTCTACCGGGTTCTGGGAAGCCCACCAGGTGAGAGAGAGGACTCCAGGGTTCCAGACCACGAGGTAGATCAGGTGTGGCTCCCGCTTCGCCCATCTCCAGTTAAGTAATCTATTTGCAAAGGATGTTTTAAGACAGATAGATAGGTTGCTGTGTGCCTGAAATTAATTAATTATTTCTTAATTTCCAGCGAGTTTCTTTGTTGCTTTAAATAAACTTAAGAGCAGGCTCATCTGGTCTTTGCTTAACCTATGGTAGTGTGACTGGTCAGATAAATAAAATAAGTGACTAGAGTGGCTGTGAGTCTGAGAACTCAATTTTTATATATTTTTTTATATATTTTTTTTTATTGATGAGAATTTACGGGATTTTCGGAAGTCCAGATCTTTCGAGAACCCCACAAGGGTATTAGGCTTTATTAACAGGACGGTAACCAACAAAAGTGCAGAGGTCATCCTCGGACTCTATTTAGCGTTAGTTAGGCCACACTTAGATTATGCTGTCTAGTTTTGGATCCCACACTAGAATGGACATCAGCTTGATAGAATCAGTTCAGAGGAGGATGACCAAAATTATTCAAGGTCTGAGGAACCTCCCATATCAAAATAGGCAGAAACATCTCAACTTACACACACTAGAGAGATGAAGAGTGCGGGGAGATCTGATAGAAGTATTAAAATGGGTCAAGGCGATATAAGTAAAGTACTGAGAATTAGCCAGCTGGATAGAACACGCAGCAATGTATTTAAATTAGAAAAGTATAGATTTAGGAGGGAAATAGGCAGGCATTGGTTTAATAATAAGGTGGTGGGGGAATGAAATAGACTCAGCAATCACATAGTGAGTGCTGGGACGGTAGCTTGTTTTAAGAGCTACATGGACGAGGATAACAGGTGGTAGTGGGGGGGAATGTGGAGCTGGCTTGTGTAGGCCATTAGGCCTCTTGCAGTCTCCCTATGTTCTTATGATCTTATGTTAACCAGGTGCTCTCCCTTCCAAGGTGTCATGAATCAGACAAAAGTTCCTGATATTCCTCTCATAATTACATCCCTTAATTAAATTAAATTAAAACAAGGTACCTCATCAACCATTAAAAAGAAAAATATTTCTCCCGCACTAAAACAGGTTTTCCCCTCCCCAGGTGTCGTGGATCAGGCGCAAGGACCTGCACGTGCTGACCACGGACAACTTCACGTACACGACGGACACGAGGTTTCGCGCGCTGCACCTGCCCGGCTCGCCCTTCTGGAGCCTGGAGGTGGACCGGCCTGCCATCACCGACACCGGCCTCTACGAGTGCCAGGTGTCCACGCAGCCCAAGATATTCCGCCGCTTCAGGCTCAGTGTTGTGGGTGAGTGGAGGGTGGGTTGTGGTGGGGGTTAGTAATTAAGGGAGTGGGAGGATGGGTAGAGAGATGTGGGTGTAATGGGAGAAGGGGGTGTAAGAAGGTATGAGGGTGTGTTGGGGGGAAGGGTGGGTACCGACAGGTAGAGTCCCTTGATAGAGAGTACCGACATAGGCGGCCCTGTGTATGAGGCTGCTGGGCGGCATTATTGGTCCCTCGAGCACCGCGCCAACCTTGAACTGAGGTATCAAAAATATAATTTCCTATTTTTGGAGCGGACACGGCTGCTTTTTAATGTAGCAATGCCTTGCTGCCTGGCTTGCGGCTGTATTAGCAGGCCGGAGGTGGGATACAAAGTTAATAAATTCCCTGCAAGTCCGTTGAGAAGGCAAAGTTATGCTAACAAAGTCAGTCTTCTTGGGAGGAAACCATCTCGTTGGTCAGGTTTATACCAGATATGCAGTGTGTGTGTTTTGCTATAATAACTTACCTCCGTTTGTACTATCTATGGAGATTTTTGTGAGAGATAATGCTACAAGGACTGAAACAATCGTTCACCTCACTGTCATCAGAGGTCCAGCCATCGTTGCTGATGAGGGAAGCTGTCGCCCATATGGCCAATATTATTGGATGTGATCTCTCCTACAGGGCTTTAGACTCATAGTGGATATTTCACAGTCTCATAAATGTCAGTCTCACGGACTGGACGCGTTACAAGATTTTGGATAAAAAAAAATCATGTTACTTCTGGCATGCCATACGTCTCTGTAAAACTCCAGAATCACACCTAAGTCATTCTAATGGTTAAAACATTATTTTTTATTTATACATTTATTAAGCATCACTCTGATACCGGTTTCCATTATTATTTATCGTTTCTGAGATTTTAACATGCGGGGAAAGTTAGTAGTATTTTAGAGAGAGAGGTTTGTTACTATTTGCTCACGTGATGCTAGAAAAGTAGAGCTATAAGTCCCTCTTTATTTAATATCATACTGTATAAGGTTGCACATTCTTCATTTCCATGGGTACCAATGTCATTATAATATTATGATGATATTTTTCTACAATATTCTCTGTATCTATTTTGACCCGCAAGCAAAATGAAATATGTTTAATTAGTCTTAGTATTATATTGTATTATTTTTTCATCAACAATAATTATTTCAATATTCAATTCAATTCAATAGATAACATTGAACTATAATCATTGATGAATTATCTTCACAAATCCTTGGAATTACACAGTAGGCTATATTTATTGCACTAACTGCATCCTAGTGTGTATATGTGTGTGTGTGTGTGTGTGTGGGTGGGTGGGTGTTAACACAAGAAAGCAGCACGGCAAGTAATAGAATCAGTGTCCCCTTCCAACACTCCGTCATTGCACTAATTTTCTCTCCATCGGCTGAAGTTTACTGCAAACAAGTAACAGAAAGGAAATGAGGTGCCTTGGCGTTGATGGATATAGACTTTGGATGGAGCTTTGGTGGTGTGTTAGCAACGTAGCGTGTGACAAGTAGTAATAGGTCGAACTGTTTAGAACATAAGAACATAAGAACGCAGGAGTCTACAAGAGGCCGGTAGGTTTGTATAAGGTGTTTTTGAGGTTTGTTGTTGTGATGAATTTCAGTTTTTATTCACTGCGCCCTCCTGAGGACGTTGGAGAGGCAGCCTCCCTGCAGGCAAGGGTCACACGAGGAAGGGATTTGTAGGTAAGAGAAAGACTTCCTCAACTACTGCCGATAATGTTCTACAACGATAAGTATTGTTAAATCCATTCATCACAGTAGCAGGACTCAAAAGAAGCACCCAGGCTTGTTTGAAGTCTCTCAGTACCCTCTGAGCCTGCCGCCTCTCAAGACTCAAGGTCGTCAGTAGCTGCAAGGGCAGCAGCCCGCCGTGACACGCGCCTATATCACAGGCAACGTGGGTTACTGAGTGTCTATACTGAGACAGTGGCTGATCGTAAAGCTCTTGTCACTTTCTTATGGTGAATTCTTACGGCTGGTGACCAAATTATGGTAAAGTATGAGGCCGTAATGGTGGGTTGGCGACACTTGTTGGAGTAGACACAAACTGTCTTATTTCATTTCCCAGAGCTCAGTGGCTGCTGGCTGTTAGGAGAACGTGTGTAGGTCTGACACAAGTATGCTCAGTTTCAGTGGACGACCCGTATAGCTGTGGAACAGAAATGCAAGAGAGAGCGTGTGCGAGTGTTTGAAAAGCGCGGCGAATAACAGGGCCAATAATAGTGTCCTTATCATGGGTTGTTGTTACTCTCTCTATCAAGGGACTCTAGGTGCAGAGTGTGGGAGTGTGTTGGAGTTGGAGGAAGGGTGTGTGTGTGTGTGTGTGTGTGTGTGTGTGTGTGTTTTGGTGTGTGGGGGGGTTACTCAAGTGAATGATTGTGTAATCGTGCTCGTCAGTAGTAGGCTATGTTTTGTGAATTTTGTTGGCAGTCAGAATTAAAGATTTGATCTTGCTTTAGACAAAATTATACTGTTGCATTCTAAAGCAAGGAAGCCTATTTAACTCACTAGCCAACTAATTATTACCTAAAAAGATAACTTACCAACGATCTAACAAACTAAAAAGGAAACAAAAAAAACTAACGAATCAACTAAGTAATAATGAGGCGTGTGGAGCAGATAGATATGTTAATTAAAAAGATAACAGAGCCTCTATCTGAGTGTTGTGGCGTGTGGCGTGTCGCGTGTGGGTGAAGAATTAAGGGGCAGGGAGGAAGAGGCGTGCTTGGAGGTGGAAGGAATAAATGATGGCTTCTGTCTTAAAGGTAGGCAGGGTGCGGCGTTAGAGGGTGTAAGGGGAAGGCAGCATTGGTAGCAATGTTAGCCTCCTTTAGTGTCTGTAGGTTAGGGTTGAGGTTTGCTGGTGAACTGTGGCGGGGCTTATTTCAATGTTAGTGTATTTGGGTTTGACATTAGTGTTATTGAGTGGGGAAGGAAAATGGAGTGAGCTTAGTGTGTGTGTGTGTGTGTGTGTGTGTGTGTGTGTGTGTGTGTGTGTGTGAGAGGAAGAGAGATGAGAGGGTAACATAACCTCACAGAAGGCTTAGAGATAAACAAGGTAAAAGGAAAGGATTAAGAACAGAGGGAGAAGAGATGAGATATATAAGGAAGAAAAATTTATAGCGTGAGAAGGTGGGGAAGTAAAGAGAAGTGTGTGTGTGTATGTGTGTGTGTGTGTGTGTGTGTGTGAGAGAGAGAGAGAGAGAGAGAGAGAGAGAGATAATAGATAATAGATGTGAGATAATAGATGTGAGAGACCCCGAAGGCAAGAAGGAACGGAGGAAAGGAGGAAAGAGGGAGGAACGTAGCAGATAAATCTGTTCCATTCTACTTTACTTTGCCATGTAATATATATGCGTTTTCTATTTTTAACTATTATTTTTGGTAAATATCTTTCAACTCTTCTCTCTCCTTTTTTTAATTTTCCTTATTTTCCCTATTTCTTGTATTTTCTTTTTTACATTATTATAGCCATGATTTTTAAAGTTTTCATTTATTTTTTTCGTTTGTCTCATTTGTCCCTTGTTCTATTGTGTTATCTTTCTCCTGAGTTTTTTTTTTTTTCCCCTTATCCGTTTTTAGATATTCTTTCCTATTTTTTTAATTTCCATTTAAAACGTTTTTTTCTATTCATATTTTAGGGCAACAGCTCACATCATTGTTTTCTTTTAGTTTATTATTATTATTATTATTATTATTATTATTATTATTATTATTATTATTATTATTATTATTATTATAATTTTCATAATTATCATTATTAATACCACCACTGCTACTACGACTACTACTAATAATAATAATACCACTACTACTTTTATCATTATCTTTATTATTTTGACACCTACTAGTTATACCACATCATTGTGATTTTCATAATTTCTATTTTTATAATTACTATCATCATTATTACTATTACCATTATTCTACAAAAACCCTTTCCTATCTTCCATAGCACCTTCAGAGTTATCCATTAGCCTTCCTCGCATATGGGTATTCAGCTTAACAAAAAAGTAACCTTGAGCACCAATCACAAGGCTGTCATGGCGCACCAAATCCTTCCAGTATTTCACTAATTCATCATTCCCAGCTTTGACCTCTGTTTCTTCTACAATTTCCTTTACTCTTCACCATCTCTCTCTCTCTCTCTCTCTCTCTCTCTCTCTCTCTCTCTCTCTCTCTCTCTCTCTCTCTCTCTCTCTCTCTCTCTCTCTCTCTCTCTCTCTCTCTCTCTCCATTTCCCTAGTTTGGTTGTTATTTTCTTCCCCTTCCTCTCTCATTTATTCATTGCCTTATCTTCATTCCCTTTCCTTATTTACTGAACATACATTCGCCTTTATTCTCTCTCTTTGTCCTTCTGTTTCTCCATTGTTTATATTTATTTGCTTTACTTACTATCTTCGCTCATCCTTATTTTGTATCATCATAATCTTTTATTTTTCGTATTATTTATCTTTTCCTTTTTCATCTCATTCTTATTACTTATTTTAATTCTAAAACACCTCCTCTTTGAACCATTCTTCTCTTTTGTTTTCTCCTTTTTGTAACTTTTCCTTTCGTAGCCCGACTGTCATTTTTTCTTTTTATATTTTTTCGCTTTCATTCTCTATGGATTTTCTGTCTTTTCCCATTCTCGTTTTCCTCTTCGTTCTCCAAATATTTCTCCTTTTCCCTTTTTAATCCTTTTCTTCCCTTCATCTCTATCCTTCTCTCTCCTTTCTTCTGACATTCAAAATCTACTTTCTTCTCCTTCATCTTCCCATCATTCATCAATGCCTTTGTTCCCTATCTCCCTTCTTCCTATTTCCATCTTCTTCCTCTCCCTATTCACGTTGCCCTCCCCAACACTTCCTTGATTCTTCTTCCTTTCCCTCCCTTTATTGACCTTTCCTCCACTTCCCTCTTCAATCTTCCCATTTTATCTTACCGTCCACTTTTTGTCGCACACCTTCTTGTCGCTTGTCTTTCTCTGCTTTTCATTCTCTTCTTCTTCCCCTCCTGGTTATGTTTCTCTTATTTTTATCATTGATTTCTCTCTGTTTTCTTTTGTTTTGCTTCTTCCTCTTCATCCTTCTGTGCTTTCAATTCCCACTTTTCTGTTGTCTATTTTTCTCTGTTTTTCAATGTCTTCTGAACTTCTCCTAACTCCTTCCTCCTTCCACTATTCCATTCTTCCCCTCCTTTGCTTCCTATTTACATACATTCTTTCTATCTCTTTTTTTTCCCTCTGGTTTATTGCCTTCTCTTTCTGGAATACGACATTTTCATTGTATTTTTTTTCTTCTCGTTCTCTTTATCTCCATCATCCTTACAAACTTTATCAACCTTGTCTCTCACCCCAATCCATTTTTTTTCTCATTTTCTTTTCGTTTTCCTCTACATTTTATTTCCCATAAGCGTCCTACAGATTCACAGAACCCTCTCTCCTATCTACTAATTTTTGTTCTTAACTCCTCCTCCTTCTCCTGTTACTCTTTTTTTCCTCTATTTTAACCTCCTGTTGTCCTGATCATGGCCGGAGTTTTGATGCCTATAATCACCAGATTTATTTTTCTAAATTTCCTTGGGCAGAGGGGTGACAGTTATTATTCAACGCCAATTTGCAAAACGGATGTGACATTGATTGCTATAGGAAAGACAGGTAATATTAAAGATAAAACCCTCACTCCGTATTTAATTATTCTACAAATGTGAACAGTAGGCTAAGGCAAAGGACCTGTGATATTATCGTTTTTCAAGGTCTCTACTCAGTACCCCCACTCTTCCCCACCGTACCCCTTTACACCCCTTTCACACACTACCTCTTACACCTCACACCTGTCACCCCTAGTCTAACCCCCCCCCCCCTCTCCCTCTTTCCCTAGTCCCCAGCGCGCGCATCACCGGGTCGAGGGAGATCTTCATGAAGGCGGGCAGCGACATCAACATTACGTGCGTGGTGAAGGGTGCCATTAGGGGAGCGCCCGTCACCTGGTACCACGTGCTGCCCCGCGACCCACGTGAGTACACACCGGGAGAAGGGGGGAGGGGAGGGAGAAGGGGAGGGGAAGAGATGATGATGTCTGCGAGATAATGGGTGGGGGAGGGGGCTAAAGGTGATGCTGGGAAGATTAAGAAAAGGAAAGAAAGTAGAAGAGAGGAGAAACAGAGCATGGTGGGAAAGGAAGCGGAAAATGATGCCGAGTGCCAATACAATAGTCACATTAAAAAAAAATAGATTAGATAAATTCATGGAAAATGATGTTATTAGATTTACAGGAGCTGTGCAGACTCCTTAACGTTCTTATGTTTGTTGAGTGCATAAAGGAAGCATACCAAGAAAGACGCAGAAAATAGTAACAAACGAGTAACGATAAATAGAAAAGAGTAAATAAAATAATATAGAAAAATATGACAGCTACACAAGGGAATAAACAAAGAGGGGCAAGAAAAGCAAGAAAATAGACGAATAAGGACAGATAAATGGTATAAATAATGTGATACAGAACGCAAAGATAATGCAAACGATAGTTGTACATGGAAATAAGCGCAACAGAACACACTTCAGACTAATAATGAAAGAGGATAAAAAACGAAATAAATGGAGGGAATAAAAGGAGGATGGGAGTATGTGGAACTGGACGAAGGTGAAGAGGAAAGAAGGAAGGAAGGAAAGGAAAAAGAGTTCTGTATTTAGTTTTTAGACTCTGTTCTCTTTGTTTGTTTGTTGTTGTTGTTGTTGTTGTTGTTGTTGTTGTTGTTGTTGATGTTCTTGTTCACTCTAAAAGGCTGATGACTTTGTTTTCGCTTACTTGTTGTTATTGTCGTTGTTGTTCACTCTGCAAGATTGAATGCTTTGCTCTTGCTTTTTTTTTTTTTCATTGTCGAACAAAGCTTTTGATTTTGCGGATTGTTTCTCTTTCCCCCCCCCCTCCATCTCTCTCTCTCTCTCTCTCTCTTGTCTGTCCTTCCACGCATGTACTGTAGATGCATTTATCCGTATTGACTGTCTGCCTGTCTGTGTGTTTTCTGTCCTTCCTACGTATTTCCTTCTCTGTCTCTTTGTTCCATTCCTAATCATTTTTACTTTTCCCATTTTTTTTTGTTTCACTTTCTATCTATTAATTATTTTTATTTCCTCTTTTATTCCATTCATTTATGTCACTTTATTGGAAAATCTCTCTCCCTTTCTTTTTTGTAATCTAGTCTTTTTTTCAATAATCCACACATTTTTTTCTCGTTTTTTTTTCATTTTCCAGTCATTCTTTTTGCAATATTCCACAGCCAGTTTTTTTTTCCATATTTGTCTGTATTTTTTTTCATATTCTACGGTCGTTTATTCCATATTCTACAGTATTTTTTTCATATATCAGTATTTTTTCATATTTTCCATTATGTTTTTTTTTTCCATTTTTCAATTTTTTTTTCCCATATTGAACAGTCAGTTTTTAAGCAATATTCCAAAGGCTGTTTTTCTTCATATTTCACAATCCGTTTTTTTCCCATTTCTTCCATATTCTAAAGTGTGTTTTTCCCACATTAAATTTTGTCAGTTTTTCTATATTCCACAGTCAGTCTCTCTTTCCATATTCCACTGCCAGTTTCTTCAATATTTCAGTGTCTGTTTGAAATCAAATATTTTTCATCTTCATATTTTCCGTCTGTTTCTCCCCTCATCGCGGCCTCTACCCCGCGCCACTAATTCACTCTCGCCTCATGCAAATCATCTTCCTTCATGCGGTTCTTTTACTTGTCTCCGCTGAGCCGTCTATTTTGCCCTATAAATCAGACCTTTTGCTTTATTTATTTTTTCCATCAGCCACCTCCATCACCACCACGACTACCAACACCAACCCTCATACACGCACATTCTCAATTACCACCGCAACCACCAGAACAACACCCATCACCACCAGTACCTCCACCATCACCACTACACGACCTCCACCACCAATAGCACAATAGTCACCTCCATCGTCTTCTTCCATCACCAACAGAACAAAAACACCCATCTACACCATACATCACCATACCACCACCACCACCACCACCACCACCATTGATTCCACTTGTTGCACACTCCATATACTTGATTTCCCTTCCTGGTCCTCCATGTATCCATACCGAGAGTTTTTCGACCGCGCTGTTCCCTGTAGGGCCGAGGGAAATAAAAAAGGACAGGTGAAGGAGAGAAGGAGGGAAGGACAGGTGCGAAAGAGAAGGTGAAGGGAACTGGAGGAGGCTGAGAAAGGGGAGGAGGAGGAAAATAACAGGGAAAGGAAAGGGTTCTGGAGAGAAGGACAGGTGTGAAGAAGTTGAAGGAAATTGGAAGAGGAAGAGAAGCAGGAGGAAAAAGGGGAAGAGAGTACGGAGAAGATATGGAATAGAAAATGAGAGGAGAAAAGGAAGGAGTTTGAAAGAGAAGGAACGAAAATAATGGGATGTGATGGGGTAGGGGAGGATAAGAAAAAGACAGTAGGAGTAGGATGTGGAAGGGTCGATGAGAGGAGGAGAGGAAGAAACTTAAAGAAGAGAAGGTAGATAATGGGATGCGATGGAGTAGGTCGGAGGAAGATGGAAACATAGATACATGGAAACATGGAAATGCAGGCAATAGAAAGCCTATTGGTTCATTACGAGGTTGCCCGCTTTGGTGATTTAATCTACTCGACAGCCTCTTGGGGCCTGGGGAGCAGATGAACGCACCTTGGTATTAATTTTACTCTTGACGCAATGAAATGACGGTCGATTCGATATTTGAAGGAGTTGATGGGGAAGATTGTTCCAGTGGCGGGTTCGAAAACAAACTCCTTCCAATGTCCGTGTTACATCATCTCAACTGACTGGGTAAACCGTATACTTCTAGTTATTGAGTTGGTTTGCAGTTCAAAGAATTTGGAGTATTCGACGTTACTGAACTTGTTCAGGTACTAGAAGATTTGAATCATATTCCCTCGTAGGCGTCTTTTTTCCAATGTAAAGATATTGAGTCGTTTGAGTCGTTCCTCGTACGGTTGGACCCTTAAGGTTGGAATCATTTTCGTGGCGTTTCG